>NC_141694.1:246952007-247420007 GCF_964263255.1 Lissotriton vulgaris
ACCCACAAATGGCACGATCTCACATCTAAGAATCCGGACCTGCAGTTCCCATGTAATGGCACATATGACATGGCAAAATTATCATATTTGCGCCAGATGTTGAATTTAAAGGAAAAGAAGGTAGAGGGTGAGGCAGGGGTAGAGGACCAACTCCTAGAAGATATTCTCTTAGGGTGCTTGGGATGTGAAACACCGCTGTCTACACCTGAGCCAGAGCACACTGAGATAACTCCCGAGGAGCGGGAGGCAGCAGTAACCTTTGTACACAGAGGACTGAAAGATAAGGTAGCGAGATTGGAGTTGGACGCTGTCCAAGACCTGGGTTCTCTGAAACTAATGAGGGACACAGCGGTGCAAGCAGCCATAGAATACAGCAATAAGAAACGTAACATTCTAAAGGAATATCTTCAGAAAAAGATTAAAATTCCTAAATTAATTGACAGACAGTGGCAGCAATTATTTGAAGATAAATCACAGAATGACTCACTCAGACAGTCACCGTGGCATTCACTAATATGGGATGCATTTAAATATGTCCACTGCACAGAACATGACATTTTGACTTTAGAGCAATGCTTAGCAGATATAGAGTCAGTTCCAGAGAACAAGAGACGAGGCAGCATCGGGGGAGGGGCGGGAGGCGGGAGGCGCTTCCGCATCCACTCCAAATTCACCAAAACTGATGCTAAAGAGCGATTCTTTCAATTGTCAAGCACTACTGCAACGGCTCATTGAGGGCTCACCAATAGTGGACTCCTTTATACAAACACAGAGTAGAAAGTATGTAGAAAAAACGTTGTCCTTAGCAGGAGCAGAGTTAATGAACAAAGCACCCCCAAGCTCATTTGGCATTTACTAAACAAACTAACACCCAGACAGCCACAGGTAGCAACATACCACTTCCAGCACAATATGACTGGGAAGTAGGGAAGTTTGGATTTACAGACTCAGCTTTAGTAACATGGGGGGAATCTAAGTTGCAGGACACGCTTAAGTATGCGGTAGACAAATTGCAACAATGGAAACAGTTAATACACACATGTGCAGTGATTGATGTAGCCCAGACCTGGCTCATTGCACCACCGCAGCCAACACAACAGAAGTTCCATGGCTTATCATGCCCTTATTGGAAATACTGCCACCACTTGGCAGTGCGCCAAATGATTTAGAATATGTTAATGCCCCATGGTCCAGGCAGGACATTAATTGTTTTACAAGGTACTTCCCCAAGCTTAGAGAGCGACCCAGGGAGTGGTATGAAGAGTTACAATGGATGGCTGCATTGGATGGATTGCTAAGGAGATATCTGGACACATTGTTTAATATAATGATTCCAAAGGACCTTTGAGAAGACTGTAAAAGGAAGGTTGGGTGGCCAGATGTGGAGCCAAAAAGGGGCAAGGGCGGGATGCCAGGTCCAGAAATAGATGATTTATACACGAAAGTGGTAAAACATTTGAAAGAGTAAGTACCCGAAGATAGGGTTGATTGGAGTAAGATTACGAGTACTAAACAAGAGATGGATGAAAGTGTGAATACATACTTTGACCGCCTCCTGCAAGTATATAGGCAGAACAGTGGATTGAAAAACCCTATGGGGGATACGATGCCCGCCCTGGTAACCACATTTGTACAAGGTCTCACACCACCTATCAAAACACACTTGCAAACTTCTTTTGTCTGCTGTCAGCAAGAGCCGATAGAGAAAGTGTTGGCGGCAGCTAATTGCTGCTCAGATTTTCAGTCTAGTGCACTGGCAATGGAGGCAGAAAAATTAAAGAAAGAAAAAGTAAGGCTAATGGTAGCGCAAGAACGATTTTACAGCAACAGAAGAGGGAGGGAAAGGAGCAGAGGGGGGACACAAGGCGCAGGAAGACAACAAAACAGTAGGACACCTGCCTTACCCCGCAGGTCAGCCTCCCTGCCACCACAAGGAACAGCATGTTTCCATTGTAAGGACCCCAACCATTGGAAAGCAGATTGTCCAATATTGAAGAAAAGGAATGAGGACAATAGGTACACACAGAACAGCGGACATTTGCAGACCAATTACAATAGGCACACAGGGTACCGGAACATAGCGCCTCAGGAAAATGAGCCTCAACAACAGCAGCAAAGGACAGGAGGGGAGGGGTGGACACCAGTAGGCAATGACTGGCCCCAACCACCGCCTCCAATTTCATTCTAGGGATGCCTAAAAGTGGGAAACTGCGTGATAGCCCCAGCAATAGCAGTGGATCAATCCGAACCTTATGTAGAGGGAGAAGTCTTGGGTAGGATTGTTCCATTCCTAATTGATACGGGGGCTCAAAGATCAATGCTGAAGGCACTTACAATGCCAGAGGCTCCACTTTCTAGGATTACGATAACCGCAGTAGGCGTGACTGGACAACCTATTACAGAATACCTTACTGAGCCACTACAATTTGCGGTTGGTACAATAACAGTGCACCATCAGTTTATCTTTTGCAGATTGGGGCCAGTAAATTTGCTGGGTAGAGATTTGTTATGCAAATTGCAATGCACCATACACTGTTCACCAACAGGTGTCTTTCTAGAGAGCAAGACTAATTGCCTCATGTTACAAGCCTTCATGACATGCACGGACCCTACAATACCACCAGAACTACTCAACTGTGTGCCGCCTGAAGTTTGGGCCACCAGTCCCAATGACGTAGGGCGGTATTAAACTACCCACCAGTCCAGATAAAATTTAAACCAGGAGCAATTCTCCCAAGAGTGCCACAATACAAGATTTCTAAAGAGGGGGAGGAAGGCATCACACCAGTCATACAGGACCTTTTGAAGCAAGGAATTCTAAGGGAAATTCAATACAGTCAATGTAACACACCCATACTTCCGGTGAAAAAAGCTACAAAGGGCCCGGACGGGGCCCCTGTCTACAGATTCACACAGGATCTGAGAGAATTGAACAAAATAGTGTTGCCCTCTTTCCTGGTGGTCCCAAACCCAGCAACAATATTATCCAGCATCCCAGTGACAGCCGCCACCTTCACAGTGATGGATCGTAGCTCCGCCTTCTTTTCCATCCCCTTGCACCCTGACAGCCAACATTTCTTCTCCTTTAGTGTCAGACAGAAGAGATTTTGTTGGACAAGGTTCGTGCAGGGCTATACAGAGTCAACTTCTATTTTCACACATGCCTTGAAAACGGATTTAGACTCCCTGGTACTTAAGGAGGGATCCTCACTCATCCAGTATATTGATGATCTATTATTGGCCACGCCTTCAAGGGAGGCTTGCGTAAAAGACACCATCGCTGTCCTGTGCCACTTAGCACTAAAGGGATACGAAGTCTCACCCAAGAAACTACAGTTTTGCCTCACCTCTGTGAAGTATCTAGGCCACAAACTAACAGAAGGCACCCGGAAGCTGCTGAATGACAGAATATCAACCATCATCCATTTTCCCAGACCCTGCACTCAGAAGGAGGTTAGAGCATTCTTAGGAGTAGCAGGCTACTGCCATCACTGGATACCTAATTTCTCTCTCATTGCGAAACCCTTGCAGGCACTTACACACAAAGACATACCTGACACTGTACCTTGGTCACAGGAATGCGAGAAAGCTTTCGATGAACTGAAAAGAGGGTTGCGTGAGGCACCAGCATTAGGCATCCCTGATTATAGCATGGATTTTCACATGTTCTGTCACGAGAAGGGAGGTTGCTCAGTGGGGGTCCTGGCTCAGAAACATGGAGTCTTCTACCGCCCAGTGGCATGTTACTCTGCCACGCTAGACCCAGTGGCCTCAGGGCTCCCGCCGTGCCTGAAAGCGGTGGCAGCTGCGGCACTTGCCGTGGAACAGTCAGACAACCTAGTGTTAGGACACACACTAGTGTTACACGTTCCACATGCCGTGGAGACAATTCTCACATCCACTAAGAAACAGCATCTCACAAATGCACGCCTCACCAGGTATGAGTTGGTACTGTTGACACCACACATTGTCATCAAGAGATGTACAACTCTGAACCCTGCATTTTTGCTACCAACTGAACACGAGCTGGAGGATTTTGATTCAGATGATTCCTTTCATGATTGTGCCGTGGCCATAGATAGGCATACATAGGTACACCCTGATCTTAAAGATACACCACTCCCAGATGCTCAAGGAGATTTGTTTGTAGATGGGTCATGCCTGAGGGATGACAAAGGAATGTTACAAGCATCCTATGCAGTGGGCACAGCTACTAAATTATTGGGAGGTGCAAAACTGACCGCAGCAAAGAGTGCACAGGCAGCCAAACTCGTGGCACTTACAAGGGCATGTGCATGGGCTGAAGGGAAGAAAGTGAATATATACACAGACAGCCAGTACGCCTTTGGGGTGTTCCATGACTTCAGCCAGCTATGGTCAATGAGGGGATTTCTCACATTGGCTGGCCAACACATACAGCATGCACAAGTGATTTGTGACCTTCTCCGAGCACTGCTACTTCCTTCCAAAGTGGCTATAATAAAATGTGCCACCCACACCTCATCAAAAGACCCCGTTTCCAGAGGCAATGCTTTCATTGATTAAGAAGCAAAGAGAATAGCGCATACAGGCTGCCAGCTAACGATGATACAATTAGTGGGCAGTGAGGCAGACACCAGGGATACCAATTATTCCTTGCACTTTGACCCAATACAGATTCAGATGAGGGCGGGCAACGGGGAAAAAGAGGAATGGGCCCAAAATGGCTGCGTACAATCCAAAGAGGGGTTATGGATGGGACCTAATGGAAGGATATGTCTGCCTTCTATCATGCTCCCTTCAATGGCCAGACTCTTTCATGGACCTTCACATATAGGACGTGATGGGATGATCAGATTGTTTTCTCAATGTTGGTACCACTCCAAATTTCGTCAGACAACAGAAAGACTTTGCAAGCAATGTTCTGTCTGTGCCCAATATAACACAGGAAAAGGTACACCAACTGCCCCTGTCCATTCCCCCTCTCATGGACCATTTGAAAGCCTTCAACTTGATTGTATCGACATGCCCCCCCCCACCCAGAAATACAATTATGTTTTGGTGGTGGTATGCATGTTTAGTAAATGGACAGAGGCTTACCCCACAAAACATTGTGATGCACAGAGTGTGGCCAAGTGCCTGCTGCAAGAAATACGGCCAAGATTTGGGGTACCCTCTCTCCTTGCATCCGACAATGGGCCTGCATTCATCTCCCAAGTAATAAAAGGACTATGTAAGAGGCTTGCGATAACGCAGAAACTGCACTGTGCCTATCACCCA
Organism: Lissotriton vulgaris; assembly: GCF_964263255.1. NCBI lineage: Eukaryota > Metazoa > Chordata > Amphibia > Caudata > Salamandridae > Lissotriton > Lissotriton vulgaris. Next base: position 246,957,267 of record NC_141694.1, read on the forward strand.
CCAGCTGCAGGCACTGTTGAGAGAAAGAATGGGGTGTTGAAAAATAAGATAGCGAAGATTTGTGCATCAACAGACCTCTCCTGGGTAGATGCATTGCCCTTAGCACTACTAGCAATGAGAAGCACACCAGATAGGGTGACCAAGCTAAGCCCACACGACATTGTGTTTGGCAGACCAATGCATATTCCAGGACACATGTCAACTGCCCCCTGTCAATAACTGATGACCTTTTGCTTTGTTATTGTAAGAAGTTAACAGACATTTTACGTTACCTCCATTGTCAGGTGCTGAAATCCCTCCCAGAAGCAGCCACTCCCCCAGCCCACGATCTACAACCAGGGGACTGGGTCTGGGAGAAAGCCCACACACAAAGGAACTGCTTACAGCTGAGGTGGAGAGGGCCTCTGCAAATTCTTCTAACAACAGCCACAGCAGTGAAATGCGATGGACTAACTTTGTGGATTCACGCAACACACACAAAGAAGGCAACGCCGCCTGAGAGCTGAGGACAGATTCCACCAATGCCAATACATTCATCAGAAGCACCTCGTGGGTATAACCTTCGCTCCAACAAACAGAGAGCTGCAGAAGTGGATTGATGATTAACTAACCACTGCCTAATGCAAGGACTCAGAACTGATAGACTTCCATCTGTGTCAATACAAGCCAGTGGGCAACGGTCTAGAATTAAAGTAACGCTTTTGTGTCCAGGGATAGAGATAAGTGCAACACTGACATTACTGGTCCCGAGTCCTCTGTTGCTCAGTGAGCTAATGAGATTGATTTTTCGTGATTTCCTTTCCAACGGGTTCGACGCCAGTACCTGAGCAAGAATTAACAAATGTACATTTTGACATTCTAAATTGTGCCATTTTGGCGATAGAGGACACTGGTTCTAGCCCTATCCAAGACCTGGAACATTCCCCATTGTGCCGTTTTTGCAATAGAGGACACTGGTCCTAGACTTATTCGAGACATTAAATGGAAAAGGAAAAACAGTGGTTAAATACTTGGCTATAAGGGTTAGTTAGCATAGCGCCAAAAGGAAGAAGAATAAAATTAGGGCCTATTCACCAGCCCGAGTGAACCAAGAATAAACTTAGGGCCTATTCACAAGAAGCTTGAAAAGCATAGAGAAGGGTCAGGTTTGTTCTGAGCCATGCCATCCACTGAATCCCACCAATGTAACTGGAAAGCAGTGATCCTTGCAATATTGTTACCGGCTCCAGCAATACTTGTGACAACGATGATTATAGTATATTCTGCTGATCTTGAGATACCGGATAGGAGTGATGGAAGTGAACCAACAAAATCCCCAAAGGACTATAAACTGAATATGACCACAAACAATGTTGAAATGGGGGTGGATGTGAATAAAGGGGATCAAGCAGGATTGTGGGAAGCATATGAAGGAAATCAATATATTGAAATGTTAAAGCTTTATGTATCAATTTTTAATGTATCCGATTGCTATGTTTGTACACACTTGCCCACAGATGCCACACATAGTCTAAAGTACAACATACTGCCAGTGTCCAAGTATGTAGGCTGTGTTTTAATGCGCGACATGCTACTGAGCTAACACAGCATGTCTGTGTCGGTGTCAGTAGGTATGACTATACCTGAAGTACAGGCCAATCCCAGCTATAGCTACAACTGTAACACACAGACAACAGGCCCTCCTCTCATTCCAAGAAAGGTCCCTTGCATGAATATGCAGCCAACTGAGGGAGACCTAAAGATGTTAAAGGGATTTGACAGGACGTCAAGGAATAATGATTGGAGAGGCCGAGCAGGCTGGGATGACATAGGGACAGAGCAGACAGGCAACAGGAAAGTGCCAAGGTTTAGGGTAGAGGAAGTGTCTCCCCCCTCCTGCATCCTCAATGATCAAAGGATAGCACCCAAACGAATACCAGCTTTGCCGAAAAAAGGATGAGCATGTAGCTTTTCAGAATTACTGGACAAAGACGTCCGGAAAGAATGCATCTCATTTACATGCACCTTAGCAGAACTGGCTCAGGTTCAGCAGGGATTGTTAGACTGTGAAGACAGAATAAACAGAATGAAAGGTATACAACCAGCAAAAACAGTCCAACAGACATATATGGGCACCAGCAGCTGTAACCACACGACAAGACTGACACGACTCAGGAGCCGTGACGAGTCGTCACCAGGTCTGATAGGTTACAAGGGCCTTTTCTTTGTCTGTGGCCCATGGGCATACTTCTATTTGCCCCCAGGATGGTATGGAAGTTGCTACCTAGCATCCATCATTCCAGGGATGACCCACTTCACCAGTTAGGGCCAAAAGAACAGCAGCATGGTTAGACAACGTGTTAACAGGTTTTGGGGCAATTGTCCCAGTAGTAGGCAGTGTCTATACCTCAGTAAGGGTACACCAGCTGTCCAGAGTGATTGAGGATCTAGCGGACTCTACCACTGACGCCTTAGGTAATATAAAGGAAGAACTCACCTCCATAAGGGCAGTAGTAATCCAGAACAGGGTTGCTCTAGACATCATTCTGGCCAAGGAAGGGGGAGTCTGTTCAGTTCTTCATCAATTACCTTCCCAGTGCTATGTTTTCATACCAGATAACAGTGGGAATATAAATAAAGCAATAAATAAGAACAAGGACATTAGAGATGAGGCCCATGGTATACACACAGGAGGCTTGTGGGAAGACATGATGAACTGGTTTGCAGACTCGGGTTCGTGGATTCTAAAGGCGATTATAATAGTAGTAGCAGTCCTTTTGACACTTTGCTTCCTGGTCAAAATTTGCCCAGCCTGTTGTACAGCCACTTCCAGTTCCTGTGCCCGCTGCATATCCAGGGATGGGATTACACCACACCACACCCATGAGAATGAGGGGCAAGAGATGATGTACAAAGCCGATTTCTGATTAGCATATGATTTAGTATCATGAAAATCCGCGTCATCACAATGGCGGGGGTACAGCAGCGGACGGAAAGACCGTCCACCGCTTTTTCCCAGGCAGGCAATCATTATGATTGCCTTCCGTACAGACTTGGGCCATAATATGGTGGCGGTGCGTAGCAGGCACCGCCCGCCATATTATGATGTGTGCGGATTCAGGTCTTTCCATGGCGGCGATGCCGCCATGGAAAGGCATGTGGTCTTTGGTTTGGGGGCCTGTTGCGGGCCCCGAGGTGTTGGGGGTAGGGGTGCACTTGGGGGGTACCCATGGTACCCCCGTCATTAGCATGCACAGGGTGGCAGGCACCGTGTGGTGCCTTTCATGTTGTGCATGTCAATGCACAACACGCACGATGTACTAGAACGCTTGCACCTCACTACGGTATTGTCCTCACTATGCTGTTGTGCTTTTAATAATCACTATGATCTTTTTTAAAATTCAACCTTGCAATCTGGCATCTTAGAAAACTTGTAATAAAACTGACCCGCTCTCTTGCACCCGTGAACACCCGGAACCGCTGCATCCTCCCCGATCCACTGCGGGAATCTTTCCCGATTGTTGTGGAGGGAGGCGCGGCACTCTATCAACTTCTGGGCTAGAGGGGAGGAGGGCGGAGGCTTATTGGGCGACCTATCTGCACTGCATAAAAGCGACATGTCACACGCCTCGCGCAGCGGACGCGCGATGTACTAGAACGCTTGCACCTCACTACGGTATTGTCCTCACTGTGCTGTTGTGCTTTTAATAATCACTGCAATCTTTTTTTTAAATTGAACCTTGCAATCTGGCATCTTAGAAAACTTGTAATAAAACTGACCCGCTCTCTTGCACCCTTGAACACCCGGAACCGCTGCATCCTCCCCGGTCCACCGCAGGAATCTTTCCCGATTGTTGTGGAGGGAGGCGCAGCACTCTATCAACTTCCGGGCTAGAGGGGAGGAGGGCGCAGGCTGATTGGACGACCTATCTGCACTGCATAAAAGCGGCATGTCACACGCCTCGCGCAGCGGACACGCGATGTATTAGAATGCTTGCACCTCACTACGGTATTGTCCTCACTGTGCTGTTGTGCTTTTAATAATCACTGTGATATTTGTTTTAAATTGAACCTTGCAATCTGGCATCTTAGAAAACTTGTAATAAAACTGACCCACTCTCTTGCACCCTTGAACACCCGGAACCGCTGCATCCTCCCCGGTCCACCGCAGGAATCTTTCCCGATTGTTGTGGAGGGAGGCGCGGCACTCTATCAACTTCCGGGCTAGAGGGGAGGAGGGCGCAGGCTGATTGGGTGACCTATCTGAACTGCATAAAAGCGGCATGTTACATGCCTCGCGCAGCGGACGCGCAATGTTCTAGAATGCTTGCACCTCACTACGGTATTGTCCTCACTATGCTGTTTTGCTTTTAATAATCACTGTGATCTATTTTTAAAATTGAACCTTGCAATCTGGCATCTTAGAAAACTTGTAATAAAACTGACCCGCTCTCTTGCACCCTTGAACACCCGGAACCGCTGCATTCTCCCCGGTCCACCACAGGAATCTTTCCCGATTGTTGTGGAGGGAGGCGCAGCACTCTATCAACTTCCGGGCTAGAGAGGAGGAGGGCGCAGGTTGATTGGGTGACCTATCTGTACTGCATAAAAGCCGCATGTCACACTCCTCGCACAGCGGACGCGCCGGCGGCGTGCCGAAGGCGCGCCAAAGGCAAGCCAGTCTGCGCCCGTTCCCGGCCGGCCGGGGCCAGGGACCATGACCCCTGGTCGCTTACCCATCCACATCAGGATCTATAGTCGTAACTCACTTCTTAAACTGAGAGGAAAGTCGTCAGTCCCTTGCACCTCCCCCTGGGACCCAGCCAAAGAAGGCCCAACTTGTTCACACTGCGGATTTCAGCCTCACCCCGATACACCACCCAAAATCACACAGCGAAGTATGTATATTTTGAATTGCAGATCACTTCCCAAACATACAACAGAGATTTCCCTGCTTTTAGAGGAACGTAGCCCCGATGCTCTCTCACAGAGACTTGGGCTTCAGGACATTTCAGATCCAGATATCATCCAAGTCTTACCCGGAGGATATCAAATTCTACGCGAAGACCGCCCTACAGGAAAAGGAGGCGGCCTTGCCATCATTTATAAAGACTGCTACGACTGCCACAGCTCCCCTAACCCAGTATCTAACTGCGAAAGGCTTCCCTTCTCCCTTGACTTCTCCCCCATGAGCACCCTATCAGGGATGCTCATGTATCGTCCACCAGGGACTTTAGGACAGTTTCTTAATTGCCTGCCCTCCTCTATCGCCAACCAAGCATGTAGCTCATCAAATTTTACCCTCCTGGGGGACCTTAATAGCCACTTCGATGACCCCACAGACAAGACCGCCATAGAACTGTCCACCAGTCTCGCAGCACTACAGCTCCAACAACTAGTGCTGAATCCCACTCATTCCAAAGGCCATCTCCTTGACCCTATTTTCAGCAATTGTGCTGACCTCCTACTTGGATTCCCTCTCCCCCTACCCTGGACGGATCACTTCTTGATCCCTGTCTCCTGGGCTATCTCCCCCACCAACACCCCCTCCTCCACAACTACCCGGAGAGAACTCAACTGGTCAAAACTCCCCCAGGCTGAATGGGCAACGATCCTCGAAGTCTCCAGACCACTCTGTAACCCCGACACCATCATAGGCAACGGAAACTATAATAATTGGATCATGCATTCACTAGACTCGATACTTCCCACAAAACGCATTGAACCCAAGCGTAGCACCAAGACGGCCCCCTGGTACTCCCAGGATGTTTGAGACAGGAAGCGCCAATGCAAAAAACTGAGAAAGGAAATGGCGTCTGGACTAATCTCCCACCAGGAAAACTGCCTATAGAGCCGCAATAAAAAGCTATAAAACCGAAATTAGAACCACTCAAGCATCCTTTTTTGGATCCAGAATTAATGCAGCAGCTTCCAGACCCAAGGAAATCTATCAAATTGCGAAAACCCTTCTTAAACTCCCAGATAAACCTCAAAACCCACACAATGCCCAATCCCGCTGCAACGATCTAGCAGAGTTTTTTCTCAACAAAATATAAATTATCTACTCCTCTTTCTCCCACACTCAATTCCCCGCCTCGCCCATCAAGCCTACTGAGTCAGGGACCCACCCCCGGCCACCCTTAATACAATCCCCCCGCTGGACCCCACCACACTACAAACTATTATGCTACAGGTATAATCCGGCTCACCTAATGACCCAGCACCCCCACGTTCCCTGCTAAAGGTGACCCCGCACATTCTCCCAACCATCCTTGACGTGGCTAATGCCTCCCTTGCAACGGGTACTCTTCCGCCCCTTTGGAAACGGGCCATGATCAAAGCCCTTCTTAAAATATCCAACCTTGATCCCAAGAACCCAGGGAACTATCGACCCATCTCCCTGTTACCCTGGCTAAGCAAAATCACTTAGAAACACGTCAATAAGACTCTGACGGAGTTCCTCAAAATCAACCTTCTGCTGGACCCCTCTCAGACTGGGTGTCGACCCATGCATGGGACAGAGACCGACCTCCCTGCCGTGACAGAGGAGGCCCGCAAGATCCTGGATCAAGGAGGTTCCGCAGCTATTATCCTCCTCGAACTAAGTGCCGCCTTCGACACTGTAAATCACAACATCTTACTATACAACATAGGAATCTCGTAGACTGCGATCACATGGCTTAAGTCCTTCCTGTCAGACCGCTCCTTCCAAATCTTCGAGGGTGAAATTATCTCCCCCAGCAAACCTCTGGGCTGCGGTGTTCCGCAGGGCTCTTCTCTGAGCCCTACGCTTTTTAATGTTTACATGAGCCCCCTAGCTGAAATTGTCCGTTCGTTCGGACTGAAAATCATCTCCTACGCAGATGGCACTCAGCTAGTGGTGGCTCTAAACCAAACTTACATAGGGCCTCGCAAAATGAGGGACTGCCTAGAAGCAGTGACCTTATGGATGACCTCGTCTTGTCTCAAACTGAACGGGGAAAAGACTGAGCTGATGGTCCTTGGCATCACCCTGCACCCCTCCATTGACTCCTTTTGGCCATCCTGTCTTGGACCCGCCCCCATATCCAAGGACTCAATTAAGAGCCTGAGTATATGGCTGGATAAGGCACTGAATTTTAACCATCAAGCTGCCAAACTTTCAGCCGTTTGCTTTGGCATACTCAGGCTCATCCGGAAAATCCTTCCCCTGCTACCCTTCAAGGCGAGGCAGATTATGATTCAGGGGCTCATTCTGTCCCGCCTGGACTGTGGCAATGCCCTCTATCTTGGGTCCCCAAGGCGACCCTAAACAAACTCCAAGTTACTCAAAATTGTGCTGCCCAAACCCTTCTTCAGATCCCTCGTCGCCGCCCCGTTGCAACTAAACTTAAAACCCTTCACTGGCTCCCTATCAGGAGCAGAATCGAATTCAAGAGCATGTGCATCGCCCACCGGGATTCTGGAAAAAGGGCTCCACCATCAACCACCCTCTGATCAACCAATACCACCCGAATAGACAGCTCAGATCTGCCTCCTCCTTCCAGGCCGCCGTACCCAAGATCCAGAGAGCCAGATGTGGTGGCCGCTCGTTCTCGTACAACGCAGCACGACTTTGAAACTCTCTCCCCATCCATCTGCGATCAGAACCCAATTTACTGCCCTTCCGCAAAAAGCTAAAAACCTTGTTGTTCAATAAATCAGACTAGCTCCCACTGTTCACTACATCCGCCGTCCAGAGCGCTAGGACGCCTCAGGGTAGCTACCGTGCTTTACAACAATTCTTTTAATTTCATTTCATTTCATTCACATGCAACTTTTACATTGCAGCGGATGCTGCTTACAGCACCGCCCTCCCCAATGTAAAAGATGTAGGATGTGACCGCCAGGGTGGTAGTCGCATCCTAATTGGCCCTGCGGGACCACCGCACCTCTGGCGGTCGGTCCCGTTTTCCGTTATGGTGGCGGGCGGATCGTAATAGATCCCCTAGTTTTTAGTTACCCTTCCCTGCTCATGACAGAACCACGCCGTCATGAGCCACGGGCATCGTGCGCTCATGATGGCGTATTTCCGTCATGCTGCGGAGTTGTGACGGAACCACAACGTCATGAACATAGCTCGCCTGTGGCTCATGACGGCGCGGTTCCATCACAAGCATGAGTGCGCTGCGCTCACCCCCACCCCCGCCGCGGCCAAGGGGTTAATGTGTTTTCGGTTATATATTAATATTATGTTATTATAGTTTGTATAATTGTTAATACTACATTCAAATATTTAAAAAAATATTAAAGTGATTTATAATTTTGAATCTAATTTCTAATAGACATTTATAGCGTTGTAGCAGGCTGTTAGATTTGTATGGGTATAGGGTGGTGAGTTAAGTAATAATGAATTAACAATTGATTATTCATTTATTATTAAATATTTAATTGATTATTAATGATATAAATTGTGTAATAGCTATCTTTTAAAGTTATATTTCAGGTGTCGGTTGCTGGGTTTGTAAGAGTACAGGGTGGGAAGTTAAGTTATAATTAATTAACAATTATTAATGTATTAATTATTTAATTGATTATTTATGTAAATTGTGCATTATGTTTATATTTTAGTTATCTTCTAGGTGTGGGCTGTTGGGTTTGTGGGTATGTAGAGGGGCATATTAAGTAATAATTAACAAATCATTAATAATTGATTAGTTAATTGATAAATAATTATGTAAAATTGTGTTATACCTATTTATTTTAGTTATATTTTAAGTGTGGGATGTTAGGTATGTAGGGGTATAGTATTGGAAGTTAATTAAGTAATACATAAATAAAAAACAAATGTAATTGATCAATCAATCAGAGTACTTGTAAAGCGTGCTACTTACCCGTGAGGGTCTCAATGCACTGAGGGGAGGGGTTGCCGCTACTGCTCGAAGAGCCAGGTCTTGAGGAGTCTTCTGAAGGCGAGTAGGTCTTGGGTCTGCCCTAGGTATCATTACATTTGTTAATAATAATCTAAAGTGTTTAATTGTTTTTTTTATTATATATACACACATATATTGTAGGTAATTAATAATGTTCATATTATGAATTTTATATTTGTTCTAAATTAGGAGTTTCAAATATGTAATGTGTTTCAAGTGAAGTACTTACCTTACTCTTGCTTAGTCTGGAGTGGGAATAGTAAATTAGTAAATGTAACCCCTCCTAAGTCCAACATTTCCCTACTGTTGTACAGACTGGAGTGGGAATAGTAAATCTTATCCCTCCGTAGTCCAATGCTTTCCCTACTGTTGCACAGACTAGAGTGGGAATATAAGTGTTACCCCTCCGAAGTCCAGCATTTTCACTACTGTCCAATGCTTTCCCTACTGTTGCAAAGACTGGAGTGGGAATAGTAAGTCTAACCTCTCCGAAGTCCAACGCTTTGCATGCTGTTGCAAGGACTGTAATGGGTATAGTAAATTTAACCCCCCCCCCTGAAGTCCAACACTTTCATTAGTGGTGTGGTAATAATAAACTTAATACTGGACATTGCTAGGGCCAGCCCTGGGGGTGGGGGGTCCCCAGGACCATGTAGGGCTCCTGGAGGGGTCCGCGCAGCCCCCCTCCTTTGGTCAAATTTGACATGGGGAGGTGGTAGTCCCCAGGGCCAGGGGTACTCAACAGACCCCTTTCATTATTGTATTTATGCCCTGGGAACGTGGCGGGCCCCTTGGCTGTGGGGAAGGCCACAGGGCATCCCCAATTTTAAAAAAGAAAATAAAGTATATGCCCCTTGCCTTCCTTAAAAATAAACTGTGTGCTCCGGGGAGGTGGCGGTCCCTAGGGGAGGTGGGTCCATGAGATCTCCATATTATTGAAATTAGCCTCAGGGAGGTGGCGGTCCTCTGGGCATGGGGGGTCCGTGAGGCCTCCCAATATTATTGTGGACGCCTAATAGTATTTTAATAGGCTGCGGGGAGGTGGTGGTACCCGGTGTAGGGGGGTCTGGGAGACCCCCCCACATAATTAGAATTAGCTCCAGGAGGTGGGTGGTCCCAAGGACTACAGTGGGCCCACCCGCATTCATAATTAAAAGTGACTCGGGAGGTGGTAGTCCCTCTGGATTTGATAAGCCCTCAGAGGGGGGTCCCAAACTTCCCCTCCCTATATTAAGCATATGCCCCTAGGACTTGGCTCACCCGGGGGTCATTCCTAAGCAAGCGTGGGAGCCCGTACTTGCTTTTTAAAACAATTTTACTGCGGATTGGTGGCGGATCCACCTGCAAGTCCGCGTCATCAAAATAAAACAAATAGCTTTTTACCCCCAACGGGGTCCCTGAGGGATCACTCCACCATATCTGGGGGGTCAGGGAATTCCTACTCTGTCCACCCCTTTTTTTTTTTCTTGGACTTTCCTTAAAGGCGAGCCCCAAGGTGGCTGCCAACACTTTCTGGTTGAAGTGTTGACAGCCAATCACATTTTAGTAGGATCCGCAAGCCCACTACAAGGGCTCGCACCATCAGATATCTATTTTTTTAAAAGTAAGATATCTAAAAAACGGATTTACACCAAATCACAAGAAGCACGTTTTCTGGACCAACATCTAGCTTTCTGCCAAATTTGGTTTCATTCCGCTCAGCAGTTTGGGCTGTAGTTGTGTTAAAAAAATGAAAAATCCATATAGACTTAACAAGGGGAAAACACGTTTTGAGACCCCTGTTGTCAGTGTAACACAAGTTCCCCACATAAATTTTCTAAAATGCTTAAGTCTCCAATGACACCCAAGGGCCTCCCTTTCGATTACAGAATATTTTTCTTCTGTCGGCGTTAGTGCCCTGGATGCAAACGCGACTACACACTCCATTCCATCACTCTGTAGTTGAGATAAAACTGCACCAAGCCACTTGCATCTGTTGTAATGATGCTTTTGAGTTTAGAGTCGAAGCCCTGAAGTGCAGGATCTGAGCAAATGTCTTTTTTATACTTTCCATGCACACTTGACACTCATTAGACCAATTGAAGGTACTACCTTTTTTAGCAGTTGTCTAATACAGTATATTTTTCCAGCAAAGTTGTAAACAAATTTAGAATAAAATTCCGCCATCTCAAGGAAGGACCTGACCTCTTCTTAATTTTGTGGAGTGGGCACTTTCTTTATGGCTTCAACAAGTTCTGACTTGGGGTGGATGCCGGAAGCACTTATTTCATGTCCAAGATAAGTTTCACTTTTCGTGGCAATCTTACATTTGTATTTCTCGGCGGTCAATCCTTTTCTTTCTAATTCTTGAAAAACTTTGTTTAAACCAATATCGTGTTCCTCTCTATCCTTCCCCTTAATGAGGATATCATCCTGGAAGACTAGTACATTCTTCATGTCTTTGAAAATGTGGTACATGGTACGTTGAATCATAGCCGCAGCTGATGCCAACCCGAAAGGAACACGGTTAAATTGGAAAATACCAATCGGGGTGACAAAAGCTGTGAGATGCTTACTGTCCTCATGGAGGGGAACGTGGTGGTAGGCGGACGTTAAATCAATTGTTTAAAACGATACCATGCCCTTGGTAGCTGAAAGTAACTGAAACATTTTGGGAAGGGGATATATGTCAATAAAAATATTTTTATTTAACTCCCTCAAGTCCACACACAAATGTAAGTAAGTAAAAAAGTGTATTGTTTTTGATTAGTTAAAACCATTACAAAAAAGTACATTCTAATAAAACATTTTGATTAAATTCCTTTTCAATCAATGGGCTTTTAAAAAATGTTATGTGCCAGGGCATGCATGAATGATAAGAAAGTGCAGAGTGTCCATGGCTTCTTTCCCTTAGGGCCTCAGGAGTCTATGGGCAGGTTGCCGTACTGCTGATCCTTTGCTTGGCTTCAACTTGAGATAGGAACTTGACAAGCTACCCATTTAGTTGTGGATCTCTTGGGTTGAAACAAGCGAGTACTGCTTGTCTCCGAGTGCGTATGCCACGTTCATTAAAGTGAGTTTTTAGGAGGCCTACCCTTTCTTCTTTTAGCTTGGTGCAGGAACATAATATGTGTTCAACGTCCTCGTTCCCAACTCCGCATAGCCGGCACAAGTTCCCATTGTTCTTTCTCAGCCATGGTGGGAGATGGGGTATGACTGGCAGGATCCATAATCTGTGTTTTAGAAGAGCCTCTTTAGACTTCCTAGAGTACCCCAGTTCAAAGTATGCCTGTGGGCCAAAAGATTTGTAACTGCACAAAGTCATCCATGCGTGGCTCCTGTGTGCAAATGTGGCTTTATTTTCTGTGAGTGAAATTTTCTTTATAACCTTGCTTACAATGTGCTTAAAGTGCGAGTGCGTTGTCGGAATTTCCCATAATTCAGCTAGTCCTGTGGCAGCAAGTGATTCATCCAAGTATGTTTTAGCAGGCTTGGTGGATGTGCTGCACAGTTCCTGACAGAGCTGATGGTTCAATGTCTTCCTGGCGGAGTTCTTGATTTTGTGCCAGCACTTGATATACGACCCTGCCTTGCATGGAGTTGTTTTGTTAGGCCAAGCTCTAGATGAATCTGTGCGGGTGAGGTATATGGCGGGAGGTTTAGCATTACTCTATATGCCTTTGCCAAGGTGGTATCCAGCAGTGAAGCGTCCCTACCTCTCAGTACCTCGCTGCAGTATGTTACAGTTGGTGGAATTGTTGCTTGCGCAACGCAAAGAAGTGGGGTAAATGTTCGTCCAGTCAATTTTGTTTTGAGGATCCTTAGCGTTGTCGCAATCGCCATTCCTTTCCTCTTGATGGTGTTAAGCTGGTTCACAAATTGTCCCCCTTTGTAAAACATGTCACCTAGGTACTTATACACATTGCAGTTGATGATTGCGATTTGTCGAAGTGACCAGGCATGGAACCGCTTTTTCCATTGATAGTCAAAGTTTCAGTTTTGTCCATGTTGACTTCTAGTTGGTTTTCATCAGCCACCCATGCAGAGTGTTAAGTAACCGTTGTAAACCTACTTGGGTATGGCTAATTAAAACAACATCGTCCGCATATGACATGATGGAAATCGTCTTTTCCTCTATTCGAGGAGCATGTGCATTGCAGGCAGTGAGGACTGTTGTTAAGTCAACTGTGTATAGGTGTAATAGAAGGGGTGCGAGGACGCACCCCTGCTTGATGCCTTTAATTGTTTGTATGCACCTCAACAGGTGGGAGCCATTGCTGAGCTTTACCTTTATCCACGTGTTGGAGTGTAATTCTATTAGGAGGTTCAGGAGGGATAAGGGAACCCCCCAGAGCGCCGAATTTCTCCAGAGATTCGCTCGGTTCACATTGTCGAACGCCGCCTTAAAATCCACAAAACAGAAGTGGAGAGATTGTTTGGTTAAAATTGCTTTGTCGATAATTAGTGACATTGCTAAAAGGTTGGTTGTTGTGCCTGTGTCTCTACAAAACCCTGTTTTGCTAGGGGGGAATTATATTTTACTCTTTTGCCCATTCTTGCAGCTCTGTAGATGCCCCGCAAAATATTTTGCCTCTACGTCCAGTAGTGCAATTAAACAGTAGTTTTGTGGTAGGGTTTTGTCCCCCGCTCTATAGATTGGTGAGATGACTGAGCCTTTCCATGATGCGGGCAAACTCCCAGACTGTCTGACAGAGCTGATGATTGAGGCTAGTGTTTCTGACCAGTATTCAGGGTCTTGTTTAAAAAGAGCTGGTGGAATCCCATTTGGCCCGGGTGCTCCTTCTTTCCTCCCTTTACGCATTTGTTCCCTGATCATGACTGCATCGATTTCGGTTTTCTCAGCCACGTCGGTCATCACAGTTTGTAATTGAGGTGCTCATTGGTCGTCCTTGCTAATGTTAAGTTAAGTTAAGTCCTGGTGCATGCTGGTTAAGGTGACGTTCTAAAAAGAATGTTTAATTATTTTCTGATATGTATGTTGTTAACCCGCCATGACCCAGTTCTAGGAATTTGTTTATCGTTGCCCAGAAGCTGGCACTGTTGTTTCCTTTGGAGTGGCAATGGAGTTTGGCCCAGAGTTCACTTTCTTACGTATTTCTTATGTTCCATTTAGGTTTCCTGAGTTCGGCTTTGCTCTTTCGAAGCTGCAAAAGTAGATCAGTGTCCCACAGGCATAACCTCAAAAGCCTTAATGATTTATTTATGACTTTTTTTAGATTTTTCAGAGTTGACCTTTGTGCACTTGTAGCCTTACCTGCAATTGTTGGATTGTTAGGCTGGAAGTGTCGGGCTACAGATGACTAGAAATTTGAAAACATAGTCGTAAATGATTCCTACATGTAAGTGTGGTTTCCCGTGAGATGGCATAGCTCGTTTAGCTGTTGTTTTGCTGACAGGAGTACCTCCATGGAGTTGACTATGGATGAACTAATTCTTTTTAGGCTTATTGTGTGGGATGCATGCTTTCCAAATGGGTTGGGGATTGATTTATCTGGTGGTCCATAAATTGAGATTTCCTGCGGCCGATGGTCACTGTCCCCTTTACCCCCTAGACAGTAGCCTTTTATATATTGGGAAAATGGGAGAGACACAAAGGTGTAGTCGATTGTAGAGGTTACATGGCCTTAGAGGAATGAGGCAGCCGGTAAGGAATCATCGACAAATCTGCCATTTAGGGCCAGATGTAGGTGGCCCAATACCGGTCGGTACGGCCAAAATGACCAAATTTCGGCCGTTACCGACCGGTATTGGGCATTTGGGATGTAGGTGGGCTAAATTGCAAATTCGGTAATTTACCGATTCGGTATTTTAAGGAATCGGTAAATTACCGATTCCTCAAAATACCGAATCGGTAAATCACCGAATTTGCAATGTAGGGAGAACTCAAATGAGTGCTTTTCCCATTTTAGGATTCGTTATTTATCACCAACTATAAGTTGGTGGTAAATAAGGAATACCTTTAAAAATGCAAATCTGTGCATTTTCAACTGTGCCATGTGGCAGACATACATGCCCTTAGGGCATGTATGTGTGCCACATCTGCACAAAAGCACGATTCAGGGGTGCAACAGGGTGTCAAAGTGACACCCTGGCACCCTTGAATGTTTCCCCCATTTTACCGAATTGGTATTTACCGATTCAGCAATTGCCATTCATTCCTATGGGCCTCCAGGCCCATAGGAATGAATGGCAATTTACCGATTCGCGAATCTTACCAATTCGGTAATTTTTACTGAAATTTTAGCTACATCCCATTTACCTATTCCTAAATACCGAATCGGTAAAATTCGGTATTTAAGAATAGGTAAATTGGGATTACCTACATCTGGCCCTTAGTGCCCTTAGTCCAAAGTTCTCCAGATCTTCTAGCAGCTCAGTAGCACCCTTGCAATTTCTTCCATGATCTCTGTGTGATTGGATTGGAATGTTCCACTGAGAAGACGGGGCTTGGGTGTCTTCATTTGTGGTGGTGCCTAATATGTGCTGATTGAAGTCTCCTGACAGAATGAAATTTGGAGTGGTATGCAAAATCATCAATTGATAAAGGTGTTCAATCCATTTTTTTGAGTCCAGTTATTTTCTGTTTCGGCTTTATGTGTATGTTTATTATCAATACCTCCTCCTTTTTTCCGGTGAGGTTTAGCTACATTTTTATGCTGGTTACAGCTGGGAATACAGGCGATAATTCCACTGCGCTATGAATTTGTGTTATTTTGATCTAAGTGGCCAGGCCGCCTGATAGATGGCCATAGTTGCAATTCCTTAGAGTGGGAGTGTGGAAACAGGTGTATCCTTCTATTTGCAGAGGCACCTCTTGCCAAGTTTCCTGCAGTAGAATGATATCGAAGGTTTTTAGATAGTCGAGAAATTCAGCATCAGTGGCCTTGTTGTTTTGCGGTACAAAAGGGGGTGGTGATGGACGGAGAATCTGAATCAATCAAACACTCACACCCAGACAAAAGATCTGGGTTTAATCCATCACCGTTCTTTAGCCCGCTCCGCCACCCCAGTTCAGACATGGCTATATGCAAATCAGTCTGACCCTGTGCCTCATGGGAACAGTCCAGCCCGATCTGCCAAGCCATGTCTTCCCTGGACCGGAAACAAGCTTCCAAGGACCGGTTTCTGGCATTCCAGCCGTCTTCAGCCCGGCTTGCTTGAATCCAGTGGCAAAGTGAGCAAGGGACTCACGTCTGAGCATACCCTGCCACACTTATGGCGGCCAAAAGCGGTACAAAAGGGGGTGGTGATGGACGGAGAATATGAATCAATCAAACACTCACACCCAGTCAAAAGATCTGGGTTTAATCCATCACCGTTCTTTAGCCCACTCCGCCACCCCAGTTCAGACATGGCTATATGCAAATCAGTCTGACTCTGTGCCTCATGGGAACGGTCCAGCCCGAACTGCCAAGCCATGTCTTTCCTGGACCGGAAACAAGCTTCCGAGGACCGGTTTCTGGCATTCCAGCCGTCTTCAGCCCGGCTTGCTTGAAACCAGTGGCAAAGTGAGCAAGGGACTCACGCCTGAGCATACCCTTCCACACCTATGGCGGGCAAAAGCGGTACAAAAGGGGTGGTGATAGACGGAGAATCTGAATCAATCAAACACTCACACCCAGTCAAAAGATCTGGGTGTAATCCATCACCGTTCTTTAGCCCACTCCGCCACCCCAGTTCAGACATGGCTATATGCAAATCAGTCTGACCCTGTGCCTCATGGGAACAGTCCAGCCCGAACTGGCAAGCCATGTCTTCCCTGGACCGGAAACAAGCTTCCGAGGACTGGTTTGCGGCATTCCAGCCGTCTTCAGCCCGGCTTGCTTGAATCCATTGGCAAAGTGAGCAAGGGACTCGCGTCTGAGCATACCCTGCCACACTTATGGCGGCCAAAAGCGGTACAAAAGGGGGTGGTGATGGACGGAGAATCTGAATCAATCAAACACTCACACCCAGTCAAAAGATCTGGGTTTAATCCATCACCGTTCTTTAGCCCACTCTGCCACCCCAGTTCAGACATGGCTATATGCAAATCAGTCTGACCCTGTGCCTCATGGGAACAGTCCAACCCGAACTGCCAAGCCATGTCGTCCCTGGACGGGAAACAAACTTCCGAGGACCGGTTTCTGGCATTCCAGCCGTCTTCAGCCCGGCTTGCTTAAAGCCAGTGGTAAAGTGAGCAAGGGACTCACGTCTGAGCATAGCCTGCCACACTTATGGCTGCCAAAAGCGGTACAAAAGGGGGTGGTGATGGACGGAGAATCTGAATCAATCAAACACTCACACCCAGTCAAAAGATCTGGGTTTAATCCATCACCGTTCTTTAGCCCACTCCGCCACCCCAGTTCAGACATGGATATATGCAAATCAGTCTGACCCTGTGCCTCATGGGAACAGTCCAGCCCGAACTGCCAAGCCATGTCTTCCCTGGACCGGAAACAAGCTTCCGAGGACCGGTTTCTGGCATTCCAGCCGTCTTCAGCCCGGCTTGCTTGAATCCAGTGGCAAAGGGAGCAAGGGACTCAAGTCTGAGCATACCCTGCCACACTTATGGCTGCTAAAAGCGGTACAAAAGGGTATGGTGATGGACGGAGAATCTGAATTAATCAAACACTCACACCCAGTCAAAAGATCTGGGTTTAATCCATCACCGTTCTTTAGCCCACTCCGCCACCCCAGTTCAGACATGGCTATATGCAAATCAGTCTGACCCTGTGCCTCATGGGAACAGTCCAGCCTGAACTGGCAAGCCATGTCTTCCCTGGACCGTAAACAAGCTTCCGAGGACCGGTTTCTGGCATTCCAGCTGTCTTGTTGTTTTGCCCATTGATATTCCATGAGCATATCGTCAGGGGTAATACACCTTGATTTCCGCAGTGCCTCGTTGTGTGTCTTGGTCACTGTGGGTGACTAAGTATGTTGATATTTCTGGTGATCCGAAAGGGAGCTGGAGCAGCTGCGATGTTAACTGATGTGCTCGTTTGCATGCTTGAAGCCTGATTCTTTTTCCCCCCCTAAGTACTGAGGAAATTTTGTTGCCTTTGCGGATTAGTCCTTCTCTTGCTATATCAATTAAAGTGAATGGGTATCCTGGGTTATTGAACGCGGTGGTTTGAATCCCCCAGGCTTTAAAGGTTTCCTGTTCTTCCAAGACTATGTTTGCAATTCGGTCACTAATCCAGGTGGCTGTGGTGGATTCTGTTCCATTTGCTTTATCCTACTCTACAAATTCTATTGAAAGCAGGTCAGTAGAACCTATGCCTTTTAGTGTAGGAATTGTGCCCAGGAGTTGCAGAATATTCCCTCTGTTCAAGATGTCGAAGGGTCCTTGCGATTCATATTCTGGGGTAAAAATAGTAATGGCTGAATTCCTGGTTTGGTTGACTGGAGGATTTTTTTCCAAAGGTTGGCCCCAAGTGATAATTTGTGGTAATGTTAGTGATTTGCTCACTCAATCTAATCAAGGTGTCAGGAGGTAGGGACTCTTGGAGCTTAAAGCCTGTTGATCCGTCTTGGCCATGGTCTGCGTTTGGGTGTTGTATTGAAGTGAGGTCCATATACCCAAGCATAGTGGTCCTTGGCTCGGAGGGGGGTCCCTTTGCTTTGCTACAGGCACTGCTTGTGCTGTCGTTTTTTTGTTTGCTTCCCCTAGCGCCTTAGTTGGGTCCGGAGTGGTCCTGTTAGCTGGCGGCTCAAATTTCAAGTTGGCACCCAGTAGCGATGAGACATGTGCAGTTGAGCTTGAGGCCAACTCATGATTTGGGCCTTCGATAGAGGGGGGATCCCTTAACTCAGTTGGTTGTAACATTGGACTGGTGGTGGTGATGCTGTTGTCCTGTTTTAGCTTAACTTTCATTATTTTTATTGCCTTGGATGTTGGTTTATCCGCTGGATAATGACACACACAAATGGATTTTACCATTGGACTTGCGTTCGATGACGAGGGGGCGACCCAATCCGAAGAGTCTATGCTTTCAATTATGCCCATATCTACAAGTTTTTTGATTTCCCCAACCACTTCATCCTTAACACCTAAAGGAATGTTCCTGACTTTATGGATTCAAGGTTTAGTATTATCCTTAAGGATTATTTTATGTGAGAAGCCTTTGAGTTTGCCAACTTTTCCAGAGAAAACATTTGGGAATTTAGTAGCAACCTCCTCACGCAGGTCGTCAAGGGCTGGACTCACAACCAGAACGGGGTCTTGACTTTTGGGATCCAAGCGTATACCTAGCTCACCTTGGTCCCACCAACCTAAAACACAGGGTTCTGCCTTGGACACGTATAACTTACACATTGCTGCTCTGCATTTAAACTCGAAGGTGAGTTTCCGAAAACCAAGGAGTTCAATGGGTTCTCCCGTGTAGCTTACAGGATGTATATCAGGCTTTTTTAAGTTGGGACCAATAGCAGCGCTAACTAATTCATCCTTTTTGTTTTTATTCACAATGGTGTAAGGTGACCTAGAAACAGCCACCAAGGTCACCATTACTCCACCAGCAACTGTCTCACACACAGGTTTTTTTCTTTGCTGACCAGGATTGATATCTTCATTGTTACAAATGCAACAAACCTTATTGTCTTCACACTCAGAGTCAGCACCATCCTTCTCATGTTCATACTCATCAACAATACATTTCACAACTTTGGATTTACGACAAGCTCGTGCAAAATGGCATGACATTTTACAATATGCGCATCTTTGACCTAGTGCAGGTCACTTTTTATCTTTACCAAGGTGCGAGGAGCTACCACAGCAGTAACACCTCCTTTTGGGGTCCAGGGACTTCTTTGTACGATCCTTATTCCCACCTTTCTCTTTGACTGGAAGATTCTCATTTTTCTTCTTAACTAGTTCCGGATGGACGTAATGAGATTTTATAACCTTCACCATTACACCACTATTATCTCCTTTAGACTTTGCAATGACTGTTTTGACACTTCTTGACGTTAATTCGGCTTTGCTGATGATGGCTAAAATTTCCCGAAAACTAGCATCCCAGTTAATCCAAAGTTTATCTTGCTGATTTTGGTTGTTACAGTGCATGATTAGTTGATCACGTATCAACTCCTCTTCAATAATACCAAACTTGCTGGACAAAGCTAATCTTCTTAGGGAAGCAATATAATCCTCTACCTTCTCATAGTGTTCTTGTTTCCTATGATAAAAATTGTGCCTATGTACAGCTTTACATACGGTGGGTGCAAAGTAGGGGTTTAGATCAACAATAGCCTGGGTGAACACGTAGCCTTCACTATTAGTCAATGTTTTTTTTTCAATTCTATTGTAAATTCTCAGGCCACCTGGACCTAGACAGTGTAATAGAATACTTTGTTTCCTATCTGGAGTTAACTCTTTGCTTTCAAATGTATCCAAGTAGTTAATTAAGTAATCTCTCCATTCCTCCCATCTCTGACTAGAAACTTTGCACTCTTTTATCAAGTTTTGGGGCAGGTAAGTTCATATTTACCTCAGCCATGTTAGTTGGTCTTGATAAAAATGTAAATAAAAAAAAATGGAGAGTTATATAACCCAAATAAACAAAAAATAAAAATTAAACAGTACCTTGGTTGATACGCAGTGTGTGTATCACTGTTGAGGCTAATTTGTAGAAACACTGGAGAAAAATGAGCAGGAACGGTGGTTTTCCTTTTTTAATTACATGAAGAAAATGCTCCTGTCATCCAACGCATCAATTTCCAATTTGATGCTACACAAATGTGTAAAAATGGCTGCACGCAGCGTCACTTCAATGTGACCTCGTAATTTACACAATGTGCGAATGACATCAGCAGGAGAGTGCAAGGGAACGGAGCTGCCATGAAGATGCTGTCTGAAATGTTGCTGCCGCTCGAAAGATGCAGCTGGAATGCAGCTATCATAACGGCCAATCTGCGGGACTCACAACCAAGGTAAATAAAGTAAAAACTATACCTTGGTGTGGAGCATTGCAGGGGCAGGACTGTGGCTCCTCCAGACAGCGATTTCTCCTACGGGTTTTTTTTTTGCGCTGTCACCTTTTAGAGTACTCCTCTTTATCTTTTCCTACTTCTTCCATAAATGAGAGGTAAAGCGGCAACAGATACAAAAATCTGGATAGTGACCTTTACTCTTTTGCTGTCACTGTTTGGTATTCCTTCCTTCACTTTTCAGAAAATCCTGTTTCAGTAGCGTAAGCGCTGCAGTAACCCTGGGGCTAGAAGGGAATGCAGGACACACACAGTATAGGTTTTTTTTAACCTTTACTTTTCTGAGAGGCAATAGTTTGCGGGGACTTGGCTTTGTCAGTCCCATATAACCAAAAATAAAAAGTCACAGGAATGGACCGGGTATGGAATGCACTGTCAATACAAATAAACTAGGGAATAGCCGATGGAATCCTTCTTCCACTTGGCCATCTTCTCTGGCTCCCAGGGGTTTGTACCGGAAGGAACAGCTAACATCGTCTCACCTCTCGGCCCGGCAGTCCAAAGGAAAAGGTAAAACATACAAAACAGGAGGAGCTACGACAGCAAACAAGATGGCCGCTTAGTCTCCCGGCTCTGCCGACCTCCGTCTTTCGCTTGAAGATCCTGTCATCTATTCTGATATTCCGCCCCATATCCGTGTCTATGAACTAATCTGCAGTCCGATGGAGCAATCCCGAGACTTTTCTGACATTGTGGAGTGGAGTAATGTAGAGGTTTGACTCACGGCCTAACCCAGTCTGGAAGCCGGGGCCTCGATTGCTGGTCCAGCCGGGTCCTAATTGAACAACAGCGGACTGGTGAGGGCGGCAGGGTCCGGTCAATGGAACTTTCGACATCTTTTGGACTGCTTTGCTGCCGATCTGCTGCCTGGTCTCGTATCAAAGGTGAGGGGACGAGTGACGCCCGAGGTGGTGTGGCGGGGGTCCCTGACCCGGAGGCCTAGCGTTCGCATCGCAGGCGCCTTTGGGTTGGGGACTTGGCGCGCACGAACGCAAGTTGACGATCTGTCCCTCACGGTTCGTCCCTGCTCCGCCTAATCTTCCCCCGGGGAGAGCGGCTCTCCGAGGGGATCACTATGCCTGATGTTATGCGAGACCCGGCGGAGCGGGCTGAGTGCGGCCCGTCATTGCGGTTAGTGCTGGCAGCCCTCGAGGCACTTCAGGTGACTATGGAGGCCCAGGTCTGTAAACTGATGTCGGCAGCAGATGGAATTAAGCGATTGGGACCGGACCCTGATTCGTCGCTCGGGACTCGGCGGTCAGCTCTACTCCCGATAGACACCCCAGCGGTGCATTCAGACCCGGTGCATAGAGCTGTGCCTGCCCCTACAGAAGTGGAACTGATTGAACATGCTGAGATCTCTGTATCGACTATATGGTCGGAATCCTTGGTTTCGCTACCAGTGGAACATTTAATTGCTGTTCCCACTCTGGGAACTTTTGGTCGAGACTGTGAACTGCATTGGATTGTGTCGCACCCCCTTCCCAGCTGGTTCATCAAGATGGCGGAGGGGACAGTGTCTGGCCTTGGAGTCGGGGAGGGGCGTCGTTGGAATCGGCCATGTACTTTGGGGTTTGCCATCCTTTCTCCCTCTAGCGGACTATATTTCGGCAACTTCTATGTATATTTTGACAATTTGTGGATGGGGCTCTACTTACCAGAGGGAGTCAGCAAGTTTGATCGACGGTGTCAAGGCTGAGTCTGTTGTTTTGGGTTTACTAATGTAGTTTAATCGGTAACGGGATTTGCTTTATTAGGTTCATGGAGACCAGGCGGGGTCTATAGTTTTCTCCGGTGTAATCTT
This sequence comes from Lissotriton vulgaris, assembly GCF_964263255.1. Taxonomy (NCBI): domain Eukaryota; kingdom Metazoa; phylum Chordata; class Amphibia; order Caudata; family Salamandridae; genus Lissotriton; species Lissotriton vulgaris. The sequence goes on from NC_141694.1 coordinate 246,979,911, forward strand.
CTATTGTGTTCTGCTTGATTGCGTCAGCTTTGTGGGGGATTCTTTGTTAAGGCGGTGGGGGAGACCGGGAATGTGTACTATAATGCCCTCCTCCATTTCTACTTTTAGTGTAGGGGTTTGTTCTTCTTTTATATCTCTTTGTTCTTCCTATATTTCGGGTTTCAGTTATTTGGGGCGACAGGCACGCTGCTAGGGGGGTAGGCCATAGTCATCTGCAGGGGTGCAGGGTGGAGGGTTGGGGGAGGGGACTTTTTGTTTTGCCTTTATTGTTTCTATGGCCTTTTTTCTCTTTCGTATCTTTCCTTTTGCCTTTTCTTTCGTTTCTTTCTTTTTAGGGTCAGCATAGTGGGTCCACTCTTGTGTCTATTATCAATTTTTCCTTATCTGTGCCTATACTTTCTACAGTATATCAGTATCGATGGGCGGGCGCTTAACTGGTGCGAACTGTGATTGTATGCTTGTCTATCCTGATTTGTATGCCTTAGCGCCACTGTTCTAAATGAGATCGTTCTAACTGTGGATGTCCTACTATTTTGCCCGCCCTTTATGCGACTCTGTGATATTGTATGGCACCTGATCCTTTCAGTTTTATATTATAAAATGGAGCCTTTAGAACCCTGTCATTTGCTTGGTATGCTTAATAGCCAGTTACAACCGAATTTGTGGTACCTTCGCTTCCCGAGCTGCCGAGTCGTGTCCTAACTGACTTGCTGTGATTAAACTGATTAGCGGCCGGCCCTGGTGGTTGTAGGCCTATATTTGTAACTGTTTGAAGTAACAATAAAGGTTTTCCCAAAAAAAAAAACATACAAAACCAGGGATTAGCTTAGGGTTCTCTTTACAGTTAAATGCCACCAGCATCACCAGGGCGTTGTGCGAGGGGGAAATACAACAAACCGGGAAGGTAGCATGCCGGTGCCCTGTGTCTGGGAAAAAATGTACCCACCAGACCACGCATGCCTTAATTTCCCGAGCCGCCCCACCACCATTAAAACGATCCCTTCAAAGCTTCTTGCCTTGAGCCACGACCCGGGATCAGGGCCGTGACGTTGGGACCTGGGGCGTCCTCTCCTTTTCTCGGGCGGCTGGGTTTGCCCGCAATACACACTGCTCCATGTGTCTTTGTTCCTCTTTCCGGACCGCCGCTGGGCTCTTCTTCTGTTCTGCTGCGCTCTCCTCTCATAGCCTCCGTCTCTCTAGTCTCTTCTCCTTCGCTCTTCTCAACACCGCCTTCAGTGTCAGGATCTTCGCCCTTTTGTTTGTCTGCTGCTGATGGAGTCAGGATCTTGGTGTTGAGCCGACTGAGAGCAACTAGACAGCAGGGCTCTTCCGGCGTATTTTCCTCGTCCTGGCCCGCTTCACCCTGCTTCTGGTCTATCGCATTCACGGAACTCTCACACATCTCCCCCCTTTGGACTGGATGTTGGGGCCATTCAGACGATGGGTGTTGGGACAGGTAATCAGCACTGACTTGTCTCGAGCCTAGAACATGTATGGTCTGAAATGAAAAAGGCTGTAAGGCGAGAAACCATCTCAGGATGTGGGGATTAGTGTCTTTGTTATGCGCAAGCCATGTAAGTGGAGCATGATCTGTTAAGACAATAAATCTCCTTCTCAATAAATAGTATTGCAGTGCCTCTATCGCCCATTTTATGGCTAAGCATTCCTTTTCAATCGTTGAATAGTTGGTTTCACGGGGAAAGAGGTTCCTACTGATGTATAATAGAGATTTCAGGTCATTTTGCTGCTCAGGCTGGTACAGCACGGCACCCAGACCGAGGCCTGAGGCCTCGGTTTGGAGTACAAATGTTTGGCTAAAAGTCAGGACAACGTAGTACAGGGGCTGTACAGATTGCTTGTTTTAGGGTACTAAAACTCTCCTCATGTTCGCGGTTCCATATTTGTATGCGTGAAGAATGGGTCTTTGTCAAGAGGTCAGTCAGGGGGCTGGCCAAGGAAGAGAATCCGGGTATGAACCTACGTTAATACCCTATGAATCCCAAGAAGGAACGGATGTCGCGTTTTGTCATAGGTCTGGGGGTTACCTTTATAGCCTCTATCTTGCTCATCTGGGGTTTTATGTGGCCTTCCTGAATCGTGTAACCTAGGTATTGGATTGTATTAGTACCTAGTAGAGACTTATTTTGGTTGATGCTGAGGCCTGCTGATTGGATTGCCTGAAATACGTTATTTAGATGACATAAGTGTTCCTTCCAAGTTGAACTAAAAATAACAATATCGTCAAGATAGGATGCAGCATATGCGCTGTGGGGTTTTAAAATGCAATCCATCAGTCTTTGAAACGTAGCTGGCGCCCCATGGAGGCCAAAGAAAAGCACATTAAATTGGTATAGGCCGGAGGGAGTTGCAAACACAGTTTTTTCTTTAGATTGAGGGGATAAGGGAATATGCCAATAACCTTTTGTGAGGTCAAGAGTGTACATAAACCTGTCTTTTCCTAACCGTTCAACCATTTTGTCTATTCTGGGCATAGGGTATGTATCGGACTTGGTTATTGCGTTTACCTGTAGGAAATCAATGCAAAAATGCAGACTGCCAACCGGCTTTGGCTCGATTACCACGGGAGAATACCAGTTACTCTGGGAGAGTTCAATTATATTAACCTTGAGCATGTCCGACACCTCTTTCTCTACTGCTTCCCTACGGGCTGCCGGAATGCGATATGGTTTTTGATTCTTTTTTCTAGGGACACTATTTCATGATGCACCATGGTGGTTAGCCCTGGATTGGTGGTAAAAAGGGATGTACGGCTTTACAACGTGTGCTATTACACCGCGTGCCGTTACAACGTGGTTTTTTCAACGCAAGTCGTTACCACAGCTTGCGTTGGAGGGGGTGCAGACATAGGAATTTTTTAATTTACTATTCCAACACCAGCCTACGTACAGTAGGGAAGGTGTTGGATAGTAAATTTAAAAATTCCTTGTCCTGCAGCGCCCTTCAGCGCAAGTCGTGGTAACGACTTGCGTGTTAAAAACTGCACTGTAACGGCATGCGGTGTAACAGCCGCGTCGTAAAGGCTGTTCCCCGGAAAAAAGGCCTGGGAAGGACATCAACAGGACCTCTACAGTGGGTACTGATTCGGCTGTGGCCCCTGGGTAGAAGGGAAGGGTATCTCTAACTGTTTGTTAGTAAAGGTAAGGTAGGTGGGTGTTCTGGCCAGGAGAGAGAGCTGTGGTTCTTCCCATTTTTTTTATAAGTTCACATGGTATATCTGTTTGCCCCCCACACGGTGGGGCAACAACTTACTATAGGTGACAGGAGTCACCTTCTTTTCTATCACATACGGTCCTTGCCACTTCATCTATAGTTTATCTTCAGTAGAAGGGAGCAACAGGAGTACCTTCTCCCCTGGTGTGAATTCTCTTAGTTGGCTACTTCGGTCATAATATCTTTTCCGCGTCTCCTGGGCCTCTTTTATATTGTCATGTACGATACTCCATAAGTGTGTCAAAGATGACTTAAGGTCCGCGGCATATTGTAGCAGGGTTTTTCCTTGCTCCTCTTCCCCCTCCCACTGTTCTGTTGCCATGTCCAGAAGGGTTCTGGGCTTTCGCCCAAACAGCAGCTCAAAAGGGAAATACCCGGTGGACCTTTGTTCATGTGACCTCAAAGCAAAAAGAACCAAGGGTAACTTCTGGTCCCAGTCCCTCCCAGTCTGAAATGACCTTGCGGAGCATGTTTTTGATCGTTTTGTTGTAGCGTTCCACAAGGCCATCTGTTTGGGGATGGTACACAGAAGTTCTAATCCTATCTATCCCCAGTATTGTACACACTTGTGTCATCAAACGTGACATGAAGGGAGTCCCTTGGTCCGTTAGGATTTCGAAGGGAAATCCAACCCTAGAAAACAGTGAAATCATGGTCTGGGCTGCAGCAGGAGCGGTCATGCTTGACAGGGAAAAGCCTCGGGGTAACGACTGGCATAGTCTATTATAACTAAAACATAGCGGTTTCCCCTAGCTGAGGGGGTTAAAGGACCCACCAGATCCATACCCACCCGCTTGAAGGGGACATCAATGATCGGTAATAGCTGTAGTGGGGCCTTTATGTTATGTTAATAATATGTTATGTTAATAACAATTTCTTGAGCGCACATACACCCTTGGGTTTCTTGGCGCTATGGAATCAAGACAACCAACACCACTCTTATTATGCCGCCAGGATTGGTGTACTGACAACGCACACAGGCAGCGCAGTGTTTTGCTTTATCTTTATACACACCTGGCCAGTAAAACTTTTCCTGGAGATACTTAAGGTGTTCTCCTTACCATAGTGCCCTACCCCTACTTTGTTGTGGGCCAACAGTAACACATGCTCTCGAAATGTAGTCAGTACAATCAGTTGTGTTTTTGATAGTGGATTCCCTTTTACCACCCTATACAACAGTCCCCTTTTTACCATAAAATAGGGTCCTACCTGTCCCAGTGCTTGTTCAGTGACCTGCTCCCAGGCATGCGTGAGTGATTTGTCCTCCCTTTGGGCGGTACGGAAGCTACTCGGTCTTGTACCAGCAGGGTCTGTGAGGGAAAGCGGAAAGGCAGGATGTGACAACTGGGACTGTGTGTAGCCTCTTTTCTCTCGTCGTTTTTCCTGTCTGCTTTTCCTGGCCTTGATGTCGGGGGGATCCAAGTCAGTCTCGCTAAAGGGGGCTTCTTGTAACCATAACTAGACATTTTGTTTTGCTCCCTCCAGATACGTCTCAAATTTAGAGTGGTCTGTCCCTATGATGACGGCTTCAGGCAAGGAGGATTCTCCACCTCTAATAGGACCTCCGCCAAGGGATATACCTTAGTTTCCCCATGTACGCAAGTTACTCCTACTTGTTCGGTGTCCTTGGAAGGAGAAATAAATGATTCATCTACTATGTTGACACGGCACCCAGTGTCTAGTAAGGCTTGTCTTTTCTTTCCATTAAGGAGAACCTCCTTCTTATACATATGCGAGCCCTTCCTGGTTAGATAGACCTTACTATGGGTATAACCCACCTCCATAGGCTCAACCGTTGGGATACGGTGGGGACATTGCCTAGCTATATGCCCCCACTCCGCACAGTTATAACACTATGGTCCGTTGGGGCCAGACGGTGGGGTGGATTGCCTGGGGACTGGGAGGGGTGATATATGTGGTTTGTTTTCCGGTCGGACCATACTTCTTGGGGAAGGCGTCATCTGGGGTCGTGCTGGGGTGGGATTATACTGGGAGTGTGCAATCTCTACAGTGTTGGCAGAGGTAAGGTGCGGGTGTTGTTTTACCCATGACCGTGTACTGGGAGGCAGGGCATCCAGAAACTGTTCCAGATATATCTTTTCTGCTACTTCTTCCACAGTAGAGACATGAGGTGTTAACCACCGATTTCCCAGATCCCTTATTCTGTAATATAACGCACAAGGGTTATCCCCTGTAGACCACTTTTCTTCGCGGAATATAACCCTGTAATGCTCCTGGTCGTATCCCAATCTCTCTAGGATGGCCTTCTTCACTTCCTCATAAGCGGTTGTTCCATCGGGGTTGGCATGCTGATAGGCCGCTTGCAATTCGCCTGATAAAAGTCGGACGATGTATTGACCCCACCGTTCTTGGGGCCAAGCTGTGGTGGCTGCCACACTCTCAAAGTTCAAAAAGAAATAGTCGGGATCCTCCCCCTCCTTATATTTCTGGAGGACCATTCTGGGAACATTCGGACGTACCCTGGAATTTACAATGGCATCCGTTAGACGTAAAATGGCAGTGTCCTGCACTTGTTGGTTGTTAGTGATTTGGTTAGATTATTCTCAAAGGGCTCCCTGCAGGGCTTCCCTTTCCACCTGGGCTGTCTGTATTTGTTGCTCCATGACAAGTTGCAGGTGCCGCTGCCCTTCAGCCAACTGGGCGATGACATCCTCCATAGGCATGGGATGTGTCATGGTTCGACACGTGGGGATGGGGGATAGATCCCACTTCTGACACCACTTTGTAAGCGCTGCAGTAACCCTGGGGCTAGAAGGGAATGCAGGACACGCACGGTATAGGTTTTTTTTAACCTTTATTTTTCTGTGAGGCAATAGTTGGCTTCGTCAGTCCCATATAACCAAAAATAAAAAGTCACAGGAATGTACCGGGTATGGAATGCACCGTCAATACAAATAAACTAGGGAATAGCCGATGGAATCCTTCTTCTTCCACTTGGCCGTCTTCTCTGGCTCCCAGGGGTTTGTACCGGAAGGAACAGCTAACGTCGTGTCATCTCTTGGCCCGGCAGTACAAAGGAAAAGGTAAAACATACAAAACCAGGGATTAGCTTATGGTTCTCTTTACGGTTAAATGCCACCACCATCACCAGAGTGTCGTGCGAGGGGGAAATACAACAAACCGGGAAGGTAGCGTGCCGGTGCCCTGTGTCGGGGAAAAATGTACCCACCAGACCACGCGTGCCTTAATTTCCCGTGCCGCCCCACCACCACCAAAACGATCCCTTCAAAGCTACTTGCCTTGAGCCACGACCCGGGATCAGGGCCGTGGCGTTGGGACCCGGGGCGTCCTCTTCTTTTCTCGGGCCGCAGAGTTTGTCTGCAATACACACTGCTCCAGGGGTCTTTGTTCCTCTTTCCAGACCGCCGCTGGGCTCTTTTTCCGTTCTGCTGCGCTCTCCTCTCATAGCCTCCGTCTCTCTGGTCTCTTCTCCTACGCTCTTCTCAACGCCACCTTCAGTGTCAGGATCTTCGCCCTTTTGTTTGTCTGCTGCTGATGACGTCAGGATCTTCATGTTGAGCCGACCGAGAGCAACTAGACCGCAGGGCTCTTCCGGCGTATTTTCCTCGTCCTGGCCCGCTTTACCCTGCTTCCGGTCTATCATATCCTTGGAACTCTCACAAGTAGAAACAGAATATTCAGAGAAATACCAAAATCCAATTAATTAGTAGTGTGGGTTCGTGGGGGTTTGAGTATCCTGTCGCCATTGTTGCGAAGAATGATGCTCGATGCAGATGTAAGTGAAAAAGAGCTTTATTGCAACTCAAACCTTCAGACAGCAGGAAACATGCGGACGCAGCCACCAGCAATCCGCTCTCCTCTGGCCAACTACCAGGGTGGAATCTTGGCACAGAGTTGAGGGTAAACACTCTAATGTGACTCGGCTAGCACTCGAGTATAACATAATATTAACTCCGGGGGGGAGCAGCTGTATTTAGCACCTCAGCCTGAGGAAGCTGCTTAAAAGAATCTTAGATGTTTTTAATCTTCTCAAAGAAATAGTGCGCTAAACTGTTAGTCCAGTCGCTGGTCGGGATAAATGGGCTTTTCAAAGCATTCAGGGATGTAAAGTCTTTAACAATTTTAAACAATTCCTTACTCTTGTTTCCCGCCTGTTCAACTTTGGTGGATAGGAAGAGTTTCTTTTCGTCACAGACCTTGGAGTAATAAACTTTCAAGGCCTGTTTGTCAGAGGGATTAAAATTCTTCCGCTATATTCTCTCAAGACATTTACATGCAATTTAACTTTTTCGAAGGGCCTCCGTAAACCATGGCGCTGAGGCCCTACTGGTATTAGCTGCCCGATTCGTCGGAGGGGCCAGCTCCAACGGGTGGAGATGTAACCAGTTCTCCAAGGAGAGTACATGGCTCTCCAACATTCCATTGAACAGAATAGGGTGTAGCCTGAGGGCACTATCTAGTGCCTCTGCTGTGAACTTATTAAAAGGCCTAAGGCTATTCGATGGGGCCTGCAATATGATAGAGGCCTGCTAGATTCTTTAGAGACCCTGAAAGTAAGCAGAAAATGATCCGACCATATTATGGGGAGAGGCAATTCCATTTCTAAATGATTTTCCCCGAGCACTCAAAATGTACAATTTTCAGAATCCAACTTCAAGTTCAATAAAGTTCGTAAGTTGACACAGTCACAGGTTAATAATCCAAATATTGGTCATCAACTCAAGTCTATACTGGCCGTTGAAAAAATCTGGTCTAAGATGTGCAAGAAGATATAGGGAGACAGGTTGAAGATACCCAATGATTCACACAACCTGGAAGACTGGAAGACTCAGGATCTCCAGGTTGATTCATATGGATATTAAAATCTCCAAGTACCAGGCAATGCTTGTATTTGGCAGCAATAGGGGCTATAGCATGACCAATTAATTCTAAAAAAAATTCTGGCCGCTCCTGGGGTCGATATATTGCAACCCCAGCGATAGATTGGTGTGCTGACACAGTTAGCAAAAAACTGAGTCCCTCCGCTCCCTCTATCTCTGCAATAGGGAGTAGCGAGCAGGAATAAAGGTTTTTATAAATCACGGCCACTCCTCCGCTCCTGTCACCCGGCCTGTCCTTTCTAAGGATACGGTACCCCAGGGGAATTTCTCTAGTAATAGTGGGGTTGGAGCTGTCATTTAACCAAGTTTCCGTAACAAACATAATGGCAGGCTTTAGGTCAGTTAAAAGGTGGAAGATCTGAAGCTCATGTTTTTTTAATGACCTGATGTTTAGCAGGATATCCTCCAAGAGGCTCCCTTCCCCCAAGGTCCGATCCTGTTGGGAGCCATTATCAGATTTCTGTAGAGCCTCCGTGCCCTTTAAACTGGGAGAGACTGTCCATCCACAAAATTTGCCAGTAAGGCAGTCCGCATCGGCTAAGAGAGATAGGTGGGGGCGGCAGTGAATAGTCACTGCATATGCCAAAGAAAGAGGAAACTGTTTTCTGCTAACATACAAGTCTTTAACAAGTGAAAAACAAACAGCACAACGCCCGATTTGTTTTACTTCTTCAATCCGATCAAATTTAATCTTCAAGAATTCAATTCCATCTCTACGAACTTAGTTGCCGATGCACTCAATGGTATACAGTGTTAAATAACAATATACAATAACAAGTAACCAGTGACAGAAGTGTCTAAACAAAAAACTCTCATGAAGGGTAAGTCTTGGAGTCTTTAATGCAGTGAACAGCCAGCCGACACGTGTTTCATCGCACTCGCGATTCCTCAGGGCTGAAATGAACAGAAAATTGACAATGGGGCATGTATCTCGTAAGGGTACAAATACAAAAAAAGACCTGATCATCCGGTCTTTGCATGTTCAATTTGTGCCTCTACTCCAGTGATTATACATTGATACAGACTTATTGCCTAAGTGCCACCTCAATGTATCCGTGTCGTAGATGTGAGAATTACCATTTATCACTAGTCGTGCTGGTGAGTAGTGGACACGTGTATAAAGACACTAGACGAGCTCGGAAATCCTCAAAGAGACAGAGTCTCTAACTATAAGGTGATCTATCTGTGTGCGGCCCATTCATACATCATGCTCTGTGAGGTCTGTGGTTGAGGTGAGACTCTGACCCTTTACGTAACATACCTAGATGGCTGTATCCAGGTCAAATAAGGTCTAGTAAATCGACAAAGAAAAAAGAACAGAACGAAAAACAGGAAAAACCTCATTACTACTAGTCAGGCTTCATGTAATAAGGCAGAAAATTACACCGTGATGGGGCTATGAGAAAAGAATTATGGCTCACCGCTCAGCTGGTGCTAATTCCAACCCAGCCGGGCTCTTGACCGTGAGGATACTCGGTATGAGTATGTCTGTAGATTGATACGTTTCTGAAACCAGATTAAATAACCTGGATAAGTATGGGCAAGTTCTGCAATCAAAGTATTAAGCAAACAGGAATTTCATAGACCTGGTTTGTCTATGTTATATCTAATCCTTCGACTCAAACAATTATTTGCCAGTAGAAATTGCGTATAGGACCTCTTACAAAGCCGGTATAATCGTCATGCGGATGGTCCCTACTCTTCCCCCTTAAAAATCTATACAGTATCATTCCTCTATGTCCCCAACGTGGTAATATATGGAGCAACATAGTTCAAAATTGCACTTACATTGGATGACAATGTCTGGTATCTCAGTCTCGGAGGTCTCTGTTAATTATTCCTATCCAATAGTAGCCTACCGCCCACGTTGAGCAGAATGTTAGTTCTGAAAAAATGGGAGCCATCATTACCACTAATCTCATTCACACGTATGACTGTGTCAAGATTCTATTCTATTATCATAGTTTGTGCGCTTACCTATGGCGGGAAAAGTTTTCCTGTACCGTTGCTAGTTCTCGCATCAGTGAGCGCCCACGCTGTGAATGTACAAAAATATATAGGATAGGGGTCATGCTCCTCGTATTTGGACAGACGATATTTACACTGCTAAAGGCAGAGTGTAATCCGTGTTGTGAAGGACTGCTTACCCGTATCAGGCAGTGGAGCGGCGAACGACGTGTATCGCGTTTGGACCCCCGAGCCGTGTTCCTGTTTGGACACGTGATCGGGTCACATGAGCCTTTAAGAGGACGTCTCCACGTAAAGTTCTTTGAGAGACTAGACCGTTTGCAGTCGATTGGGACATCTCCATGTTGGATTCCCAATGAGTCCCCGAAAATAATCGTTTTATGTAATTTCCATTAGTTATGCATTTCAAAGATTAAGAAACGCAGGTAATGTTACAGATTCATAGAAAGTGTTACCAGTACGACGGGAGAGAGTAGATGTCTATATATTATAGTATATGTATCATTGCCGATTTTGTAATCGGTTAAACGCAAAGATAAAATAAAATCATGAGAAGAGTATCTGGTTCCTATTAAAATAGTATGGTCGAAGAAAAAATATGCAGCGTAACTAATGGGAGAAATAAGTAGATCCCCCAGGTGAGACTTAATTGTGCGCACCGTGAATGTACATCAACAGACTATGGTGCCTATCCCAGTCACACGTGGAAGCCTAGGTTACAAAGCAATTAAACCCTGTCTTTTCTATATGTACAACAATTGAACATAGACTCACACGTGTGGGACAAATACAGAATCACACATTAATTACAACAAGGTACAGGAGAGTTTTTCAAGCATGAAGGGGTGATGATAGTAAGTACAAGATATCACAATTCATATGATGCTCGAAACACTGGTCAAACATGATATCATAATTCATGTGGTGCTTGAAACAATGGTCATAACATACAATGTCATGTGTTACAGTTCATGCAATTCAGTTTCCCAGGAAATATTGCATCTCCTGATCATAATTGAGTCCCCGTTCCACAGACTTAAGACGCATGATCCAGGTTGCCTCTGTTCGTCTAAGTCTTAGTTCACGGTTACCCCCTCTAATATTTTGGGATACTGTATCTATTCCAAAGAATTTGACCATTTTGTTGGTCCTGTCCTTTTGGCAGGATGCTATATGTAGAGCCACAGGATATTTGGGATCACAATTAATTATTGCCCTTATATGCTCCGTCATTCTCTCTTCCAACGGTCTGATGGTGCTTCCTACGTAAAATTTGCCACAATCACATTCTATGATATAAATTACAAATTTAGTGGTACAATTGATGTTACTCTTGATGACGAAGGAAACACCATCTGGACCCGTGAATCTAGTTGTGCCATGTTTTGCCCACTTGCACATGCTGCAAAATCCACATTTATAAAATCCTAGGCTATGTTGTGTCATCCAAGTTCCTTGTTTGGTATCTCTAGGTACCGTGGGACTCAATTTATTTCTCAGTGTATTGCCTCTTCTGAATGAGATTTGAGGTCTGTCTGCAATACAATCGGTAAGGGCTCTTTCAGATCTTAATAAGCCCCAATGTTTAGTCAAGCTTTTCCGTAAAGCATTGTGGAATGAATTGAAGTCAGTTACCATTCTAATTTGTTCCCTAGAAATGGTAGGTTTATGTATACTTGTGAGAGTGTGTTCTCTCTTGACTTTTTTAGCTCTTTTCCCAGCTTTCAAAATGTTTGTTTTTGTGTAACCCCTGTTATAAAATCTTTCCTTCATGCCAGTCAAACACTTCCCGAACTCACAGTCCTCACTACAGTTCCTTTTCGCCCTGAGAAACTCGAGCTGTTCCATCTCTATTTTGATAATTAACAAAATCAACAATTTTTCCCATAGCTCCATTTACTAAAACTTTTTCCACATCCAAATTACGCCGTAAAATTACCCAACAGTTTTCACATACAAATAAATTATTTTCAAAACCAGCAGTTTTAGATATAGATTTTTTCAAAGAATCCAATTTTGTTTTCAATTTTTCTGTCAAAATAATAGGAATTCCTTTGTGTTCATTTTATGAATGTAGAACACTCTTGCAGTGTTGGCATTAGGCAGATTATAGATTTATTTTCTCCAATTGTTTTGTATATTATTCTGGAGCAACATTTTCGTTTAGAAACAAGTTTGTAAGTAGACGACTTTGCAAAGCTTCTTTTCTATGTTCTGTCAAAACACCAATTCTTTTATCTTGAAGGATGCTTCCATAATCTTCATTACTTGCCTATAGCATTTTTTTAATAAGTTCTTTGTATTGAAAATATGACCAAATGTTGACATTTCTAATACTTTTCCTGGTGTCTTCACGCAGAAGTGTTTTAAAAACTGGTTCCCCTTTTACAGGAGTAAGTTGCAGTAGATTGCCTAAAACAATTACATGTTTTCCTCCAAATAACACATCATAATCTGTTTTTAAAATTTGCTGCATTTGTAAATGTACAAAGGCAAGCATTAAGTTTGAGACTATGCTCACCTCATCAATTATCAGAAGTTTAATTTTCTTTAGTACTCTTGAAACTTCAAAACAAGCTTCTCCAGAAAACTTGTGATATTCCAACTTGTTTTCATGTTCAACAGGTAGCATTACTACACAATGTAATGTAATCCCTTTAAATGTTGTGTGCTGCCAACCCAGTTGGAGCAGTTACAATACAAGATAAATGTGATTTAGTGGTTTTCTGTAAATAACTGGTCAAAACTTTAATTAAGAAACTTTTTCCTGTATCAGCTTGGCCACTGATATACATTCGGATAGGTTGAAATGATGTGCAGATGCATTCTTTATTTTCATGATGTAAACCATGGCCGATCTGTTCTGTAACTTGCTGATATATTTCTTTCTGTTCAATATTTAGTTGCTCTTCAAAGTTTCCCAGCTCCATAATATCTGGTTGAGCTTGATGCATTGCTGTTTCTACTTCACTCATAGCAATTGCTGCTTCATTTTCAAGAATTGGTTCTCCCAGTGGATCTTGAATCAGTGGAGCAGAACTTTGACTGTCTTGAGAAGTGTCTCTAGGAATCTCAGCTGCAATAGTAGCTTCTTGTTGAATCTCTTCATTCAACATTTCTAGATAATTTTGAAAAACTGTGCATTCAATTCTATCTTCACATGCATTAAAAGAATCTTCATACGACTGAAAATATCCAAGTAATTCCATTTCAGTGCTCCAAGGATTGAAGAATTGCAGATGTGCTAAATAGTACAATTCCCTTCTATCTGGAGTATCCCAACTCAGTTTCCTGTATTTAATGAGATTTCCTTTACTATGTCTCACCAAACATCCATTAGAACCAATCACTGCATATTTCTCTTCATTTATGAAGTTTGTAATATTTCTTTTAAAGCTGTAGTATTGCAGGACTTCATAGAGACATATGTTTTCAAGATAGGGACTTATTTTGGGATAATACGTATCCATCATGTTTGTTTTAACAATATCTGTGCTTTCCGGTTAATTTAATGCTAAATATTTGATTTCTTCTATAGATTTAAGTACTCGATTTTGTGTTGCAGCAAGACCTAGACTAACCCAAATGATTCCTCTTGACTTTGAATATAAACTTGCAGAGGTCAACCGATCCGAACATTCATAGTATCCAATCTCTTGATGGGACAGCATCTTCAAACTAAAGCTGTACAATTTCTTACATTGGGCCATATGTATCAAGCAAATTCGCATTCGCAAAGGCCGAAATTCGGCGAATTTCGGCCTTTGCAAATGCGAATTGGCCGAACGGCATGTATGAATGCAAAAGCCAATGAATTAAGGGAATCGCTAAAAAAGCGAATCTGTATAATGCGAAAAGTTCCATTCTGCAAAAAAAATAGCAATATTGAACATTTGCAATTTACCAGTTTGCGAAAATCGCAAATTGAAATTCGATAATGTAGGAAATCGCCGAAAAATCACAGAATGGCACTTTTCGCAAAATACAGAATCGCAATGATAAGTAAGAAAAAATCGCAATTAGCAATTTTCAAAAAATCGCTAAATACAGAATCGCAATTACCACCAAGTAGGAGCAGGTGGTAACCAGGAGCAAACTATTTAAGCAGCAACAGAAATCAAACAACTGTTTACCATTTGGGGCTTTACATCATAGCTAGGAGGATGCGTCTGAGAGCTGCTGCACAGAGGAGGCTACGGCAGGAGAGGGTATTCCGTTTGCGCATCAGCATCTCCCAGCGCCTTGAGGAGGACCTCTACACCCATTACAGGCTTGATGAAGACAGCATAAATGATTTAATAGCAGAACTCAGACCCTACCTTGAACACCCCACCTGCAGAACAAATGCCATTCCCAATGAAATACAGGTTCTGTGTTCGCTACACCTGTTGGCCTCTGGAAGTTTCCAGGGGGTGATTGCGTCAGCAGGAGGGGTGTCACAAAGTTCCCTTACGAGATTCTTCCATGCCTTCCTAGATGCCATGGTTCGGAGGATGCAACAACACATTTACTACCCCAGCACACCTCAGGCAATAGCACAGACAAAGCAGGACTTCTATCAAATATCGCATTTCCCACACGTGATAGGATGTATTGAGGGCACACATGTTGCTATATCCCCCCCTCAAGCAATTAATACATCTTTAGAAATCGGAAATGCTACCACTCACTGAACATTCAGGTGGTGTGTGATGCCAAACACATCATAACTGACATTGTAGCAAAGTACCCTGGCAGCACACATGATGCTTTCATCTTCAGACACAGTGGGAGATATCGTAGACTCAAGAGGGGAGTTTGGCGAGGGATACCTACTCGGTAAATACCTTCAGACATAGGGGTCATTAGTACCAACTACCATGTGCATGCCACAGCCTAATATATTTTTATGTAACCCACAGGTGACAGTGCTTATGCAGTACGGGATTTCATCTTGACTTCCTACCTCAATCCCAACAATGCAAGTAAACGCAGGTACAACAGGGCACACATTGCTACCAGAGGCACCATTGAACGGACATTTGGTATCCTGAAAAGCAGATTCCGGTGCCTCCATAAAAGTGGAGGTGCACTCCAATACAGCCCCAATACATGTTGTAAAATAGTGGTGGCTTGTGCCATGCTCCATAATATTGCCACAAGAAAAGGGACACCAGTGGAGCTGAGTGACTCAGGATCCTCTGACGTAGAGGGGCCTGGACCTGGACATATGGTAGCTGGTAGAGCTGTTGCAGCAGCTGGGCGCCAGAGGCGTGATGAGATTACGCGCAACTATTTTTAGGTAAGGAAAAACGACACAATGCCAAGTAATGTAAGTGTGAATATTTGTTTTTAATCCTTAATAGCAGGATATGTATCAACTGAAAATGTACAGTAGTCATACAAGACATATTTTGCACATGTTACATTCACAGTGCTCAGAAAAGAAATGGAGTGACGCGCAAGTCAAATGCTGCACAGCCTAATGTGCGTAGCCCTATTGGTCCTGCCACTACGGGGTCTCTCTAAGGTTGGCGGTGGGGTGGTGCTGCTCCGAACTGATTGATTATCTTCTTCACTTGGAGTCAGCACTCCCGGCCCTGTTGCGCGTACTTGGCGCAACTCATCCACAGCAGTGGTCACTTGCAAAAGCGCGTTTGCTATGTCTTGTGCAGCATGTGTAAATTGCCGCTGCATCTCGATGCTGCACCTGGCCTGGATGCTAGATGTAGCCGCCAATCGGTTGATGGCCCGGGTGTACCTGTCTTGGCGTTGCCAACCTCTGCGCCTAGCACTACCCTCTACACGCATTTGCTCGCATACCGCCTGTAGGCCATCCCGCAGGTCCTTCCTGAGTCCACGGAAGCCCTCCCTCCTCTCCCTTTGTAAAAGTTTCATGTCTTTTGCCTGCAGGCGCTGCACCTGCAACATGTTGAGTTCCAGTCCTGCATAAACTGATTCCTCGCCTCGCCCTTCGAATAAGTTGGCCGTGCGTCGTCTGCACCTGGCTGCACTTCGTGGGACATGCTGGTCTGTTGCAGGTCCCTCTTGCTGTGGCTGAGTGTCCACATTGGTTACATTTTCCCCAATTCCATCTGCCTCATCCTTAATTGGCGCCAGTGGTCTGACAATGTGTCTCCTTCTATGTCTGTGGGTGGTCACAGGGCTGTCCTCCCCATCCGTGTTCACATCTTGACCGGCATCTCCTGACTCATGACTCTCAACGACTGTCCCACTGCGTGAGGGCTGTGTTGAAGATGGTGCTGTGCACAGAACAGCACATATTAATTTACTTCACTAACTTGCACTGTATTATTACATTTTTAACAACTATTTCTATTACAGTGGTCGCTTGTTTCACTGTCAAGACCAGCAGAATATGTGTTTGACTATTTTTGCTGCAATTTTAACACTTTGATTTACATGTGACTACATCTACCATGATGCATTGCTATGTCTGCCTGTGTGCCTGCTCTGGACTACCTATCTTGTTTCCGGCCCCTGCCTCACTGCTGGGGGGTGTTAGGGGGTGTGAGGGTTGTGAGGGCATGGTTCTTACTTTTTCCTGATGCTGGCTGGTCAGAGCTGTCAAAATCAGCCACTCCTCCCACACTCTCTGGTTGCAGGGTCCCCTCAACCAGTCCCTCCAGGGGTGTTGAATCAGAAACAGATGAGGTCCCACAACCTGTTGTCCTGGACTGTTCCAGCCTGGCAGCTAGTTTTTCTTTGGAGCGCAGGCGCAGGTCGTACCAGCGCTTTCTGAGGTCCTCTACACTCCGGGGTGTCACACCCACAGCATTCACCTTGTGCTGGATTTCTTCCCAGATCCTCCTTTTGCGACTATCAGGCACCTCCCTGGATTTCCTTCCAAAAAGTAATTCATGGTTTGACACCATTTCGTGAATCAGAGCCTCCAATTCTGCCTCAGAAAACTTTTGTTTTCTTTTCCTTAAGCTCTCACTCTCCTGCTGCTGGGAATCCTGCCTGGGCTTGGCTCCACTCTCAGCTATGTTTCTCCAGGTGCACACTGCTCTGTTCCAAACACACCTTCACTCTGCCTCTGATTCAGGAAGTCAGGTGCAGCAGGGGAAGTCAATCACTTCCTGGTTGTGATGTCATCATGCTGCACCAGAGTTCCTGATTGGCTCATTTGCGAAAATCGCTAAATTGCGATTTTTCCCGCGATTTGCGATTTTTCGCACAAATTGCGATTTTTTATAGTGATTTACAATATTGTGCGATTCCTACAGGTTAAGGAATCGCATTTTGGGGAATCGCAAATGAATAGTGATTTTTAAGGAATCGCTATTTATTTGCGATTTCTTTCATACATGCGATTCTGAATGTGCGATTCAGTAAGAATCGCATTTTCAGAATCGCATATCGGTAGTTTCATACATATGGCCCTAAGAGTCTTCTCTTGGGAAATTTCTTCTCACATTTCTTTCAACTCTGTCTTTTCTGATTTTGTTATGTATGACGTTACATACCGAGCAACAGCAATGGAATTATCCGCAACATACTGGATATCCATACTTGCATTCAACATCGTCAAAATCACTGGATTATAATCATTATTATACTTTGATTGTTCACTTCCTTTTAAATTGTAAGTATATTTGGGAGATTTTGTAGTGATAGTATGCCTCAGTCCTGACATGAAACTGTTGACTCTTCCTTTGGATATTACTGGACGTGGAAATCCAAATCGACATTTGGTATAAAACTTTTCCTTTGACTTGCATTTCCGTTTAACAATATTTGCCACATCGATGAGTTTGAAACTGTAAATCTTGTTGTCTTAAGGTATTTTCTTCTCTTGCTTTTGGTATAGCACATGTAACATAGTCTTCAATAAAAGATAAAACAGTCTCATCTGAATCAGTTCCAAACTTAGGTGAATCTTTGATCCATAAAAGCATATGTATATGAGGGGCACCTCTAGCTTGGTACTCCTTCCTCCAAAATAAATCAATAACTTCTCCAAGAGGTGGGTTGTTTTTATTGCAGATAAAAGACATCATAGCTTGAAACCTATGATTAAAATATCTACACACATTTACCGGATGCAAGGAACACAGCTCTCCAGCTGTTTTGAATTCAATGTTTTTAATTTTTTAATTTGCTTCTCGAAGAAATTCAAGTAAATCATCCCATGCGTATTTAGCACAGCTTAGCACGACAAACCATGTAGGGGTTCCTAAGTTCCTTAACATACATTTAAGTTCTTCATGACGATGATACCAATACTCATTAGTACCACGTTGACACGCTATCAAATTAATCAATTGAGATTTTAAACGATCGTCTCTCTGTTCTACTTTGTCCATGAACTCCTTTGCAGAAACATGTCGAAGATGAACTCCTGTTTTTAATATGTAGTTCACTGCATATGAAAATCCAGACAAGTCACTTTCAAACAAAAGATGAAATATGTATGGAGTACATTGTCGAAATCTTGGATCTTCTGAGTACAATCTTGTTGTACGATTTTCTGATGCTGAAATCTGTATTGGTCGTTTGTCATATCATCCACTTTTTCCAGTGGGGAAGAGCTGTGAAAAACAACGAGCTTCCAAACTTCTTTCCCAAACACTCATAGGAGTTCCCTTCGCTTTCTTCATTTGGAATAATTCAATAGTATTTCCAATCACTTCCTTTGAAGGTAAAGGATGTACACTATAATGTTCATAAATTTCTTCACTTTTGGAGATGTCCACTTTTTCAATTTGGCCACTTGAAATTTCGCTATCATCAACTAAATCGAGTTCTTCTTCTTCCACATACACATTTTTGTAGTAAACATTGTTTTTTGTGAGATATAACGTAGCCTTTTGCACTTTGCTGACATCTACTAATTCTTGCCATATTTTCCGACTCTTCGTAGGAACACCATTAACTAGAACAACTACAGGTTCACTTTCCTCTTTCTCTACACCAATAGTTTTAAGATTTTTTTTAAATTTAAAAGACACAACTCTTCTTTTTAAGCCTCTTTGTAAATATGATGGAGGCAACTTACCTGTTTTAGGCTCCATAAGAACAATAGCTCGAAATGGGTGCACATATTGAATCAGAATGGACTCATACATGTTTAAATCTACCAGTTCTGGGGGAATAACAACCACACAGATGTCTATGATCATTCAAGTGTATAAGTATGGATGAATGTAGGGTCAGGGATTCCCCCTTATTTCCATGTTGCTCATGTTGTGGGACTTGAGTCACAGGGTGCAACATTATCGATTTCGTGCCCGGGTGGTTCCAACACAACAACAGAGACACACCCATTAGTTACTTTCTTGTCCAGCCCAGGACGGAACCAAGCTCAGAACCCCAGGGACATTGTTCACTCCCCTACGCTGGACTGTCATACGCCAGGTCAGCCCACTCCACTTACGCTTACAGGGGGGACAACGACAATGCTACATGTCCCAGGTCTTCCCAGCAGTGATATCCTGATCACAGGTCTAGTTGTCAGCATGCCACAGCTTCTCCCTCAGGGCTGGTTTACACCCACACCACATCCATCCAGCACAGGCGTCACAGGACATGTGACCCTGCCAATAAAAAGGGCTGGGCGCACATGCTTGATGCCATTTCCACTCACAAAGGCAGCCATTACAAAAATGGGGTTCCTCAATACTGGCCGTGGACCTGGGTGTCGTATGATACAAAAAACTAGGACCTATATTTTGAGACAATATATATCGAGTTTACATTTGTTACTTTACTACAATTTTAAGAGCATACATAATGCTTAACTCACCGTATTAAATACATTCATTTAAACTTAAAAAGTGCAAAAACCAAATTATATTTCACCGAGAATTTATTCCATATCTTCAGGTGAGCAGTATATTATTTACTGTCTTAGATAGGGAGAGAAGAAAAGGTTGCTCCAATGGAACGTGCGAAGAAGGGAGGGGGTGCTCTGGTGTGGGAGAGGTGAAAAAGAATTTCAGGTAGTGTCATAGGGGGTGTTTAAGGACATTTAAATGCTGGACTGATACACAACTCTTAGTCTTTTTCAATCTGGTCACATAGAAAAAGTCAAAATTCCTTTATATATATATACAATTCACAAATACAGAAAATGTTTCCTTAAGTGGCACGTCAAGTTTGGGGCTCGTGATGCAGGCTAGGCATGGGCGTCGACGTTTTGACCCGACTTGGGGCTGCGAGGGTAATTCGGGACCTCGGCCTGGCGGGTCTTCTTTAGGACTGTGGCGGGCAACCTTATCAGGTATGTAGACCGTGTCACACATCCGCAGGGTCTTGCGGGGTGTGGATTCTTCAAATGTATTAAACCATGGTGGCCGTGTATATCCGTTAATGAAGTGGCATAGATCAAGGTGCGTGGCCCACCTGCTTGATTCCAGGGAAATTAATGCAGAAACTTAGATCCGGCAAACCAATGGCGTCCGTCGTCCACACGAGTTTACTTTCACGGGTTTACTTTCAAGTAAACTCACGTGGACGATGGACGCCCTTGCTTGCAGGATGGTGAGATATGATTGCTGTTGTGGGTGCAGTTCAAACGCCTTCCTTCAGGGGATGCTCTCCTGCCTGCTTTTTCTTGCTATTCTTATTGATTGAGCTTCATATAGTGCCTTTTTATTATTGTTTTATAAGACACACATCTCAGAAGGGAGGTTCAGTTTCTTTGCTTCTTGTATCACTTGCTCTTTATTGCAGGTTTTATTGGCTGGGTTGACACGTTCTTTCCAGGCATTGTTGAACATATAGACTGAGCATTCTTTGCTGTGCTTCACCACATAGCTCCTCATCTATTTCCGGTACTGTAGCTCAACTGAGGCAAATGCACAGTCTGCTTCGATGTCTACTGATGGTGAGGATTCTGGGATCTGTACCAGAGATTTCCACAGTATCCTCTGCAAGGTTGCTATGGGTCAAGTATTCTTTATTCTACCATAAGTCTGCTCCATAGCTTGAAAATGAGTGCATTTTGCTTGTGCAATGATTGGCATATAGGGCAATATGCCACCTCCAAAGTAGTTGGTGAAGCAAAGGATACCTCTGGCAATTGTTTTTTTTGAAGGAGTTTGCTATGGTTAGGAGATCCTGATGCAGAAAAGGTGATGCCCAGATATGTAATGGACTGAACCCTTTCAGTTGGTTCTCCCTCCAGGTAAAAGTTTTCAACTCTGGGTTTTATGAATTGGGAATTCCAGGCCATGAGCTTCCTTTTTTCTTTGCTACATATTTATTATTTATTTTAAAAGTTTTTGCCCTGACGAAGTCACAGAGTGCTACAACTTGAATGAGGTTCCTGGGTCTGCTGGTTGGGGAGAGTTAGAGCACATAACCCAAGATGGCTGTAAACTACTTGTGCACCACCAGCCCCTGTAAAAGATGTGTGAATCTATCCTTCAGTAGAGTGCTTCCATGATGGAGCCTACGCGTCCGTGACTTCTGCTACTGGTGCAGTACAGCTGAGCCTGTTCTCGAGTTTCTAGCCCTCCCACTGCTCTCCATCCGCGCAAAGCAACATTGAGGCCTAGCTGGACCAATAGTGGTGGAGGAATCAAGTTGTAGCCCCCTACCATGTTTCGCTTGTTCAAGCTTTCCAACCTCAAAAAAATGTCCTGCGAATACTGGCATAGGATATGCTGATGCCCCAGTCCCCATGGGATCGATGATAGACTCACCTCGTGGCGAAGCCGGGGGCATTGTTTTCTTTTGCATTTTAAATCGGCCACACCTAAAAACCAATGTCAACCTTGTCCACGTAAGGCTAAATCTGTTTTTATGGGAAATAGTAAGATATCATAGTTAGGAATTGAAGTAGAATCAGCGCATTTTATAAAAGAGGTATATCCTCCATTTGCCACAGCATGACAATAATTTGAAGGAATATCAAAAAAACATCTGGAAGTCCTGCCTCCTTTACTATGTTAACCAAAACACAGTGTATTACATTTCCTTCCAGTCAAAACTTTGGTTTAAGGCACGGGGGGTCAAAATGTCCTGTTTACTTGTATATTTTTCATAGGGTTGTGTAACTGTGTGTAAGAAATTCGGTTGTTCGTTGACTGGGGTTTGAGCCTTGGTCAAGCAGCAACTACAATCCCTGTCAGGGTAAGGCACAAGCAAACCCCAAATTAACCTGTGCTAAATCCTTTGGTAGCTTAGCACAGAGCAATCAGGCATAACTTGGAGGCAATGTGTAAAAGTATTTGTGCAACACTTCAAACAGTAAAACAGTGAAAACACCACACAAAACGACCCCATGCCAGGTTAAAAAAATAGATCTGAATGTAATAATTAAAACAAGACCACAAAAACAAAACTCCAATCAGCAGACCCAGACTTATGAATTTTCAAGGAATAAACTGTAAAATAGGACCTTAAAGGATAAATCGCCAATTGAAGTTATCTTGTCGAGCTGGACCGGCAAAAAATCAAATGTTCAGGCCGACCGGGATGGAACGCGGGTCGGGTAGAGTCCCAGATTAGTCCAGCAGAAGGTTTATCTTCTCAAGTTTTGTTCGTGTTGATAAGAGTCGCGGGGAGCAAGGAGATCATCACAAGTGGTGGTCGGCATGGGGCTATGAGCAGGCTGGGTGTTGCTGACATCTACGCTTGCTGTGCAAAGAGATGGACTGGTGGTGGCATGGCTTCATTTCAGTGCGAGCGACGCGGTTCAAGTGTGAACGGGCCCGTACGAGGTGGCAAAGAAACCCAAAAGCTTGATTTCAAAAGCCCATGACCACTCCCAGGGTTCAGGATCTGAGAGGCCCCACTTGGGGGTAAGAAACGCGCTGCAGCTGGGTCCCAGAGCTAGTTGGGGAGCCTTCCATGTCCCTAAGGCTCATATCAGGAGGCCAGCTGACCAGCCCTTTGAATTACTCTGGGGTCCTGGGTTTAAGATGAATTTACCGGTTCAGTTCTTCTTCTCCAGACAAGAGGGCAGATAGGAGTGGTAAAGTACACAGCGTCCCAAGGCCAACAAAAACTGATTCAGCAAAAAATGAGGAGTGAGGCCAAAAAGTCTGGCGATGACGCTGCAGAAAGGGCCAAGTCCAACACAGTGGATGTGAGTGATTAATTTTTATCCTTTATTGGCGTACTATTCTGTATTGGAGATAGGCCCTTGGAAAACTCTGCTTCTATTTGAATCAATGTAGAATTGCCACAACACTTTTGTAGAATCAGTGAATCTGCATTTTCTTTTATTGATTTAGCGCACATTTCAACTTGGAATCTGGTGCTGGCTCAGTTTCATAGTCACAGTCCTCTTTTCTGGGCCTTTTGCGACTAGAATTTTCTTCCCTTCTTTGGTGATGTGCTTGTTGTCTCCATGCAGACAGGTTATAACAAATTGTTTGGGATCCAATTCTTGCTGCTTTTTGAGCTGCAATTAAATGAAAGAAAAGTCAACTACTTTTTCCGGAACAATATGGTTTTGGGCACAATAGCATAAAATGAACCTCATTTTCAAATGGACTGTTCACAAGAAACACCTGCAGCTGAGCACTGAGGGAAGCCAAATTGTTTTCAATGGTGATGTTTGTTATTGCTATCTGTCATCTTGTTCCATATTTTTTCATTTGCGAGAGATGTGTAGTGTAGTTCCTATTTTCCCAATAGGCTCTGCGCATTGGAATAACATAAACAATAGTTTAGACGTAGGACTGAGGTCGACTAGGTCTCTATTGAATATGTTAGACTTAATTTAGGTTTGCCAGCTAGCTCAGAGGTCACTAGAAACTTTCTCGAATGAACAGGGAGGAGTGAACTTCCCTGATTAGACAAGAAGGGATTCAGCTTCTGACAACCGCATAAACATGACAACTTTGCTCCCCCAGAATAAGGAGTATATCTCCAGAGTCGTGTGAAAACAATAGATAGCTATTTCACTCAGTCAATCGTGCATACTTAGTTTCACCAGAGTGCAGAGAAATAGAGAGACGGGCGTTTTCAATAAAAGGTGTTATTTATTGAGCAGTCTTCTTTCTCATGCATGAGAAATGGATTGCCACAATTGCAATACTTGTTATAAAGTAAAGTGCGTACATTTAAAGGAGTATTATGAAATAATACTGTAAAAGCATTGATATGGTTTCTGAGCCATATGATACTTAAAAGGTATAAAATGAATACAGTTACATACAATGATAAAAGTTGACTAAACGTAATCAACTGATGTTTCTATATATGCCTACCCCAGTGTACCTAACCTAAGCCTAGTACGTGGGAAGGAGTAAAGGAGTTTTTAAGTTAAGTTAGTTTTGCCAAGAATCTGACTCAAGAATTCTCTAAGGATCTAATCAGCTCCGTACCTTGGTTTTAGAATGAAGGAGGTCTTGTATCTCGCTCTCAGAACTCGATCTCCCAGTAACCCGCAAGGGTGACTAGAAACACTGGAGCTGGATTTTCTCGGCAGGAGAAAAAGACAGCGTCTTTCTCAGTGCGTCAAATGGGAGGGATGGCTTCCTTCGGCACTCGCATCAGCTGGGCTTCGGATAAGTAGATAGCCGCTCTGCTCCACACCACCGTGTGTTGCTTAAGGCAAACGCTGGTATATTTATACCTGGAAGGTGCCGTGTTTGACGTAAGGTTGGACATAAGACGTCAATAAAAGATGTCACTAAGAACTGGCCGTTTCTTTCAGTGCTCGCAGGAGTTCTAGGACAAATCAAAACAAAAGTATGGGGAATTCCCAGGTTGCTGGAGGTTTGTTGAAAGAACTCGTTGTACTTTCTAGGAGTCTAAGGAAGTAGCTTTGCCGTATTTGGTTTGCATTGGCTATTACTAAATATGGATTTGATTCTTATGCCTTCATAAGGGTATGATTTGTTATAACCACATAAGGGCATAAATCGGGATTGTTTAATTAGGGTCCTAGATACGATCACAACACTAGGATCTTCTGATTTTACCTTTTGAATTATGCCGTCTACCAATACATATGAAGGTAATAGTGTATAGTCAAAGTCTGCAAAGCTCTACATGTCCCCTTCAATGTGAACATTCCAAGGCCATAATGAGCCCTCTGAGACTCAAAGACATAGAAAGATTCCAAATGGATCAAAGTTGAAGGCTGTCCAAAGATAACCCCTTACACTTCGCAGCATTTTTTAGTATAGTATTCATACTTACACAAATGTTATTAGTTGAAGTTGTGTCTTGGAATGTTGGAAACCTTTTAGTATAAACTCCACTTGCATATTAAAATATTGGTTATATACAATTTTTCATAATATTCCCTAAAATACTGTGCCCATAACATTCTGAATTTTTCATATTCTTCATTGGACATTTCAACATATTCTGAATTTAATAATTGCTCAATATGATCCATTAACACTTTTATATCATTTGTTCCCTTGGCTGATTTCACACTCTATTTAACATCTTTTAAAATGTGATTTCTATATACATCTAAAATATTCATGTATAACCTTTTCAAAAGCACCAACTACACCCTTTTTTCAATCAATCACTAGAGGGATACACTGGATGTTTTTTTGGTTTTAAGTAATGCACAAATTATTTTACCAAATTAATCACATCTTTCGTGCATGCAAACACCACTAGATCTGAATGAATAGTGACATGCCTAATGAAAGAAATTTGTTCTGCCTGTTCTGCCAGTTGTAATGTACTACATATCTAATTTTTACCAATCTTTTGTTTGACAGCTTTAGAATGTGTAATACCAGTTACTGCTGCTCTTGCATCATCCCCTGCTTCAGATGCCTCATTATGAACTTTGGAATAAATCTTCTTAGGTGTTTGAGGAGGGTACTCTTGTCTTCAATTTTGGAGTAGGGAGGGGACCGATGATATAAAAATCAGACTTGATTTTGCATTTCCCTGGGGTGTCTTACGATAAACAAAAAGATCACCAATCTACTGTATAATTTTGATAATCTTGTTTGGTGCAGCTTAATAGTGCCACACCTAGAAAACATTGTATATTGCTTTTGTTCAGTAACAACTCAATTCTGGTCAATATTACATTATGCCCTTCCCTATAACATGAAATGAAATAACAAAGAAATGTTGATAAAGTTGATAGGGCTTTAGAAAATGTTATTTCATTAGCATGAGTCTAAATTGATTTTGCTCATCTAAATGTCCATAAAATATGAGAAGAAAGCACTCTGTAATTGGTATTTGTAGGACTTAGCCTTTTTTGCTAAAGTTCCCTAAACTGTTTGCTTTCCCCCTAGACCATTTGTCTGACATAGAGTTGCCAATTTAGATGCTTTGGGTACTTTGCCACTGCTGATCAGTGTCAAAGTACAAGTGTTCCCTATGTAAAGTGTAATGGTAATTTGTTGGCCATGATTGGTATGTTTGCCTTTACTAGTAAAGACCCTAGTGATGTGCACTGTGTGTGGCAGGACTAGTAATGCAAAAGCGCGCGGAGAAGGGAACTCAGGTCTGCAGTGTAGGGCCTGCGCAAAGTTTGCTAAATTAGCATGTTGTCCTGACAAGTGCAACCACTTGTCAGGCCTAACTTTCCCTTTTACATACACATTGGGCACACCTGTAGTAGGTCCCGGGTAACCTCTGGGCAGGGTGCAGTGTAAGTAAAAAGCAGGACATATACTAAGTGTGTGTTATGTCCTGACAGTGAAAAATACTCCATTTAGTTTTTCACTGCTGAAAGGCCATCCTGCCCATAGGAAAGATAGGGGGAGGCTGGGTGTTGTGTTTGTTAGCCTAGTTTTCTATAAGTTTAAAATGGAGCAGTGAAGTTAAGTATGTATGAACTCACAGTGTCATAACACATCTTTCTGTGAAAGTGGTTTTACCACTGTGTGTTCTGAAACCACTCTTTTAGAAAGTGGCTGACTTTTGTGCTTTAAGCTTTTATGTGTGTCTCTGCTGAATGTGGATTGACTGTCTGGATCTGAGAGGTGAGAGGACCTGGGAGAGGTCTTGACCCCAGGCAGGGGTTAAGATGGCCCCAGCAGCCCTGCATCTGGAGAGTAGGGGGAGGAGAAGCCCGGGAGGTGAAAAAACCTGGGCTAATGCTATAAACCAATGGACCCATCTCCTGCTGAGTGATTAAGGATCCTGACCCCCAGTATAAAAGGGAGAAATGTGACACTGGGATGGAGACACCCAGAACTGATTTTGGAGGGGTCAGGGACCTCTGAGTACAACAAACTTCAAAGACATTAAGGGGTATAACTATTAGAGCTGAAACCCCTGAACGTTGGAATGAAACACAGATGTATTGAGAGTGAAATGGCTTGGACCCATTTCGTGGTCAAGAGGAACCTCTGCTAAGGAAGGAGAAGATGAAGTGACTGATGGGGAAAGACCAATCCTTGCTTTGTGATCTGGGTCTGGTCTGCAGTTTGCTGTTCTAACCAAGGAAGAGGCTGTTGGGACTGTGCTTGGAGGCGCTGGGTCCCCCTGCTTGAAGAAGACTGTGCTTTGTGCTGTGTCTGGAATCCCAAGGGCCTGAGGTAAGCTGGCTCCCTGTTTGGAAACAAGGGAACATAAAAGTTTCCGAAGAAGTCCCAATCAACGTGGTGTGCATGTGATTTTACAGCTTGAGACCCTCAGAAGTTGTGCCTTGTGATCGTGGGCACACAGGAAGTAGACGGAGTCTTAGATGCATTGTGCGTGTCGTGGTGCAAGCCAAGGCATTGGAAATGAGCACCTGGTCATTGTGTGCATGGGAGAAAGAGGTGGCCGAGACACGCATGGTGCGTGTCGTGGGGCAAGCAAAGGCATTGGTGAGGAGCAGCTGGTCGTTATGTGCATTGGGAGAAAGAGGAGGCACGGACGCCAAGCCAAGGCATTGGTGAGGAGCACCTGCTCATGGTGTACACCAGGAGAAAGAGGAGGCTGGGACGTGCACGATGCATGTTGTGGTGCAAGCCAATGCGTTGGTGCCGAGCGCCTGGTCATTGCGTGCACCGGGAAAAAGAGGAGTCTCGGACACGCATGGTGTGTGTCGTGGTGCAAGCCAAGGCATTGGTGAGGAGCGCCTGGTCGTGGTGGGCACTAGGAGGAAGAGGATGCTCAGACGCGCATGGTGCGTGTTGAGGTGCAAGCCAAGACAATGGTGAAAAGCGCCTGGTCATCGTGGGCACCAAGGAAGAGGTGAGTCTCGCAACGCAGAGTGAGTGTCGAGGTGCAACCAGAGGCGCTGGTGGGGAGTGCCTGGGTAGTACGTGCACCGAATTCGAAGTAGGTCCCCACAGTGCTGAGGGCGGGTCTCGGTGTCCACTGAGACCGCCGGAAGGAGGGCCAGGTCATTGGGCCCTCAGAGCGGCCGGCCCTAGCTCGCCGTGCCCATTGAAGGAGTTTTGGATTAAAGGCCCAAGTTGCTGAAGGAGTAGAGGAGGGTGGGGTGGCACTTCCCCAGGTAACGTGGATCACCCAGGGTGCGGGCCCGGAGGGACACTCTCTCAGCCTCTCGCTTCTGTAAGCTGCCCAAGCCTGTTGCTTCGGGCTCAGATCTAGGCCTGTACTGGCCTCAGGAGGGGCAGTACTTGGGCCAGAGGGAGAAGCTGTACTTTTGTGTCATCATTGATCCATATTGGGGACAACTGTAAACGGAGCACCTTAACTGTTGTGTTACACTTTGCATTATTGCTGCTATCGAACTATCGAACAGTCGTATGATGCCTGACCTTATTTGTGCCTGACGAACTACATGCTTGGTGCGCTACACACTGCATTATTTCTCCCTGGCAGAGTACATGATTGTAACGTGGCGCATTGTATTATTTCTTCATCTCACAGTACCTGAGTATAACATGGCACATTGCATTATTTCTTAATTTGCACAGTACATGATTGTAGCGTGACGCATTGCTTTGTTTCTTCCTTGCACAGGGCATGCTGGTATTGACTTTGGAGCTACGTTTGGCATTGTTTCTCTATTGCACTGTACAGGACTATATCGTTACCCATTGCAGTATTTCTTTTATTTTGCAACGTGTGTGATTCTAGCAATACGACCTGCCTAACCTTTTGGAAACAGTTAGACGTAAGTGTAACTGTTGGTTACAAGCAGTGGTTGGGATTAGAACCTACAAATCCACCAGAAGGAATACTACTCATTATTATATGTTGGTTTTGTATCGTGTGGTCATATCGTATATCATTTTATATAAAGATTATACTTGTTTTATAAAAACTTGTGTGGAGTCTATATGTTGTGACATCATTGGGTTGCTGTGAGTGTGGTTGCACATACTGTACACTCGTGCCTTGGAGATAAGCCTGGTTGGTCATGCTAAGCTACTAAGGGGGTGAACAGGGCTATCTCAGAGGGTGTCCTTACTTAGCCTAACGTTGAAACGAGGGGTCCGGATCTCGCACATGGCGACAGCAGTGTGGGACAGGGACTCAAGCCTCCAGCATTTGGTGACGGCGGTGAGGGATAAAGACCCCCACTTCCAACAGTATTGAATTTTGTTTTCTGTAGCAATCTATGCAAAAGTAGACTTACTCCTATTTATATATTCTGTTCCTGACAGATAATCTACATGTACAATTATGTGATACACAGAAAATGTTTTTTACATTTTAATATAGAATCTGCCCAATAATTTTTAAATGTATTTAATATTTGTTTGCATATAGCAGAGATACCGAATGGTTGTAAAGTTATTAGAAATGCATTACTATTACTAAACTATTACTAAAGTACAACATTTGTTTAAAAAAAAGGTTGTTACACCTGTTTTCTGAAAGAAGATACATATGCTTTCCCTTTGCTATTTGGATCCTTCAATGCAAAATATCAGTGAAATTAATATTTAAATGAATATGTTCAGTAAATTGAATCAAAAATATCTTAAAGCAATCAGAATACAAAGGAAAAGGAAAGAAGAGATTGGGCGTGGCTTGCGCCCAACAGAGATGGTGGCGTCCCAATAGCTCCGCAAAGTAATAGGAGATTCATCATTATAGTTGCATTTATATTGCGACTGCTGGCTGTTTTTCGATTTCGGAGGCCATGTGAAATCTAGGAGTATTCCTGTCCTGATTTATAGGGATTTCTGAGACACATTATAGCATTTGTTTGCCAGAGTGTTTGTCAGGCACACTCTCCTTGGATTCATCTTGTGCATATTCTGTCAGAAAGGCTGCAATGGAACGTTCATGAGGGGCCAGTTTCTGCAGGCACATTAAGTTCAACGAAGGTTTATACACAATGTTTTTCAGCTTTTTCTAGTAAGTTGCTCTTCTCCATTCCTCCTCTCATGCCATTTTCGGTGTCAATGACTTTAATTACAGGTTGCCTGCATTTTAGCTTTAGTTGAGTGATGCAACGTAAATACATATGAGGAAAAGGACTTTTACATAAACTATGACTATGGTGGAGACTTGAACTGGATGTTCTTCTGTTCTCTTGTATAATTTCTCCTCTGAGGAAAAAATACAGGATTTTCATGTCCTAAAATAGCATTGGCTTAGTATTTTGGCTCAAATTAACCTATATTTAGGAGCTCATCAGTTATTCTCTGTGCCCTTATTTGCCTGAAACAAGAGTTTTATGCTGTCATCTCTTAGCTTAAGTTATTTTTATTTATTTATAAAGTTTTATATATACTGTTGTCTCCTCTAGTCAGCACGCCATTAATATATTTGCTTGAGCAGACTCAGTAATCCTTAACGTCTTACTAAAGCTTTAAGTGGTTTGGTAAGTCTTCAGATTCTTCATCCTCCTTTTGGCTATTATAATTCAAATTGGAGGATGCTACTGCATTGTCCACTTGAGATTCCCCTTCATTCACATCCTCAGGAGGCACCACTCCTTTGCATGCATCAAGCAAAGCTTTAACTGAAGGTTAATCTCTTTCTTCGGTTTATATGGATCTTATTTTAGAGGAAATCAGAGCACTGCATCCTTGCATGGAATAGACCAATGCAAAGATTCAAGGTCTTGATGAAAAGTGGTCTAGATTGGAGTAGAGGATGGCGATAGCTGAGCAACACACTTCTGACCTCACCAACACAGTTAATAAAGTTCCACATCTTCAATCCCAGATCTCCATATTTCAAAAGCACGTCAAAGATTTAAAAAACAGAAATTGTGGGAATAATCTTCGAATTTATGTTTTTCCAGAAGGTACGGAGGGTTCTGATTCTGTCTCATTTCTCTGAACCTTTCTTCCTAAACTACTACACATTCCGGAATCACCTTCTTTGAACATCCAGCATGCTTACAGACTTGGTCATTTGCCTCATACTGCATCCACCTTCAAAAGGCTATGTGGTGTTATACAATTTTTTCTTGAATATACAGATCTGCTTAAAGTGCTGTCAGATCTAGGAAACAGATTCTATGGACTGGCAATAACTTGTACTTTTTCCGGATTATATGCTAAAACCATGGCAGAAAAGCAGAAAGAATTTCTTTCTTTGAGAGCTGCAATCCATTCCCTTGGAGCCCACTTTGGATTGTTTCACCCGTGTTTATTCAAGGTCACCTATAAAAATCAGACCCTACTCATCTGAGAGCTTTTCTTCAGAAACACACAAATCCTTGGATACTCCCAAAATTATGAAGACTTAAATTTTTTTTGTTTTATTGTTGTTGCAGCCTATTATCCCTCATTGAGGCATCTTTTATGCCTGTTATACTCATGATGATACATTAATCCTTTTAATTTTTAATGTTCATATAAATGTATTGTTATATGATATTTAACTTACTCTTCTCTTTGCAGGTATTTGTTTGCATTACCTTGTATTATCCCAGTTCGTCATCTACATCATCAACCTTCTTCCGTTCTTGTCGTCTCCCTGGAGCTTGGCTGTGTCATCCTTCGGTGTGGTCTCAACACTCCCTGTCTTCTTTGAATTTATCTGTAGGCATGTTCTCTTCCACTCATATCCTTCATTCTATTTGTACTTTCTTTTCACTCTCTTAAGTTTCTTTTCTACCTAATTTTCTTGATGCATATTTATCTTCCCTTCTATGAGATACTTTTACTTATCCCGCCTCCCATCTTCTTTTCCTTGTTGTTCCTTATTGCTTCCATTCACGTCAATCGCTTATATCATTTTTATCCCCTTGCATTCATGGTATTACTTCTCCTTTTCTCCATTATCATTTCGCTAGTGGATTATTTGGATCTTCTCTCTCACATAATGTCTGATTATATTTTTTTATATTGTTTCTTCCCTATGGGTATGACAATGGTATCTTGGAATGACAGGGTTTAAATTCTCTGATCAGAAGACAAAGAGTCTTGACCCACCTAGCAAAGCTTAATGTTCATATTGCTTCCCTGCAGGAAACGCATCTCACAGAAAGCAAATCTGAAATCACGCAAAGAGTGGATAGATAAAGTATTCTTCTCTCCGGGGAATGACAAAAAACATGGTGTCATTCTTTTGTGTCATAAGTCTTTGCACATTCAATAGGTGTCTTAGGAAATAGATGGAGAGGGGATGTGGTTCTTTTTTAAATTGTATATTGATAAGATTCCAATTGTAATTTTTAATGTATATGTTCCTAATGCCCTAGATTGTCAGTTTTGGAACACTATTCACCAGGAACTTTTACAATATCCTGATGATAATTTTGTTTTAGCAGGGGACTGTAATCGGTTAGTCAATCTTTTTATTGATAGACATTCGTCTTCTCACTATATCCTGAACAAATCTCAGAAGACATTTTGTACATGCTATTCAGAAGTGTCAACTAACAGACACTTGGTGTTTGAGCAATCCTACACTTTGAATATACATATTTTCGCATCAGTTCACCATACTCAGTCAAGGATGGATTACTTTTTCCTATCTCACTCTCTTACTCAATCCTTACTCACAGCTGATAATGGTGCCATTCTAATATCTGACCACGATCCTGTTTTTGTACATCTAGATCTCTAACCTAAATAGTCCTCTCCCAAAAGATGGCGCTTTAATAATTCTTTATTGTTAGACAACACTTTTACTTCTTCCTTCACTTATTTCTTTTATGAATACTTCCAACCCAATCAAACAGATGACATTCTCTTCCATACAATATGGGAAGCCTTTAAGGCCTCAGCCCAGGATTTTGTCATTAGTCATGTGTCTAAGAATTGGAAAACTTCTCAGATATAGTCCTACAAAAAGTCCAAGAAAAAAACGTCTTGAACATATATATTATACGTCCCCCATGCAGCAATCACTACAACAACTCATTAATGCTAAACTTCACTTTGATGCGATATCCACTGATAATACATAACCTTATCTTTTCAAATCTGGTGCTACGTTTTATGGAGGCAAAAATAAATCTGGGAAGTTGCTGGCTAACTACCTTAAAAAATTAAAACAAATTACATATAGATTCCATTATTGATTACACTGACACACTATACCACAAGGACTCTGATATTTTAAATCAGTTTAGGAATTTCTATACCAATTTATACTCACCGGAGCCTAAACCTTCAGATTCAGACATTTTACGATATCTATCCTCTGTCCAAAAACCAGATTGCTGCCAAATAGATTTCTCTTCACTAGAAACAGACATTACACAATCAGACCTTCATCTCACGCTTCTATACTATACCAGATGGTTTTATAGCTGAATTTTATACCAATTTTTCCGAACTGCTTCTTCCAAAATTATGTACTCTTATTCATTCATTTACAAACTCCTCCAGTTCTTCTGGCTCTTTCCTTGATGCACCTGTATGTCTTATACCAAAAGAGGGGAAGGACTTACATTATTACAAGAACTACAGACCCATTTCCCTTGTAAACCTAGACTATAAGATGTTCTGCAAAGCATTATGTTTTAGATTGCAACCTTTTCTTCCCAAGCTCCTGGGAAAAGAACAGTCAGGTTTTGTCAGAGGTAGATACTTGTCAGGTAACAAATGCTTATTTTTTTATATTATTTCCAATTCCACAAGTTTATCTGATACTATGGCAGACATTGCCCTTGATGCTGAAAAGGCTTTTGATCAAGTGAATTGGAGATTCCTCTTCCATATCTATATCTTACATGGTTTGGTTTTGACCCTAAAATCATATCTTTAATCTCTCTGTTGCATACCCTTCCTCAAGCTGCCATTTGTGTAAATGAGTTGACTTCCGCTTATTTTACCCTTGGCAGAGGGGTTCGACAAGGCTGTCCCCTTTCTCAATTTCTCTTTAACTCAGCATTGGAACCATTTTTGTCCAGGATTAGACATGACACAAATATACATGGATTTACACATTATACCCAGTATGATAAATTAGCGGCATATGCTGATGAATTTTCTTTTGTTTATGGCTATACCACTTACTTCTCTTCCTGCTTTTTCTACAGAAGTCTCCTCCTATGCTTCTATATCTGGATATAAATTGAATGGATGTACTTTGTTACAACGCATGCTTTTACCACGCATGCCTTTACAATGCAGGTTTTTCAACGCAAGTCGTTACAACGACTTGCGTTGGGGGGTGCTGGATAGTGAATAGTTTAATTTACTATTCCAACTCCAGTCCCCGTGGATAGTAGGGAAGGTTTTGGATAGTAAATTAAACTATTACCTATCCTAGAGTGCCCCCCAGCGCAAGTTGTTGTAATGACTTGCGTTGAAAAACTTGCATTGTAAAGGTACTGCGTGGTAAACGTTGCGTCGTAAAGGATGTTTCCCAAATTGAATACTGACAAATGCAAAGATTTTACTCTTGAACAAATTTACTTTCAAATTATTATTTTGATTCCTCTAATTTTAAATGGCAATCTAAACAACTTGAAAATCTAGGCCTTCAATTTACACAATACCATGTGAATTCTATTTCTATTAATATTGATAATTTTGTTCACAATATTTACTCATTATCTAGCAGATGGCATCCTCTATCTTACCTTGGTGGTGTCGACTCAATACTATCAAGATGATGTTAGTTCCTATTGTTCTTTTCACTCTCTCTAATATTCCCTTGAATAACCCCCTCAAATCATACGTGAAAATATATTCAATCTTAACCTCCTTTCCTTGGCTTAATAAAACACCACGTATGTCTATCCAAATTGAAGCACCCTAAGGGTCAAGGGAGAGTTAATTTCCCAGATTTTTCTAAATATCATAAGGCATTCCTAATAAAACAATCAGTACATTGGATAACATCTTCGTTACCATATACTCCATTTTGGGTTGACATAGAATGTGTGATCTTATTGCCCTTTTCTTTTCATGAATGCTTATCATTCATGCAGAAGCCACAAAAGTGTTCTACTCCAATTTTTCGAAATACTTGTAAATTACTAAACTTTATTACTCATACTCTCCCACAGACCTTTGTCCCTTTCTAGATTTTACTATTTGGTATAATAAATTCATACTAGTAAAGAACAGACCTATTTACTGGCAAACCTGGAGAACATGAGGATTAATTAGGGTCAACAATTGTTTACTCAACAGTCTCTTATATCTTTTTTACAGGCTCAATCACGTTTTGGTATTCCCTCTTCTAAAAATGTCATCACTTAATAGCATGTTCACTTTAAATCCATTGCTTCACCTAATCTTAAACCTCCCAATATTCTTGCTAGTACTTTATATACAAACCCTAAAGCCTCTATCATTTATTGACCCTTACAATGCACCCCCAGCGATCATCCTCAATCTAGTGCTGAATTAGCATGGGAATCTGATTTATCCATTATATTTCTCATCTCAACTTGGAAACACATCTGGATTAAAATCAGGAAATCCTCCTGAGCAGCAAACACACACAAACATTCTTTTACTTATATAATAGACTCTTTATGACTCCTGCTTTGCGACATAAGATCAATCCAGAAATCCCAGATACTCGTTGGACATGTTCACAAGCTGACTTGAAACATTTGCTTTTCACATGCCCTTCCATTTCAAATTTTTGGACACAAAAAAATACAGAATACACAATAAAAGATAGAAAAAAATTCTATCTTTTATTCCAATACACCTTATTCTATTATTAATGTGTTTTTAGGTAGTGTTTCCGAAGCATGGCTAAATGTCTCATTTGTTATGTAAATATTTGATTTGTTGTAGCAAGTGCTTTCAAGCAAATAACTCGACACTGGAAAGACTCTTCGCAATTATCTTCTAAATCATGGTTGTATGCAGTATGTGACAATCATTGACTGGACACTGCTTATGTGCATCCTATATCACTTGCTTTAAAGCGAAAAGAACTTTGGACACCTATTACTCAACTCCTAGATAATTCTGTAAAGCTGTTGATTGCACCTACACCTAATGTTCAGGAGCTTTTTAAACCCCTCTGACGTCCCACTGAAAGCCATATCCTTATTTATTATCTACTTTAATATTTAACTTCTACCAATAATTAGACATTTATGTATAGCTCATGTAATTACTCCCCTTTTCTTTTTCCCCCTCCTTCCTCTCCCATTTTACCTAATTGTCTTTTTATTATTCTCACACACTATTTACTTGTATTATTAATCTGTATCATGTTTTCCATTATAAACATATTCTTTAAACTTAAAAGGAAGGACAGGAAACCTCAAAGTGTTATTCTTTCTGTCTTTCTACTGTTTAACCTCCTTTCATGTTGCAAAGTTCCATACAACCCCACAATTTTGGAATCCAATCAATGATACAAGTATCAAGACAATTGCAAGAAGGAAATCGTCTTCATCCGCGGAGATTGTTCACAATGTTGCCTTTCCACAAAGCTGATTGTGGAAGTAGAGTGCCCTCTACAGTGGATGTAGAGTGTACTCTACACCCTTCTGGACTCACACCGAATACCATATTAAGGTTTAAAATAATGTTTTATCAAAAATTGAATGTTTAAAAGATTTACAAAAATTTATATTTCAGATATTTAGGGCCAGATGTAGGTGGCTAAATACCAGTCGGTAATGCCGAAATTCTATATCTATCTATCTATCTATCTATCTATCTATCTATCTATCTATCTATCTATCTATCTATCTATCTATCTATCTATCTATCTATCTATCTATCTATCTATCTATCTATCTATCTATCTATCTATCTATCTATCTATCTGTCTGTCTGTCGGTCTATCTGTCTGTCTGTCGGTCTGTCTGTCGGTCTCTCTGCCTGCCTGCCTGCCTGCCTGCCTGTCTATAGTACAAATATAAAAAACAAAGTTCTTTTAGTGGTTTTCTGTAGACAGCGAGGTGAAAGGGAAGGCCTATAAAAGGGAAATGCATGATTGGTGATAAGAGCACTGAGGCATGCATTTCCATCAGTTTTTGTCTTTCCATCTGCCTGGATCATAGCATAAGCTGGCAAATTATATTATGGGTCCGTTTGGTGTTTGCCAGAGAGTAAAAGAATGCTGTAGTTTTAGGGAATTATTTTTGAAGCAGTAAGTTTAGAATTGAAAGAGATATATTTTTGGGAGGATGTAGGTGTCCAATAATGTTGTACAGTTTATTTTGAGAAAAGTAATGTTTAAAACATAGTGGAATATTGCATAGCACCTTCAGTTTCATCAAACTTAAGTTTATGGACTGGTGGAAAGGATAAAGAGAGTCATTGGTGAGTCTATTCAGCTGGCAGTCTAGTTGAGCTTCCCCTGGACTAATGCATAGCAGTTCCCTTTTATCATGTATTGTATAAAACAAAAATTCTCAGACTGACAAATAACCTTTGGAGTTAAGGAGGCAGAGTATAAAGTCTATCAAGATGTATTCTGCCTGGGTGAGTTGAGGTGATACGGCTGACATCGATTGTTGGGTGTTCCACCGAAGGCATAAGCCACAGGAGAAATCAATAGTGATTCTTGTTTTTGATTCAATAAGAATTTGAAATCCAGGATTGATGGAATAGTGTTGCAGGGATTCTGCTCATACATGGAACTGTGCACAGAGACCCAGAACATCAGTGAATTGTGGTGGACCAAAAAACTCACCTCACTACCTAGAACCCCTAACCGACTAGCATCAGTGTCACATTAGCTCTTCGTCCTATAGCAAAGGTACCAATGATTAGACAACCCAGAACATGCGACTTAGGTTACTCTCAGGAATGGTGGGAATCAAGAACACTCTTTCGTTATATTCTCATACCAGTCCACAACATGGGTAAAAAAGAGACACGGTAAAGTTTAAAATGTTTATTTTAACGACATACTCTTAGATGCAGTATTTTTGCGAAATAAAAAAATTATATGATCAGCATTGTTACAATTCCATAAAACACAAAAGGAGAAATCATATTATAATTATGGTGGGAACAGGTTATATAGCACCTTGTATACCACCCTCCTTAGCTAGGAACTATGTTTTATAAAATACTAGCTTACCTGTTGCGCGTTGCTGCGATCTCAGGAAATTCAAGGAAACTCGTTATGATAACATTAAATTTACATTGTGTCATTGTTATTAAAACTTATTGATTTTATTTTTTAAAACATTTCTAAGCGTGGCTTGAGCAGTGCGTCCTCGATTGGCTTCCAATCTTGATTCTGGTTGCTCACCTGTTTCATTCGAGTGGCTTTAGCAGTGCGTAATTGATTGTTTTCCAATCTTGATTCTGGTTGCTCTCCTGTTTCATTCGAGCAGGCTTGAGCAATGCGTAATTGATCTGTTTCCAATCTTGATTCTCGTTACTTGTTCGTTTGATATGAACGGGCTTGAGCAGTGTGTAATCGATCGGCTTCCAATCTTGATTCTCGTTCCTCGTTCGTTTGAGAATTACGGGCTTGAGCAGTTTGTATTCGAACAGCTTCTAATCGTGCTTGTCTGTTTCTGAAGCTCGTAATGCCTTTTTCTTTCATGCTTCTGATGTAGATTGACCAATTGATTTCCATTTGGGGGTCATAAATGTCGACGATGCCCGCAAATTCGCCATTCTATTACAGTATACGAAACATTATGAGGGCCCTGGGGGGCTGATTTAAAAAAAGAAATTGACAGAAACCTTTGCGGGTGTGTACTTAACAACTTCCCAAAGTTTCATGGCGATCGGATGAATGGTGTAGTAATGCATAAAGGACAAACAGACAGACAGACATACTTTTGTTTTTATATATATAGATAGGCCTCTTAGGCTTGAATGGGGAACCCCATACCTGCAAGATCAGCAGAAGTGAATCACATTAGGATCTGCAAAAGCTCTCTGTCTCTCTGGAAACGGATTTTCTTCAGAATGCGTTAAATCATGTATGCAGTGCAATATTAAAGGCGCCAGGATTTCAGCTCGCTGCAGCTGCGTGCATGTTGTGTCTAGAGCATGAGCCGATCAGCCCGAACAACACCTAATATTGTTATGATAACCTTGGAGGCTTCAGCACTCACTGTGCTGACTAAGGTCGAGATGTAAGTCTTGATGGGAAAGAACACACATGTTCTTCGACAGCAGGAGCCTCGAGCACCTTTTGTGATCGTATCTAGGACCCTAATTAAATATTCCCGATTTATGCCCTTATGTGGTTATAACAAATCATATCCTTATAAAGGCATAAGAATCATATCCATATTTAGTAATAGTCAATGCAATCCAAATACGGCCAGGCTACTTCCTTAGACTCCTAGAAAGTACAACGAGTTCTTTAAACAAACCAAACCTCCAGCAACCTGGGAATTCCCCATGCTTTTGTTTTGATTTGTCCTAGAACTCCTGCGAGCACTGAAAGAACGGCCAGTTCTTAGTGACATCTTTTATTGACGTCTTATGTCCAACCTTACGTCAAACACGGCACTTTCCAGGTATAAATATACCAGCGTTTGCCTTAAGCAACGCACGGTGGTTTGGAGCAGAGCGGCTATCTACTTATCCGAAGCCCAGCTGACACGAGTGCCGAAGAAAGGTATCCCTCCCATTTGACGCACTGAGAAAGACGCTGTCTTTTTCTCCTGCCGAGAAAATCCAGCTCCAGTGTTTCCAGTCACCCTTGCGGGTTACTGGGAGATCGAGTCCTGAGAACGAGATACAAGACCTCCTTCATTCTAAAACCAAGGTACGGAGCTGATTAGATCCTTAGAGAATTCTTGAATCAGATTCTTGGCAAAAACTAACTTAACTTAAAAACTCCTTTACTCCTTCCCGCGTACTAGGCCTAGGTTAGGTACACTGGGGTAGGCATATTTAGAAACATCAGTTGAGTACGTTTAGTCAACTTTTATCATTGTATGTAATTGTATATATTTTATACCTTTTAAGTATCATATGGCTCAGAAACCATATCAATGCTTTTACAGTATTATTTCATAATACTCCTTTTACTGTACTCACTTTACTTTATGACAAGTATTGCAATTATAGCAATTAATTTCTCTTGCATGAGAAAGAAGACTGCTCAATAAATAACACCTTTTATTGAAAACGCCTGTCTCTCCATTTCTCTGCACTCTGGTGAAACTAAGTATGCACAATTGACTGAGTGAAATAGCTATCTATTGTTTTCACACAACTCTGGAGATATACTCCTTATTCTGGGGGAGCAAAGTTGTCATGTTTATGCGGTTGTCAGAAGCTAATCCCTTCTTGTCTAATCAGGGAAGTTAACTCCTCCCGGTTCATTCAAGAAAGTTTTTAGTGACCTCTGAGCTAGCTGGCAAACCTAATTAAGTCTAACATATTCAAGAGAGACCTAGTCGACCTCAGTCCTACGTCTAAACTATTGTTTATGTTATTCCAATGCGCAGAGCCTATTGGGAATATAGGAACTACACTACACACCATCAGAGAACAACTCGGGTGTTCTTCGAGATAACTGCATGCCAGAAAGTCATGGTCTGCAGTCCATATGTTCCAATTACCTAGGACTCCATGTGCCGCTGTGCAGGCCATTATTCCGATACCAGAAAAGTCTGACTCATGAGCAACTAAGGGACTCATTACTAGATCATAATCCGGGTTAGGAGACACCGTGTTGCAGAGACACAAATCCAGAGCCCATTCAAAATCGCAATCCAGGCAATGGAAGACAGGCTGCACACAAGTAAAATACGAAAACCAGAAAGACAATCCATAGCCTACACTCAAGGTAGCCAGAGGTAGTGCTCCATAGTAATCAACCATCCGATTACAAAGATGGAGCTGCCAGGGCAGGTTGTCGTGGGGCACAGATTGTGCAGCCATTTTGAGCAAGCAAATCAACAGCAGTATACCGGCAGCCAAGGCGAGAATAAACGGTAATCCGCCGAAGAGGCTGGAAAAAATGGAATGAAAAAATGCCGGTATCACACCAAATATAGTATGGAATAAAGTCACAAGGCCAGTACTTACAATTTTAAAAAAGTGCACCAGGCCCGTGGTCGACGAGGCATTAAAAATAGTGTGAATCAAAGCACCAAAATGAAGGGGGAGATCAGTATTTAAAAGGGCATGCACTTCGGTGCAAGTGTTTGCCACATGAAGGACGAATGTTTCACACGAAAAAGTAAGAGCAACTTCTTTTTGAGACAAAAGAGCCCTTATTCGACTTATCTTGTTGAACTTTCAAGGTCGGAGGGGAAAGCCAGATGGATACATCGAGCTTCCCATGGGAAGGTGGGAACAGCACATTTTTGCAACAGACTACAGGTTGGGAAACAGTCACATGTACGGTATCCCTGCCAGCATACCACAGTAGTCTTCATTATTTAAAAGCAAATAACTACCGTTTGCCAGCAACATGAAAGTCAGAGTTATGGCCGGGCTAGTCTTTCCTTTTAAAATGCACGCTAAATTCCTACAAACTAATGAGTGATCCGGTGTTGAAGTGCAATCTACACCTTTGAGATAAACTTCTTTACCCTCCCTCAGGCACCTATAGGTAAATGGCAGAGACCAGACTTCATGGAGAAAAGCGATGCCCAAAGGTCCATACCTGCCTATGGCATAATACTTCATACATGAGTCGAATTTGAATAGGGGAAAAGGCAATGTTATTAACCCATGAATGAGCCATACAGCTGAATTATATTCGGCATCAGAAAAAGGCAATGGCTCTAACTTTTCAATATGCAAAAGTGAATACGCAGCATCTTTCATAGACATGAATTGTTGTTTTACAGTCAAATTAAATAGTAAAACTAAAGAAGAGGTATTCATGTAGTCCCAATGCACTTTACCTGCCTTCAACTTTTGTAATGTCAAAGCAAATTGCATAATGGAACGTAATTGATGTTGCCCATGATACAAGACACTCATCATGTACAATATTATTATTATTATTTTTTTTTTTGGGAAAACCTTTATTGATGATTCAAAGCACACAGCTATTCAGCCTTACATCCCTGAGGCCAGGCAGCAGTAGAAAAGCGGAGGAAAAGTGTGCACAAAACAATTAGAGGAGCAATCAGGTTTAATTTTATAATATAATTATGAACCTAAGGAACATTACAGAAACCTAAAAGGAAAAGGAAAAGAAGAAGGGGGGGAGGGGATAAGGAAAGGGTGGCAAGGTAAAACATAGGAGCAGTGAAGCACAAATCCATGGGGCGAGTGGGACCTGTCGGCATTTTGAACGAAACATATCGAGAAGAGCATACAAGTGTGGGGGGAAGAAAGGACAGGATTACGTTAAAATGGAACATTGAGTGGAGGGAATGGCTAGGGTGAAAGACGAGCCTCCAGCGGACCTACATCAGGGGGCACACAAATATCGCCCCTGTAGGCATTCCATGCTCCCCAGACCATACCCCACATCCTGGGCTTGCCCCTAGCTAGGTACACAGTTTTCTCACGGAGCATGCACCAGTCCATATTAGTTTTCCAGAGACTCACGGAGGGGGGGTTGGGGCGCCCCACTTTTGAGCAATATCTCGCTTGGCCGCCATGTTCCCTAGCGTGACCCAACGAGTTTGTGCATTATTGTAGTCAGTCGGACCCCACACGTTCAACAAACAACGTCGAGCTTCCGCAGACACATCAACGCCAGTCACTTCACGCATAACCGCATGCACCCGCTCCCAATAGGAGGCAATGGCCTGGCATTC
The DNA here is from genome assembly GCF_964263255.1 of Lissotriton vulgaris. Taxonomy (NCBI): domain Eukaryota; kingdom Metazoa; phylum Chordata; class Amphibia; order Caudata; family Salamandridae; genus Lissotriton; species Lissotriton vulgaris. The sequence goes on from NC_141694.1 coordinate 247,022,817, forward strand.
CCAAATGGTATGCATAAAGGTGGCCAGTGCACCGCATCCTCGCCTACAAAGGCCATCCTGGGAAAGCCCCATGTGAATCAACCTGAGGCCAGTAACGTAAACCCTGTGGAGAATTTTAAGCTGAACTAAGCGCAGCCTAGCAGAAATCGCTACTTCCTTTGGGGAGGACACCGCACACTGCCAATCCTTATCATCCAACTCAATCCCATCACGCACCCACTGATCACGCACTTTCAGCAACAGGTCCGTCCGAACGTTTATTAGCTTTTTATAAGTCAGGGAAATGGCGCTATCTGGCATATGGCCGTCCAGCACCCTGTCCTCCAACGGGGACGACTCGGGGACCTTCTCACCAACAGGCAGGGTAGACATAAGGGCATGTCTCAACTGTGCATATCTAAAATATTCCGTGGCGCCCAGTTGGAATTCAGTCTGCAGAGTCTCAAAAGATTTAATGTCTCCTCTGGCCATCACATCAGCCACCTTTGAAATACCAATGAGGTCCCACCGGTCAAACCCCTTCGAGTGCCACAACCTACCCAACAAGTCGGAGTCATAGAGGGGAGTGGCCATGGTAAGCCTACCCTTCCACCCCAGTGCCTTCGTAATGGCCCTCCATATCTGCACAGCGGTCTTGGTGGGACCAGTCAATCTACCGTCCAGAGATCTAGAATACAACGCCCTGTAATACATCCCGTCATTCATGAGCCAACGATCCATGGCATATCCCGGGCTTTCCGCCGGGCCATAAAAGCCATGATTAAGAGCAGCCAATTGGGAGGCCCAGTAGTACCGGCGGACATCAGGCAAGGCAATACCGCCGTCGTACCACGGAATGGTCAGCTTAACCACGGCTATACGCGGCCTACCCTCCCACTGAAGGGCCCGCTGTAGACCTTCAATTTCCCTGAAATACTTCGAAGGGACGGGGTCCTGCGTGTTCTGAAGCACGTATAAGAATCTCGGCAGGGACATCATCGTGAATAATGCCGCGCGGCCCAACAGGGACAGCGGCAACCTTTTCCAGCCTTCCACATCTCGCCTGAGACGCGCAAGAGGGGGAAGCAAGTTGTTGGCGTATTGCGCCCGGGCATCCTTTGATACGTAGATGCCCAGGTATTTGAATCCCTGCTGCGAGACCTGTATCGCACAACCCCTGGGGAGACGTGGAGTGTCTCCGCTAAGCACATAGAGGTAAGATTTGGACCAGTTGATAACTAGGCCCGAATACCCACCAAAGGTGCACAGTACGTCAAACATAACAATCAAAGACCGACAGGGGGAGGTAAGGTAGAGCAGAATATCGTCCGCATAAAGCGAGACTCGATCCTCAAAGCCAGGCGACCACTTGATCCCACTGATGTCAGGGTGAGTGCGGATCCAAGCAGCCAGCGGCTCAAGCGCCAGGGCAAAAAGGAGCGGTGATAGCGGACATCCCTGTCTTGTACCCCTGCGCAAGGCAAAGGAAGCAGACATCCGGCCGTTGACCGTCACATTGGCCAACGGGGAGGCATAGAGAAGCCGGACCCAACTTATGAAGTCGGGGCCGAACCCAAACTTGGACAGTACCGCCCAGAGGTAATTCCATTCGAGGGAATCAAACGCCATCGTTGCGTCCAGTGAAGCCAAGACCGTCGGCTCCCAAAGCTTGTGCACCCGCGCCATGACAGCGTGAAGCCTCCGAAGGTTAAGGGCGGTATTGCGGTGGGGTATAAAGCCCGACTGGTCTGGATGGACCAAGTCGGCGATCACACCCACGAGCCGATTCGCCAGCAACTTCGCCAGGATCTTGGGTTCGGCATTGAGCAGAGAGATCGGACGATATGATCTACAAAGGTCTCTGGGCTTCCCCTCCTTATGAATGACCACAATGGTGGCCAGGCGCTGATCCAGTGGGAGCTCACCAACCTCCCGGGCCTCCAAGAACATACGCCGCAGGGGCACTGCGACGCTATCTGCTTTAATCTTGTAGAGTTCCACCGGAAGACCATTAGGACCGGGAGCCTTGCCAGATCGCAAGGACCGTATCGCAAGCGCCACTTCATCTGCCGTAATACCCCGGTCCATGTCGTCACGCTCGGTGTCCGACAGGCAAGGAAGCTCAACCCCTTCCAGGAAAGAGGCCGAGTCCGACTCAGTCAAGGTGGAGACTGAGGTGTAAACCGTCTCGAAGTAGTCGGCAAAGGCCGAGGCGATAGCACTGGGGTCAGTAACAACCACCCCGTCTTCGCCCAGAATCTCAGGCACTACACGGGAAGTCAACTCCCTCCTATCCAACCAGGCAAGGAGCTTGCCCGCCTTGTCCCCGGCATCGTAGATCCTCCCTTGCTGTTCCCTGCCCATCGCCTTGGCAGCATCAGTGGCAGTGGCTCGATATTCCGACTGCTTTAGGGAGAGAGCGTGCAGCAGTTTGGGTGTCGGGTCTAACGCCAACTGGGAATCCAGGCCCGCTATGTCCGATTCCAACCGCACCATTTCCTCATCCCTTCGTCTGCGCACCTCGGCTATCAGGGAGAAAGCTTCTCCTCGCAGGACAGTCTTAAAGGCCTCCCAGAGGGATAAGGCCGACGTTACCGTGCCCGTATTCTCAGTGAAATACAGGTCGATGGCTTTAGCTAAGAGGTCTCGAGTGTTGGGGTTGCGGAAGTACCATGGGTTGACCGGCGCGACCCTGGTCGTCGTCGTGGTACCAAAGTCAAAGAACACCCAGACAGGGGAGTGGTCCGAGATACCTCTGGCCATAAGGCAGGCTCCAGAGACGGTCGATGCCTGGACCGCCGGAGTCAAGATGTAATCAAGCCTGGAAAGGCTACCGTGTGCGCCCGAGTGAAAGGTGTACTGCCGCTGGGCAGGGTGTAGAAGCCGCCAACAGTCAATAAGGCCCATAGTACTCATGAAATTCGGGAGCCATGATTGCGCATTGCGAAGATCTCTGGACGGAAAACGGTCAAGGGTCCCCGAAACCACGGAGTTGAAGTCCCCACCAAGGACAAGCAATCCCTCCGGGAGGACCAAAATGGCGCCCCCGAGATCCCGAAAGGTAGTCGTCTGCAAACCCGGGGGGACGTAAACTGAAACCAAAACCAGGGTGCGCCCCTCCCACCTGCCCACCACAACAACATATCAGCCCCTATCATCAATCACAGTGGACTCCACCTCCAGGGGGAGAGACATGCGCACCATGATTCCAACCCCTCGGGACCCCGAAGAGAACCCGGAATGAGCCACCATCTTAAACCCCTTTCTGTTAAGTGCGTTACAAGTATTGCCAATGAGATGCGTCTCCTGCAGGAGGATAACATCGAATACACAACGCCTAAACATTTGTAACACAACCCCACGTTTAATGCGATCCCCCAGCCCATTCACGTTCCAACTCAACACATTTAAAGTCCTACCCCCCATCATCAAAGATGCGCAGTCCCACCCACCACCCCCAGAAAACAGCCACTGCAACGTTGCAACCAGAACAATAATAGCCTTGCCATAATAAAGGAGAGAAAGGAAAAGCAAAAAAGAAACACACAAACCAACCACCCCCCAACCTGCACCCCTGCATTAGACTAAGAAGCCCCCCCAACTCGCAGTGTGCCTGTCGCCCCTAGTAAACTAACCTACAAAAAGCCCCCAGAGGAGAAAGGAGACATCCTATCACCCCCCGTTACCCTCCAAAGTTGCAAAACAGCCGAAATGAGAAAAGAAAACAAATGTCAGTAACTGCTTGCATCCGCAGGGTCCTCCACCGAAAGAGATCCGGAGAAGCACAGTTTATTCCTGAGAGCCAGGACCACCCGACGCCTCTTCCGACTGGTCCTCAGGGGTAGTCCGACGTTGAGGCAAAGTGTCCAGCCAGTCCCCAGCTGCCTCTGGCAAGTCAAAAAACACCGCTCGATCACCATGTTCTATACGAAGCTTCGCTGGGTAAAGCATACCGCAGCCCCATCTCTCTCAGTCTCCGTTTAACACCCATGAAGCTCTGTCGACGTTTCTGTACGGCTTGAGTAAAGTCAGGGAAGAAGTTCACCTCAGCGTTTTGAAATTTCAACGGACCTCCTCTCCTTGATGCCTGCAGGATCGCATCCCGGTCTCTGTAGTTAAAAAGTCTGGCAATGATGGGGCGCGGAGACGCTCCCAATTTCGGCTGGCCTCCAGGCAGTCTATGCGCTCGTTCCACCGAGAAAAACTTACTCAGGCCACCTGGAGCCAAGTGCTTCACCACCAACTCCTCAACAAATAGATCGGCAGCGTCCTCTTCCGCCCCCTCCGGTACACCTATAATGCGGACGTTCTGGCGCTGTGCCCGTCCCTCAAAATCATCGAGCCGGCGGGCAAGCATCGAGTTGGCGGCCTTCAAGTCCCGAACCTCCGATTGCACATCAGACATGACCGTAGTCAAGCTCAACGTCTTGATGTCGAGCGACTTGACCCTGTCATTCGTTTTCCCGAGGTCGGCTCTGATTAGGTTGAGGTCAATCGTGAGGGTATCGACCTTGTGCGACAACACTTCGTGCTGCTTATGCATTTCAGCCTTAACGCCCGCAATGGCTCCCATTACGTCCCGGAGGGTGGGTTCAGCATCTTCCGGAGACACATCTCGGTGTGAGTCCTTGGTGCGGCCCGAAGCACCAGGCGAGCCCTTAGGAAAGGAGAAGCGCTCAGAGATGGTAGGCTGCGAGAGGGAAGGTTTCGTGCTGACTCTCGGGGGCTTCCCCTTGTCCGGGTCTCCTCTGCCCGCCATGATGGGCAACGGGGATCGTGTGACCCAAGGCGGGTCAAGCCAACACTACCACCATCAGACGGCCGAAGTCAACAATCACCTCCACCGTCCCAGCGGAACGCCAGGCCTCCAGGCAGGTCAGTCAGGTCACCGGTATTGGGCAGGGCAGCTCACACCCTCTCGAACTGCCACCGTGTAGAAGCACCGCCGTCTCCCTCACAATGCCAGACCAGTATGGCGTCGTCGTCACCAAACTTCACAACGGTGTAACTCGGCACAGGAAGCCCGGATCTTCAATCGGAGAACGGGCCCCGCATCCGCAACAGCACCACAACTGATTCCCACCACCGTGGGACAGGATAGATAACAGGATCAATGCGGAGGATCGGAGGGTCTTCGGAGCTCCGAGCTCACGCGGCCATCTTGGTTGCCCGCGAAGCTCCTCCTCCCATCATGTACAATGGTACACAGACAAAATATCGAGTTTTAAATTTCGATATACAATAATATCGAAGTTTAAATATCGATGGGACAAAATATCGAAGGTAAGTAATGTCAACAGTCTTAATATCGATATTAGTATGATATCAGTAATATCGAAGTTTTAAATATCGATTTCAATAATATCGAAATAAATAACTTCGATGTTACTAATATCAATTTTTAAATACATTTAGTGTATATTATATTGTATTTATTATGTTTTATTATTTATTTTTAATGTAATTTAATTAAATATTGTCTTTTACTACTGTAGCGGGTTGTGGGTTTATAGGGGAATAGGGTGGGAAGTAATTTAATTATGTTAAATTAATTATTAATTAGTAGGAATTATTAATTAATTAATTGAGAATTAATTTTTAATTAATTTTAATTAATTGATTAATTGATAAATATGTTCTGTAGCGGGTTATGGGTTTATAGGGGAATAGGGTGGGAAGTCATTTAATAATAATTAATTAATTATTATAAGTTTGTATATATTTTAATTAATAATTATTTGGTAATTAATTAATATTAATTAGTTAATTAATTAATATAATTTTGTACATGTTTTTAATTATTAATTAGTTGGTAATTAATTAATATTAATTAGTTAATTACATTAATTATAGTAATTTTTTTATATATAATTTTTTGTTATTCTTAATTAATTAATTGGGAAAAATAATATTAATTATTAAATTAAATTAATTACAGCTAATGTGCTAATATATTTACTTTATTGTTATTGTTAATTAATAATTAATTGGTAATTAAATAATATTAATTAATTTTGGGTAAAGGAGTATTTTTAGGGTTCAGGGTCAGTTTTCAGTTTTTGGGTAAAGGGGTATTTTTAGGGTTCAGGGTCAGTTTTCAGTTCTTGGGTAAAGGGGTATTTTTAGGGTTCTGGGTCAGTTTTCAGTTTTTGGGTAAAGGGGTATTTTTAGGGTTCAGGGTCAGTTTTCAGTTTTTGGGTAAAGGGGTATGTTTAGGGTTCAGGGTCAGTTTTCAGTTCTTGGGTAAAGGGGTATTTTTAGGGTTCAGGGTCAGTTTTCAGTTTTTGGGTAAAGGGGTATTTTTAGGGTTCAGGGTCAGTTTTCAGTTTTTGGGTAAAGGGGTATTTTTAGGGATAAGGGTCAGTTTTCAGTTCTTGGGTAAAGGGGTATTTTTAGGGTTCAGGGTCAGTTTTCAGTTTTTGGGTAAAGGGGTATTTTTAGGGTTCAGGGTCAGTTTTCAGTTTTTGGGTAAAGGTATTTTTAGGGTTCAGGGTCAGTTTTGGGCTTTTGGGGTACAGGGATATTTTTAGGGTTCAGGGTCAGTTTAGGGTTTTTGGGGTACAGGCGTACAGGGTAAAAACAAAAATAAATTACATTAAATCAATTAAATAACATTAAAAAAATAAAATTACATTACATTATTAAGTGTTTTATTTATTTTAAATGTATATGTATTAGTTTTAATTTTGTTTTAATATTTTTATTTAATATTTGTAAAACTATATGTATTTTTAAATTATTTTTACATTATTATTAATACATTTAAAAAAACGATATTTTTAATTCCGATATTTTTGTACTACGATATTACTTTTTCGATATTTTTGTACTTACCTTTATGAAGATATGATTCCGATATTTTTGATGTCGATATTTTTTGTGCCGATATTTTTGTACTTCGATATTCTGTCTGTCGATATTATGTCAGACATTCATGTACAATATTAACAACAGATGAAACAATATTGTCCAATGTATAAACTAGGGAAGAAAGGGTGTTAATGCTGTTATCAACAACTGCAAGCACTTTTTCTAAATTTGCTTGATCTATTTCACGTAATCTAGAAGCCGCTTCAATTTGAGAAAGTTTCCAAACTTCATTATCAACAGCATATATCCATTTTCTCGATCTGCCTCCCATAGGCCCTTTAACAAAGTCTTTCAGATCAACATCTTTGTTTAATTTGGACAGATGGAGCTTAACTGACTAAGGTGGAATGTTTAAGCCAGTTCTGACATAACTTGCCTACTGAATAGGTAGTAACAGAATAATCACTTTGAAAACGGGGATCCACCCTCACCTGTGTATAGCCAGGGGTCAGACTCAGAAAACGATGTTGGCATAAATCAGAACTCTTTTGCCATAACAACCAACCTTGGGAATCAAAACTGGAAATGTTAAAAGATTAATTCAGCAACATAGACTGTAATTCACTAAGGGGCAAATCTGTGTGATTGTACCATGTAGGGTATTCTCCTAAATCACGAAGAGAGAAAGCATTTAATTTTTTAGACGTAGCCAATGCAAAGCAGGTTGTCTGTGAAATTGAATAATTTTAAAACAACATATGGTTCGGGATGAGACATGCATGATGCAAAGCCTCAGTGCATGTCTCATCCTTTAGAACCCTAGCCTTTAGAACCCCAAACAGATTTAAGGTCAATGGTATCTTTCCACAGTTCATAGCCCCCAACTGCTAATTGGTCAAGAAAGGACTTAGAATATAGTAATTTAGTGTAGGTTAGTCTAACTTTGGAAGAGGAGTTGCCAGTTATCTTAAAATAAAATGCATCAGGAATTGATTGATTAAAATACGTAAACTTTTTCAAAAGAGTTTTTGAGCTGCCCTCAACGGGAGCTGGACAATGTTCCCATTGTGTATAATTAACCACATTTCTAAATGTGTTTGCTTTGTGCAGAAAATGATTGCCATAATGTTAGTAGCAAAACAAATCAGCATAGTTGGCTGTGTCTAAATACAAATCTTCAGCATCAAAAGCAGCATAATATTTCAAATCAGAAAACAGAACCTCTATGACCTGTACATCCCAGTCATCAGAGCGTATATTTTGTTTAACCACATCCCCCATTGAAACACGTAGCACATTGGGAACATTAATAACCTCTGTGGGGCAGTGGATTTGAAATCTGACAACATCCCAAACAATTCCATCTAAAACTGGCCAACTGTAATATTAACAAGAGCCAGGTCCCTCTTCATGATGTGAGATGAGGAGTGGGGTGCCAAAGTTCCATCAATTAGTCTAATTGAATTTCTTTCTTTAACATAGTGTCCATTTACAAGACAGAAAAAATACACCACAAATCCAATTGACATGAATAAAAAGAATTGAAAAAAAGCACTAGCCAAATGTAAGTCCAAGGGGGTATCAAAAGTTGTTCTTAAACCAAACAGCAAAAATTGAAATTTTTGATGGGGACTTTGATGCAACAGAGTCAGTGTCAAATGAAAAGTGTGACTGGTTAACTGCAGATGTTTGCAAATCAGGTATCGACAAGTCTGTAGGGTAGGTATACTCAGTATCATTAAGTGGATCACCAGCCAGTGTATTCAATAAAGGATCAGTAATTATAGGCATCTCGATGGCAACATCAGGCCTGGTAGAACTCTCCGGAGGCAAAACAGAATTTCTCAGCATCGCTGGACAAGAGACCGCTGGAGTCATACTAAAGAAGAATCAACCACTCGCTGTAATTTGACATTGTCAATAGAGATGTACCTGTTTTCCTTGTGACCAGGAAGTGGAGGTAAAATGACTGTTCTTGTACCCTGCACGCCAAGCACAGGAACTGGTGCACAATATGAGGGCTCAAACAATAATGGAGCTTAGAGGGAATACGGAAAGGGTCGCCCTCCACTCACAGTCAATAATATACAATGAGACCCAGTCCAACTGGCGAGCAAATCTATCAGTGACATATGGGGGGTCAAATACATCCCACTCCCCACTAATCTCTTATCCACATAATAATGAGATAATGCACTGTGCTCTGCCTTGTTTAAAATATCTGTTCTCCACGACAACCCAACAGAGCGAAGATCTTAGAGTGACCTCACTCTTAGTTGTTCACAACAGTCCACACCACACATTGGACTTTACTCTAAATAGAGGAAAAATGTGCGAGAAGCAAGTGACCCCTCACGGAAACACCACCAAGCGGGGTAACTGGTATGCAATTTCCAGACAGGCCCCTGTCTCATCATCGGTGGTCACTTGCTCCTCGGGAAAATAAAGGTGATAGAAAAGAAGACGTGTCCAAAACAAACAACATATAAAGTGCTGCAGTGAAGTGCAGAAAACTCTGCTAGTGACAAACACACACAAACATAATGATAGAGTGCCTAAAACCACACACAACACACCAATCACCACCCTACGAATAAAAGTGGATAAGGGATTGGTGTGTTGTGTGTGGTTTTAGGCACTCTATCATTATGTTTGTGTGTGTTTGTCACTAGCAGAGTTTTCTGCACTTCACTGCAGCACTTTATATGTTGTTTGTTTTGGACACGTCTTCTTTTCTATCACCTTTATTTTCCCGAGGAGCAAGTGACCACCGATGATGAGACAGGGGCCTGTCTGGAAATTGCATACCAGTTACCCCGCTTGGTGGTGTTTCCGTGAGGGGTCACTTGCTTCTCGCACATTTTTCCTCTATTTAGAGTAAAGTCCAATGTGTGGTGTGGACTGTTGTGAACAACTAAGAGTGAGGTCACTCTAAGATCTTCGCTCTGTTGGGTTGTCGTGGAGAACAGATATTTTAAACAAGGCAGAGCACAGTGCATTATCTCATTATTATGTGGATAAGAGATTAGTGGGGAGTGGGATGTATTTGACCCCCCATATGTCACTGATAGATTTGCTCGCCAGTTGGACTGGGTCTCATTGCACAATATGAGGGGCCAAACTCCTTCTTGTTCTCCACCTTCTTACGGACCGGATCACCAACTCAGGGTAGCTAGCCAACTACCTTAATCTGAAGAGCAGCATCAGATTTGGAGGGCAAATGTTCCTTTGCAAGACTATCTCTGGTCTTTTGTAGATTCTGTAAAACAGCAGAATGTTCATCTACGTCAAAGGATGCTGCAGACGCCGCCATGTCTAGACCCTGGTCCGAATGAAAGGTGCCACATTCATTAATTCCCACAAAGACACGCAAATCCTTGATGACAGTGCGGGCATCAGTACTTCGTTGTGGCCACACCCAAACAAAGCGTGTGTACGAATCAACAGCAACTAAGATGTACTTATACGCAGTATCAGAGGAGGAAGGACTGCAGTGATCTAAATAAACAACCCAAGTGGTTTATCTGCTATGTACAACTGTGTCTGGGGCGGGCGCGTAGCAGTTGAAGCTTTAATCTGCGGGCATATGTCACAATGAAGGACATAATCACGCATATGTTTGTACAATCTGCGCCATGAGTAACACTGTAGTAGGAGAGATACAGTAGCCGACATGCCAGCGTGAGCCGAGGCCATGCCCTCGTGAGCCGCTGTTATCAAAGCCTGCCTGCGGTCCGCGTTGGGAATCAACCTGTCACCGTCGTTAATTCTCACATAGGGAACTTTATCAGGACTTAAAAGATAAAAGTATTTAGAAGGGAAACCTCTGGGTAATTACCTCCCTTCTCTGTTGCGGCAATAGCTGCCAAGATGTCATCATCAATCTTACTTTTGGAACTTTTAACTGCTGCTACTAAGTATGTCGCAACTGCGGTCTTCGCTGCTTCATCAGCAAGACAGTTACCAACAGCGTGTACCCCCATGCGTTGGTGACCAAGAGTGTGAATTACAAACATGAGTGGCAGACATTCTTTAAGTTCTGCGACTCGAACCCATAGCATTTTGTGTTTAATCGTTCTACCTTTGGAATCACTATAGTCATTCTGAGTCCAAAAGAATACATTGTCATTGTAAGCCTGAGCACAGTAGTAAGACTCACTTACAATAAGAGTAGTCACACAAGGGTCAGCGTACTCCAGTGCAAGCACCGGAACACTTAGCTCTGCCAATTGGGCGGTACAGTCTCCTAATGTTTGTGTATGTACGACATCGGACTTGAACTCTCCTTTCACCATAGTACCAACCACTGTAGTGCAGGCCGCTGAATATGCATGTTTGGAAGCCGTCGCCTGCTGCGCCGATCCATCTGTGTAAATGATACAATGGAAATCCTCTAGCGGGCACGTGGTGAGTGGAGCTGGATGAACGAATTCATACTGCAAGAACTCTTGAGTTTGCAAAGAGGAATCAAAGATGAACGTGACATCCGTAGAGGTCAAGGACATGGCCCATTGTATCCACCTAGGGTGCAAAGCTTTTGAATTTGGTACACTGGCTTTTGTCACTGCCTCCAAGGCAGGATATGGTGTAACAACCAATATGCGTTTCTCCTGAGACAGTGCCCGTTCTTTCAGAATCGCCTTCTGCACTGCTGTCAAAACTTTTTCCACAGTGGAAAACCGCATTTCAGCGTAAGTGTACAAGTTTGACTTGTAAGCATTAGGGACTGTGTCACCCTCATTAAAAGTCAAGTATGTGGAACCCACCGCCCCAGTCACAATTCTTATGACCAGGTTGGTGTGGTTGTCATGAGTCAGTAAGTATTTAGATTCACACATATTTTTGTCCCTGTCCTAGGAATTGAACAAATTGCTGTTCAGGGGGTCCTTGTTTTTTACATTCTCTTTAGATTCAAGAAGATCAGAGTGCAAAGATCGCAAAATTGCAGAATGTTCAGGCAGCCAGCAAAATTTGGTGAAAGTAGGTTGTACGAAGGCATAAAGAGGCTTGATACGCTGAGCATAATCGGGAATATAAGTACGCCTGAAGTTTAAAAAACTCAGTAAAGATTGTAGTTTTTTCAGAGTTGTCGGAGCGCGCAGCTGTGTGCATTTCTCCAGGAAGTGAAGTGCTAAACCTCGACCTTCATTGTTGAGCTCGTAGCCTAGAAACAATTCTGTGTACTCTGCAATGTGTGATTTTGCAAAGTTAAATTTGTAACCGAAGTCCGCAAACATGCAAATGATGCGGTCAATGCAGCACAGCTGTGGCCATAATTCGTCATCTGTGATATAAATGTCATCAACATACGAACACGCATCAGGGTTGAGTCTCTCCAAAAGAGAGACTATGCGGGCGGCAAAGACGCCTGGACTGTTTTTGTAGCCCATAGCTAATCTTCGGAACTGTTTTTGTTTACCGCCACAGGTGAAAGCTGTCCACTGACTACTAATAGGGGACAGGTCATGGCTAAAAAAAGCCATTGGATACGTCAAGCGTGGTCTTAAACTGTTACACACAAGTCTATCCAAAAGGGCTGAACTGTGAGTATTCAGTACAGCGTAGTTCCGACAATGAGAGTTTAAGGTCCGGTAATCCAACACCAAACGGTATGAGCCATCAGGCTTGGTCACAGTAAAAAAGAGGATTATTCATCGGACACACACACGTTTCAATCACACCTTGATATTCCAATTGTTCAAGGATTTCTGCCACAAGAGCTTTTGCTTCACATCCCATGGGATGTAGGGGTTGAGGCTGTGGCATAGACCGCAATGGTATCTCATGTCGGGGAAGATTTGTCCCATTCACATTGAGTACTGTACAACACTGGTGCAAGCATCTTAGCCCACTCTGCAAAATTCAGCGCCTGTTCCTTCGGCACTGTGTGAGCGAAAGCAGGGAGGATTACCTCCTCCCCTTGCAGAGCGGACAGATCAAAGGGTGGGGGTCAATCAGCCTTCCCTAACAAAATGTCATAGGTAGTAGTCACATTTTCCCAAAAGACCCCTTTTATAGTATGTTGTATGTCACCTTCAATTAAAACGACTATTTCATAAAGTCGTTCAGGGGGAGCCACTCTAGTGTCAGCTGTTTCAACAGCAATAAACATGTCAGTTGCTGTCACCTTAGAAAATGGACGCAATGCTTCCCGCACTACTGTAATTTCCGCCACGCTGTCTAGCAGCGTCAGTGCCCATGTCAGATTCCGAAGCTGGATTCTCACTATCCGTGACATAACTTACTGTTAAAGCGGCAACTTTCTTCTTCTGAAACTGGGGTCTCTGACGCGGAGAGTCGTCTTGCTTGCCTTTTACCCTCGGTCTTGTCAGGAACCTCTGGTATTAAGTATTTTTGCAAACTAATTTTTAGCATCCTGTGTTTCTCAACAGGAGTCGTATTAGGAAATACTGCGTACAGTTGGTCAAATTTCTCAGCAAGCCAAAAAGGTAAATCATCCATATCTTGGGGCCACTTGCCCATAACGGAATTAACCATGACAGGATTCATTTTCATCCCGGCCGGTCCGGGTGGTTGCCCCGCAGTGCCAGGCGGGCCTTCCTGGAGGTGGCGGGAAACGTACTGCATTAAAGCCCTAATAACCCCTACAGTAGAGGTATAAAGGACTCTTAGCTCCCCAACGGGAACTACCAAGTAACGCGGGTGCGGAGTAAACCCGGCCAACACAGGCCAAGTGGCTCCATGGATGGACAAAGGACCTAATCGAACTGCCGTTACGGAGTGGGGATGGGTGCCATTAAACCAAACTCGATGCTGCCAAGCAGTAATAGGAACCTCCAGTGTCCTATACGGAGTATACTCCAAAGGCACTGGAGTGGGAGTGTAGAGATGAAAAGTATTGCTATCTGCATTCACCACGGGGAATGTAAACCATGAGTAAAAAATCTCAAACGGGTATGCCGCCTCAGCACTCACCACAAAAACTGCTGCCATGCCCTCCAAGGGGATGGCATATGTCTGCAAATGATTGCGGACAACCATCCGACTATGCTGGGGTATTTTAACGTCGCCCATAGTGACACAGTAGAGAAAAGACAATGCAAAAGAATTGTAGCACTTACAGGTAGTAATTCAAAGTATGAACCATTTTAAGTTATCAAGCTTGAAAAGACCTATGTAACTATAGTTAGGTTACTCCGTCACCACTGTTGACTGGAAACAATAGTGAGGGGGTCGTGGACTGATATAAGCCCTACTCGAGAGTCTTAAAATAAGACCACTACGTTGGGTGTGCCATGATGCAGGGATTCTGCTCATACACAGAAATGTGCACTGAGACCCAGGTCATCAGTGAATTGTGGTGAACCAAAAAACTCACCTCAGTACCTAGAACCCCTAACCGACTAGCATCAGTGTCACATTAGCTCTTCGTCCTATAGCAAAGGTACCAATAATTAGACAACCCAGAACATGCAACTTAGGTTACTCTCAGCAATGGTGGAAATCAAGAACACTCTCGTTATATTCTCATACCAGTCCACAACATGGGTAAAAAAGAGACACGATAAAGTTTAAAATGTTTATTTTAATAACATGCTCTAAGATGCAGTATTTTTGCGAGCATAAGCCGGCATATGATTAAAAATAATACAATCAGCATTGTTACAATTCCAAAAAACACAAAAGGAAAAATCATATAATGATGTTGGGAACAGGTTATATAGAACCTTGTATGTCACCCTCCCTAGCTAGGCACAATGTTTTTATTAAATATAGAAGGTCTCTTAGGCTTGAATGGGGAACCCCATACCTCCAAGATCAGCAGAAATGAATCACATCAGGATCTGCAAAAGCTCTCTGTCTCTCTGGCAACACATTTTCTTCAGAGTTCGTTAAATCATGTATGCAGTGCAATATTAAAGGCACCAGGATTTTTAAACTGGCCCACAGGCAAAGCTTTTGCTCAGGCTTGATCACCATCACCACCCTACCTCTCCCTACCAGATATGCCTATAGTAATTAACATAAATTATATTTGGCCAGGCAATAGCAACAGAATGACAGGTAGTGGCAGAGCAATCCCCAAAATTGTGATATCCCTTTTCTGCCTGATGGCCTTGCAGACTCATCAGGTGAAACACATGCCAGGTGCAAACCAAATGGTACCCTAGGCATCCCAAGGATCCCCTAGTGGCTTGGGTCTAGAGGCTTTATGGCAATCATAAATATTATGATTACCATGATGTCTTGGTGTTTGGGTTTGATGTAGACCACACCTGTCTCCTATGAAGTCATCCTGGATTACATTGGCCCTTAGGTGCTGGAAGATCTGGGTGCTACTGCCACCCCTGAGCTTTCATACCCCACAGTCACTCCTCCATACATATTCCTCTCAGTCAGTCCATGTATAAATGAGCTGTGAATGCCTCAACTAATGACGATGGAGGTAGGGATACCACCATCTACTGAACCTTGTTATTGGCAACTGGGAGGTGGATGATGGTTCATTACCAGAGGAAGGCTACTGCCTCCCTCCCGATGTAAATAGGGACCTAGATTAGCTATGCATTTTACTATTACAGAAGGGATTCATGACATCTTATGGTTCCAGCAGTGATAGGACACTGCTTGTGGCACAGAAAGCCTTTGTTTTAGTATATCAACCTTCTAAGACTTTAGGTCATAGACACTTAGTACAGATCAAGTTCCTCATTTAGATGCTTTCTTTGCAGCAGACTTTGACTTTAAAAAAAGATGAATTCAAGTGAATTAAGACAGTTCTATCTGCAGGTGGACAATTAAGCTACATGTAACTCTGCAAATATCTGCACATAACAATCATGTATTTCTGTCTTTTTTAAACAATACATTTCTGTATTTGTTTTTATTTAGCACAACTCAGGCAAATAGCAAGTGGTTGCTTCAGAGCAAGCAGGATACAGGACTGTGACTAGAAGAAAAGGGTAATCTGAAAGTCAATAGGAGGAATCAGAATGTCCTAACATTCGATTACAGCATTGAGAGACATTAGCTCTCTCTGTAGAGAGGCACTGTTGAAATAGGACTATTTCATCAGTTTCTTCTTGCAAATAAATTGTATCCGGGATTTTTTATATTGCACCACCATTCAAAATATAATAACTGCCACAGGCTGTCACAGAGAATTCCTAATATCCAAACTTAACTACTAAGTTTGACTTGAGCTTTATAGCAGTGGCTTACTGCTTTTCTGAGTAGCATCTAACAACAACCTTATTGCATAGTGCTGCTAAATTGAACTTTACTTAAGCATATTTATTGTGCATAAAATATCACAGGACTTAAAACCTACATTTAAGACAGTTGTGTTTCTCTGAACCATACCCTCTGGTGATAGTTCGCTCTAGAAATCCATCTGTATCAGAGCAAATTAATGGCTTGTAAATTCTGCTTGGAGACAAAGAAATTTGAACATGAACATGTGAATATTACTTTCAATGCATTTTCCAATTGTAACACGAGTGGGGTCATCTATGCTCTTTGATGCCCATGCCAAAAATCTATGTGGGGCAGGCTCCACAGAAAGATAAAGCAGGAATACTTCAACATCAAAGCAGAACCCTGTGGCACCGTCGGAGCACCTCTCGTGGAACACTGTAATCAATATGGACACTCTTTTGATGACATTAGATGGCCGGTGATTGAGGTACTCACACAGAATCCTAGAGGAGGCAACCATCAAGTTATACTGATGCCACACAAATTTAAATGGATTGAACGGTTGACATCAGTTGACAGAGGACTCAATTCTAATGGAGAATGGTATCAACGTATATTGATTTGATTAATTGATACAGGTTCTGGCTAAGACTTTCTATCTTTTTATGTATTATTCTCCCAGTACATATTTCCTCTCCTTCACTTTTCTTTCTATTCTTGTTTCTACCTATTGAGCAGGTACCTACCATATTGAGTATAACCCTGCTTCTTATTTGAGGGTCACATTTGCTAGACAGTACTTAGTGCATGGTCAGGTGAGCAGCCAGTGACTGTGTATTAATCTATCTGGTGGTTTCCTTTCTTGAATCACTCTGTCTTTTCTTAATGTTTGATAATTCCTTTTTCCTTCTAGGTTGCTACATCCATCCTGAGGTAGACTCTGCTAAATTATTTGGGGTTGAAACATTGATTATTTAACCTCATATACATTAAAGAATGACTAATTTGGTACTGAAATCAGCATATAATCATCAGGAACTACAATGGTAAAAGAACATCATATCCTATAAGGTAGCTTATCACATTTCATATACAGGTAAAAATAGCTCCAAATGCACACTATGTGACTGTCTACCAACAAAGTAGTGCTGAATAAAACCATTAAAACACACCCTGATAGGTAAACAATAGCAAATGCTGAAGAGAGTTAACTTTCACTTTGTACATGTATGTATTAAACTACACTGCCACCAGTGGACACTTAGGAGAATGCAGCTCTTCATCCCATCATCCTTTTACTACGTCTCCCAAAAGACTGACAGGGCCAGATGTCGGAAGCCTAATTCCGGTCGGTAACGGACAAAATTACCAAATTTCGGCCGTTACCGACTGGAATTAGGCTTTTCAGATGTAGGTGGCCAAATAGTAGGATTTGGTAATTTACCGAATCTGTAATTTAAGGAATCGGTAAATTACCGAATTCTTAACATACCGATTTGGTAAATTACCGAATCCTTAATGTAGAGAGCACTCAAGTGAGTGCTTTTTACATTTAAGGATTCGTTATTTACCACCAACTATTAGTTGGTTGTAAATAACGAATACCTTTGAAAATGCAAATCTGTGCATTTTCAACAGTGCCATGTGGCAGACATACATGCCCTTGGGCCATGTATGTGTGCCACATGTGCACACAAGCACTTTTCAGGGGTGCAACAGGGTGTCAATGTGACACCCTGCCACCCATGAATGTTTCCCTAATTTACCGAATCAGTATTTACCGATTCGGTAACTCACATTCATTCCTATGGGCCTCCAGGCCCATAGGAATAAATGGGAAATAACGAATCGGTAAATACCGATTCGGTAATACTTACCAAATTTTTATCTACATTGCATTTACCGATTCTAAAATACTGAATCGGTAAAATTCGGTATTTTAGAATCGGTACATTTTCATTACCTACATCTAGCCCTGAATGTTTGCAATTCTTTGGCATTGACAGAATTGAGCAGAGTAAGGAGAGGAAACAGAGAAAAACTCCTAAGACATCTGGAAACCAATCACCTACTGGAACTTAACACCAAGCAGCCATTTGGCACAACATGGTTGAGGAATAGTCAGCAAATCGGACTTGAACTGAACACTTTGATAACAACACAGTGATTGTAATTTGTGATGAATTTGCAAATACCATCCATATGCCTGAATGGTAGTGGCATATGATGAGATTGTGATGAAACTTGTGATCAATAGATATATTATAATTGGGATGACATAAACTCTAAACAAACCCACTTTGGTCATCAGGAGCTTAAAGTAGTCACAGATTATTAGAATACAAAATGTTTGTTGTTTATGGGCCCCCTGGAGTACTGTCCGAGTTCTAAACAATGGGACCAACAGAACTCACCAGGGAAAATCGGGACTTGTGGCATTACCCATCTGCAATTAATAAGTAGTTATCATGTGTACCTATCTTGATTGCATCCCATAGTATCAGGCTAAATTAGGCTTCTCACATGATATATTATTCATAAGCTGCATTTGACCTTTGCAGTTACAAGCAGAATTTGGATACATTATGGGATAGTCTTCACGACTGCTAAGCTCTTTCCGTCCTTATTCAAGTTTTACACTTGTATCTCAGTCACATAGGGATGAGACATACACATTTCCACAACCATATCTGTTTAGCAGCAACATGACACATACTACTACATACTATTCTAAGGATAGGACATGATTGAAGAAAACCTTCAGTGGCATTTTGATATTATTTTGTCTTTTTTTAACTGCTATGAAATTATGATATTATTGTACTGTCTATAGCACTTTAATTTATTTAGAGATCATTAGCACCATATGTAATTGGCCGCTACAATTGTGTGATGCATATTATAGATTATCATTCTAAGAGTATCAATTTAGGCAAGTAATGTACTACCTGGCTGCAGAGTCTGTTGTCAATGTCTATGCACACATGTACTTTGTATTGAAGGGAAATGCAGAAGCTACTTGGATCCTATTTTTTGCCCCCGAGACATAGCCTCTGAGTCCTCAAAAAAAATAAAAAAAATAAGGGGCAGGGTGGACACATCCTGACCCCAAGGGAGTCCGAAAGGGACCCCCTCTGATTTCCCCGCCACAAGATGAATAACATGATGTGGCACACCTGGTGCAGAGATTCCACCCCGACTGCGGACATAAAGATACTACTCGTAACTTACCTTTGTGAATACCGAAAGTCATAAACGTAGACTTTTGGTCTAAGTTTACCTTTGTGAATACAGAAAGTCATAATCTTAGACATTAGGTCTAAGTTTACCTATGTGAACCGAGCGCTATGCTGACAGGTTGGGCTTAAGGGGTAAACTGTAACATTCAAGCTACAATTGCAAGCCTGAAGGCATGTTTTCGTTTGTCATACTAGTGGATGGCACATTATGTGCTGCGGTCCACCGCTGAATTTCTGCACCATATACTATGGCGTTATAGGAAAGTTAGATATGGCAATCAGGGACTAGTTTTTTTGAGTGTGTTTAGGGGTCAGAGCACATACACTGAGCACTGGACAGCAGTGCCAGTGCGCAGAGTATAAAAAACAGCAATAAAATTCAGCAGCAAGTGAGAGTGACCGTGGAACAAGGGACATTTTCTCACAGATACAAAGAGCCAATTTACACATCCAATATTTAATCCACAATATAATTGGGTAAAAGACATGAGGTGCTCAGTGTCACAAGTGATTACACATTGAACAACAGATAAACAAAAAGAGCAAGTGTGTTTATACAATAACAAATTAAAGTAATCTTGAGATTAGAGCAGCATATGTCATCATGAGTCATGTTGCTATAACACTTAATCACTGAGCCTGAGTGCAGCCTGTGGTTGTATTGTCGACACATTTTGACCCTGCTCATAATTTTCAAGGTCATCAACAGGAAAGGACTAATTAGGGACACAATTTATCTTCAGAGCCAATTTGAAATAGTTACAATTAACTGATGGATTGCTGAAAGCGTAGTGTTATTCAAAGGTGGTCCCAACCCTTAACGAGCAAGTTAATAAATTAATAATACAAAGAAGGAGAGGGAGTTTGAGGGTATGTCAACTAGGTCCGCCCTCCTTAATTCATGCGAAGAAAGAAAACCAGAGGTCACAGGTTTGAGGACTTAGTCGAAGGAAGAGGCTCCCAAACTATATGATCAGAGATTGCCTTCAGGAAAGAAACATTTCTTTCTTGAGTCCCCTCACTCACCAGGGTTTCCCCACGGTGACATGCTTCATCATTGGGGCCATCCCATGACTTTATGAACTGGGGCGTGCTACGACTTGCGGAGAATACATAGGTGCACTTATAGTAGAAGACTATGTGTAGTGCACAGTGTGGTGGAGTGGGTGAAAGTGATTAAAAATATCTTTGCTAGTGGGCTTAAATACTTTATTATCGCTCCTAGGTTCGTATATTTAAAAGGGGGTGTAAGATCAACATGTTTTGAGGCTACCCCAAGCTCTTCATCAGGACCACACAGGGACCACCAGCCCTGTGTTTGCCACTCCTATTAAACCT
The DNA here is from genome assembly GCF_964263255.1 of Lissotriton vulgaris. NCBI lineage: Eukaryota > Metazoa > Chordata > Amphibia > Caudata > Salamandridae > Lissotriton > Lissotriton vulgaris. Next base: position 247,043,342 of record NC_141694.1, read on the forward strand.
GCATGTGGAAATGAAATATTAAATAAAGGAAACGCTGCAACTAAGAAAGCATGCATGGTTCTTACATACGATCACTATGTCACATAGTGTATCTGTAATAGTAAAAAGAAATGGTTAGAGGACAGCCCCCTCTCTCTAGTAGAGTAGGTGGGTACACATTTTCATGTACTTCCATGCTGGTGTGCTCCTAAATGGGGAGTGCAGACGTCCATGATCAGGGCGTGGTTGCAACCTGAATGGTATAAACATGCCCGCCAAACGTGCTGCGTGGTTTTACGTACCTTTAAAAACACAGAATATTCATGTGGTGACATGCACACGACAAACATACACAAACATGGAAAATTGTGTTAAAATGGACTGTAAGCACATACTTTCTTATAAGCAGAGTTAAGCTTAATGAACTCGCGGGGGCGGTGTTTCCCTGTGAAATTATCTGCCAGGTTTGAGGTAAAAAAGTAAAAGGGGGTTTGGAAAACATTAGCGTGTGCAAAAGAAACCCTCGAGTAGTCTGGCTCCTGTCCTGTTTTCAGGTTCCTGTGGAGGCAATAGACACTTACTTCAAGATAGGGAAAACCGCACCAAGACACCTAATCGTCTCCCCGCCGGACCGCATCTTAGCGTGTCTACGGCGGGTGACTGAATAAATGCTTCAGCGTTCACCCGCGTCCCGGTTTGAATGGACTAGACCGCGAGAGACAAAGCACAAAATGGCCGCTGCCGATAGCAAAGATGGCGGCCATGTTGGTAGGATACGCAAGTGGGCTCCGCGTTATCCTCAAGTCATGCCCTGTGAAGAAAAAATAGATATACAGGTGTAAAGTATGTTGTTTCCATTAGCTAAGAAAGAGTTGTTGCTCAACAAAGACCTTCAAGTGTGTGGTTTATGTAGGTAATTTGCATATTTATAAAATATAGATGAGTACACTAACTTAGAGTAGAACGCAAATTTTGCCTGCATGTAGTGGTGTTGCAGGTGATGGCCAATAATGTGGTGGGCAAAAGGTCTATCCCTCGGTGTCATGACATGGACCACCTTAGCACACTTTCTGGCTGCATAAAGCGCACAGGCTGTGGTTCACCCTTGTGTGGCATGGGAAAAGAATGCACGTTGTTGTGTTAATAAAACAGGAAACATCATGACTTTAAACCATGTGATTGTTAAAAATGGCTGGTTAGAGAGTGGCATTCAGAAAAATCCATACTTTAATAAGGGGGAAAATCTATCAGGATGGTATATATTTGCAGTTAATAATGGGTCTGTGAGGTATATACCCCTGATCTTAGAGGAAAGACCTCCATGTTATACATCATGGTTTGTCGGGTAGATACTGGCTAGAGGAAATCATTCAGCAAAACTGGCCCCAGGGGATGTCATTGTTAAGGCCCATCGTTGTTCTCTCTCATGTAACTACTTTTCTAGGTTCTTTTTACTATTGATGTGTTCTAGTACAACCCACCTCAAGTCGTTGGGTGTGTGTTGTTTTATGAGGAAGTGGGTAGTTATTCTGGTGGTAGTACGCTTGCAGCGTATGTTACTCCGGTGTTCAACTAGGCGGGTGCTAACTTTCCTTGTGGTCATCCCTACGTAGTGGAGATTACATGTGCACTTAATGAGGTATACTACCCCTGTTGTGTTGCAATTAGTGAATTGTCTCAGTTCCCAAGTGGTGTTGTTATTCATAGTCACTATCTTGGTGGCTGAAGTGAGGTGGCAGACGCTGCAGTTACCACAAGAGGTGTTGTCCTGTGGGTAGTGGGTGCAATCATCGAACACTGCCTTCCTCCTCCTTAGTGGTAATTGGTCATGTATGTACTAGGTGGTTTTTCAGGTTCATGCCACATCTGTGACTGAACATGGGTGTAGGTAAGCTCAGATGCCCACTATTAAATGTGCGCCAATGTTTCTTGACTATTTTAGTCACTTTGTCAGACACAACATTAAATGTGGTGATGCAGATAGGTCTCTTGGTGTCAGTGGTATTGTAAACTTTGGGCTCAAGCAGCACTTCCCTATTGTTGTTAGAGGCCCTCTTTTTTGCTTTAGACACTAGGGGCCAGATGTAGGTAATCTCAATTTACCTATTCTTAAATACAGAATTTAACCGATTCGGTATTTACGAATAGGTAAATGGGATGTAGATAATTTTTCGGTAAAAATTACCGAATCGGTAAGATTCGGTAATTAAGAATCGGTATTTACCGATTCGGTATTTACCGAATCGGTAAATACTGATTCAGTACTTACCATTCCTTCCTATGGGCATGGAGGCCCATAGGAATGAATAAGAGTTACCGATTCGGTAAATACCGAATCGGTAAATACCGAATCGGTAAATACCAAATCGGTAATAGGGGGAACCCTTTCAAGGGTGGCAGGGTGTCACATTGACACCCTGTTGCACCCCTGAATAGTGCATGGGTGCACATGAGGCACACATACATGCCCTAAGGGCATGTATGTCTGCTACACCTACATGGCACTTTTAAAAAAGCACAAAATTGCTTTTTTAACGGTTTTCGTTATTTACCACCAACTTGGTGGTAAATAATGAATCCTTACAGGTGAAAAGCACTCACTTGAGTGCTTCCTACATTTCAGATTCGGTAATTACCGAATCTGAAATGTAGCCACCAACATCCCAAATGTCTAATACCGGTCGGTAACTGCCAAAATTTGATAATTTCGGCCGTTTCCGACCGGTATTAGGGTTCCTACATCTGGCCCTAGGTGTTTAGGGTAATTGCACCTCAGCAGTTTCTCACTAAGATCTTTAGCCTGGGAATTGTACTCCTGTTTATCGGTGCAATTCCTCCTAAGGCGCAAAAATTGCCCGAAAGGGAGGTTTTGTTTCAGATGCCGGGGATGGAAACTGTCGTAAATTAGAAGGCAGTTTCTGGCAGTGGGCTTGAAATGTGTAGTGGTAGCTAGAGATCCTTGTCGTGCCAGTATGTTGAGATGAAGGAAGACTAGGTGTGATCTGCTCATAGTGTTTTAAATAGGGGTCCTGTAGGTTCAACCACACCATGAATTCACTGGCCTCCCAGATTAATGGTACATCATCTATGTACCTTTTCCACAATTGGACATGACATAAGTGGGGTTGTTGTTTTTTAGTATCTTATGTCTCTCCAGATGGTGCACATAGAGGCCGGCCACACTCAGCGCAAAAGTGCTCCCCATACTGGTACCATGTTGTTGGCGGTACAGATTCTCTTCAAACCTGAAGAAGTTCTCAGTTAATGCCAGTCTGCAGCATTCTAGGCCTACGTGTCTAGCAGTGTGGTAGGTCCACTCGTTCTTGAATAGGACCTCTTCTAGAATCTTTAGTGTTTCTTTAAGCAGGAGGCTAGTGGAGACTCTCCACATCCAAGCCAATGAGTATGCTGGATGTGGGGTCAAAAGGGAGATCTTTTAGTAGGCAGAGAAATGCCTTTTTGTCTTGTAAATAGGTTTCAGTTTTTTGTATTATGGGACGTAGAAATGCGTCCGCAAATTTGGATAGAGGTTCTAAGATAGAGCCTATTCCTGACACTATAGGTCTTTCTGGTAGTTTCTCCAGAGACGTATGGATTTTGGGAATAGTGTAGAAATAGGGGGTCGTTGGGTTGGTGTTCTCCCAAAAATTGGCTTCTTTTTCGCTCAACAAGTCGTTAGTTATTCCTCAATGAGAATTGCAATGTCAACAAATAATCGTTCTGTGGGGTCTTCTTTTATGTTGATGTAGTTCCTTTAGTCCACCGGCAAACTGACACATTCCTTCCTGTAGTCTGTAGTGTTTTGTAGTGCAATGGCTCCCCCTTTGTCTGTAGGCTTTATGGTGATAGATTTGTCATTAGACAGTTGTTGTATTGCCTTCTGCTCCCTGTTGCTTGTGTTGTGGAACACTTTGATGGTTCTGGGATTCAGCTCAGTGACCTCCTTCATCACAGCCTTTTCAAAGGCTAGAAGTTCCACAGGTAGGTTAGTTGCAGGTGGTGTGAAGTTTGATTTCTTCCTCAATCCTGTATCGCTCTTTTGTTCTTCTGTTGGTGGTTTGTCCTTGAAGAAAACTTCAAGTTTGATTTTTCTAATGAACTCTTTGAGTTCACAGCAAAGTTTGAACCTGTCCATTGAGGAAGGTACAAAACCCAGTCCTTTCTCAAGAACTGACAGTTGGGTCGGTTTTAGAGTGACCTCAGATAGATTCACAACTAAGCTGGGATATTGCTCGTTGTGGGATTGTCTGGTGGACCCATGCTCCGTGTGTGGCTCCTTGATGTCTCCAAAGGCTGTGCCCATTGGACTTGATGTCCTCTTTTGTTTCTTCCTCTCTGTATCCCTTTGCCCCGTCCTAAAAAAAGACTGGCTCTGTTGGTCCTGGACTTGGTCCCAGTGCTGGTATTGTTGTTGATGGTATGTTTGGGGAAACTGGGGTGGTCCATAGAAGAAAAGTGGCGGTGGTGCATATGTTTGGGGGCCCGGGTATGGGGGCAAGTTAAAATTCTGTCCCTCTGGTGCCTGCTGTGACCTCCCCGTGGTATCCTGAGTCTCTGGTTGTTGTTGGTAGACAAATCTGAACTGTCCAAGCCAGAATTCGTTCTGTCACTGTAACCCGGGTTCCTTCCACTGGGTACATAATCATCCTTAGTATAGGGATATGTTTTTTCATGTGTGAAAACCTTCTGATCTTTCCTAAGTTTCACATATTTGGTGTCTTTCGGCTCTATTTCAAATTTGGTCATGGTTTTGTTCAACTCTTCTAGTCGTTTATTCAGTTCAATTGTGCTTTGATATGTTTTTAAACCGATTTCAAGTGTGTGGATTTCCTCTTTCATTGCCTCTGAGAGGCGTGCTGGAGTTTTTATTATCAACACAAGCCAATCTCGGGTGCAGTGCCAGGAAATTAAAGACCAACCTTTTTTGAAGGTTTTATCTTTTTGGAATATGAAGGGTTCGTTTCTCACAATCAAATCTCTGGAGGCAATGTTAGCCCGAAGGTGTTCCGCCATCATTATTCCGTGGACTAAAGTTTTAATTTTGTTGCGTTTCAATTCAGTTAACTCATCCCAACATTGGCTAGCCTCATTGTTGTCTTAGTTCGGTGCTCCAGTTAGTGGTAACATGGAAGCAATAACCATGTCCACCTCTCCATCCGAAAAGGTTAGACCTTTTTTTTTTAATAACATTTTTATTTGAGCAGAGCATATGGTTCATAATAGGTTATATACTTAAAAACAATAACAATAACAATAAGACAGCTTTTGATACATGCAGTTGATTTCATAATCATTTAGAAGACAACCTGCAAAGTGAAAATGTTACACTTTTAACATACCAGCAATAGAAGAAAAAAAATATCTGAATACGCCTAAAGTGCAAAGACCGACTACAATGATTCGTCCTATAAAGTGCCAAGTGTAGATCCGTAAAAAGCTATAACCAATAGTCATATAGTTATTTATCGAGCAAAACCTATGATCATTCGGCCTAGAACGTGCAAAGTGCCAATTTACAGAAAGGTAAAGCAGCTAATCCTATGTCTATTCATAAGACCAAAGTGCAAAATACAATTTATCCAAATTACATAACAATAATATCAGAAAACCCTGCTAGGCCTAAAGTGCAACATCAATATCAATAACAATAACGTGCTAGTGCTAATTCCTATTAATACACCTTTAATACAATCACCTGAAAATGCAAATGTCTCCTAAAAAAAGAAATGAGCTGCTATATTTGTTAAATTCTTCCAGTATTATGATCTCTCTTTGATCTTTTCCAACTCATTAAAAAACTTCCAATTATTTTCAAATCTCTTAGTAGCTTCTACCCTCCTGGCATAGGCTTCTTCAAATTTGCGAGTCCTTTTCATTTTATTGAACCATTTCAGATGGGAAGGAGCTTCCCAAGATCTCCAATTTTGTAAAATCAGGGAGCGGGCTACCGAGCTTGAAATGAATATAAAAGCTGTTTCGAAATCAGATTGCTTTATTCCCTCTTTACAAATTCCGAATACGGCAGTTTTAGCCTCAATCGGAATTCTTTTCCCGATTGCTTGCTCGATATAAACAAAAACGGTCTCCCAGAAAATCATTAGGCCTGGACAGGTAAAAAAGGTCTGGTGCCACCTACCTTGCCCCTCAGCTTGACATCGGAAGCATTTGTTTTCAACCCCTGGGAATCTTTTACTTAAGGTAGCCAGAGTTAGGTAGGAGAGCCATCGGGATAAAAAGGCCATCCTTTTAAAATTTTCAGTTCGTAATGATTTACTTCCCAGGAGGCAAACAGAGTCCCTCTCCTTCCCGGACAGCTCACATCTGGTTTCCCGATTTATTTTCTCCAAATGATTATTTAGCGTAGGGAATTGTCCTGGTTTGTGAAACAGCCTATACCAATTTCCTCCCCTCTTATTTTAGCCACATAAAGAGCAGCCACCAAGGGGTCGAGGGCATTCAGCATACCACTAGTATTTTTTACCAAGGAAACAATTCGTAAATATTCGAGAAAGATCGGCTTCTGATGGTTCTCTGCCCTTGCCAATACCTCTTGCCAGGAGATCGGTCTGTTTTGTATTATAAAATGCCTTAGCTCAGACAATCCACAACCTTCCCAAATAGTTATGTGTCTCGATTGTAGCTGGAGACCAAGACTAGCAAATTCTCTAATTTTTAAGTATTGGAGACCCAACAAACTCGTCTTTTATAAAAGGACTTAAGTCTAAAAAGATAATCTTTTAATGTTTTGTAACATGTTTTTTTGGGAAGTTTTAATGTTTTTAAAAATACTGGGGTTAGTGATCCAATTTCATGTGTCATTTTATCTATAAAAAAGCTGTCTCTATCAAAATTTGATCCTATCAAAACCGACACCAACTCTAAAAAGGCGGCTTCATAATATGTTCTTAAATGCGGCAGCGCCAAACCCCCTAGCTCTAGAGGCAATTGCAAGACATTTAGTTTGACCCTTGGAGCTTTCTTACCCCAAATGAATTGTCTAAATAAGGTATCTATTTCCCCAAAATATGGCTGTTTATTTTTACTGCGATATTAGAGAATAGAAAGAATAGCGGCGGTAATATGGACATTTTAATTAGTGATATTCGACCCACTATCGATAAGGGGAGTAATGTCCATTGTTCCAACAACTTCTTAATCTTACTCTGCATCCTCAAATATTTTAACTCAGTTTTTTTTTCAGTTTCAAAGCTTTATTCGATTTGTGAAACAAACCATATAAGCAAAAACACATACAAATGTAACATAGTAAACTAAAAAAGGAGTCATGGAAACAACGATTAAAAATCAGATAAAAACCATTATAAACATAATAGGATAGGTTTTGGGGACTAAACATGGCCAAGATTTATACTGTACAAGGACTGTTGCCCTGTAGAGCTAAATTCATTTATAATACATACTACGTTCGTTATACATAAAATATATTGCACATAGATAAATAAACCAGTATACAGGCAGGATGCCGGTGTAGGAACAGATATCATAAGACAACGGTTTTCCTGGCAGCTGTACAATGTGCAAAAATATATACAGACAGGAGGCCGTGATAGAGACTGCACAAAGTCCAAGGCATCAAACAATTATGGCTTTCCTGGCAGCTGTACATTTTAATATATATGTTGCTACGAAGAAGCAAATATCCAGATCCTCTAGGGAGCTAAGGAGCTGTAGAGCATTCCTCGTAGAACGAACATTGTATTTTAAAAAGAAGGGTTTTAAATATCTGACTCTAAAAAAAAGGTAAAATTTACAGAATAATAAAAAATGGCAACAGCTCTGGCGGGAAACATTGTCACAGGGGCATGCAATATCCGAACGAGAGTTCATATTGGGAAATGCAAAAAGATGATGAACAATTCCCAGGCGTAGGCGAGTTAGAACAAACCGGTGGGAATTTCGAGTGACGCCAGAAAGGTAAGATTGAAAACCAGTAGGAAAATTATAGTCCCGGTAGGTCGTCACGGAATGCAGCTTTGCAGACATCTTCGGCATTCTTTCTTGTGGCTTAAAAACCTTTGTTTAATGTCTTTCTTTGAAATTGTAGCAGCGGATTGAGGGTCAAGAAAAATGTCAATCTTAAAGAGGAGATAAAACCAATAATGAATATACTTAAGCCAAAGAATACGGGAGGAGTGGTCCAGTCTAAGGCAATCAAGGATTATCTCCTGGGTAAAACGGGTTTCCGGCTTGGCCCAGATTGAGCGCCAGAGCAACAAGGGGGGCAGCGCAGCAAGATCAGAAATAAATTCAATTCCTACTTCTTCATGAATCAATTCTACTGAAGCGGAAGGGGGTACACATAACAGTTTTCTAAGGAACTTGTTTTCGTCTCTCTGCATATTTGGACCAACACAATGACCCCAAACCCCCGCCCCATACAACGTGGAGGACACACACTTTACGTTATAAATGTTCATCATATCTTTAATGCTCCTCACCCCAAGTTTAGATGAAAATCTAAAAATGCTGTTAGTGGTCCTCATAGTTTTTTGGCTAATATTTTCAAACTCAGATTTCCATGACCCATTGTTAGCAAAGGTAATTCCTAAATAACAAAAGGTTTTAACTTGTGACAGTTTATCCTTGTCAATAAAAAAGCTAGAATGAGTTTTCTGGGCTTTCGTCCCACAAGACATGGCAAAGGTTTTAGATTTGTTAACTAATAATTTTCTACTTTCAATAAATAACATAAATCTATCAATGAGGCGCTGTAAACCAATTTGTGTACGGGACAATAACACAGCGTCGTCCGCATACAATAAAATTGGTACCGGTTTGCCTTCGATCAGGGGGGCATCAACTGGAGACTGGCACAGTATAGAGTCAATTTGGTTAATAAAAAGGGAAAATAAAAGGGGGGCCAAAACACAACCCTGGCGGATGCCCCTTGAGACTTTAAAGAAGGGGGTACATCCGCCTAGGGTACCAAAGCGCACCTTACAAGACAATCTCTCATATAGCCTGGCTAAGAAATGTACAATCTCGTTTGGGGCCCCTGCCTCTAACAGGACCTGCCATAGTATACGATGATCAACCAAGTCAAACGCGCTGCTCAGGTCCGCAAAGCATAAAAACAGATTCCCTTTTTTGACTTCCGTGTATTTGTTAATTAGAAGGTCTAAATTTACACACTGTTCTAGTGTCCCCATACCCTTTCGGAATCCATATTGGACCTTGGTTAAAATGTTGTTTTCATTTGCCCAGGTTTCCAGCCTCTGCAACATAATTCGACTCATCACCTTTACTGAGGCATCCAGTAAGGAAATGGGGCGATAATTGCGCGCCTCTGATTTGCTGCCTTTCTTGAATATGGGAATGATGACTGACTGACCCCAGGATGGTGGGGGGTCGCCCTCTGCAGCAGCATTAAAAACCCTCACTAAGATGGGTGCCCATAGATTCGTTTCGGTTTTAAGGAGATCTATAGGTACTCCATCGGGGCCCGGGGCCTTTCCTCCTTTGCTATTTGACAAACCTTCATGAACCTCGTCCAAGCTAATTCCCAAAGGTAGGGGCATCCAAGCTGAGGCGTCATGGGTCGGATTTTCTAAGGGCTTGTCTTCGGGGTTAAAAATATTGGAAAAGTGTTCAATCCAGGCGTTACATGCTACATAAGATGTTAGTTCAGGAATACCCTCGGTGTTTAAAAAGGGGCTATTGATAGTCTCCCAATAAAGTTTGCTGTTTTGGGTTGCGGCTGCTTGATTAAGATTGTCCCAGGCTGCTGCTTTCAGAGCCTTTTTCCTGTTAGAAAGGGCCTCCTTATATTTAACACGCAGGCTTTTAACGTTAATATAATTGCGTGGTTTGAGAGATAAGGCCTTTTTGAGTTCACGTAAAGACAGGGTGCAGGATTTGTCGAACCATCCCAACCTAGCTACTCTAGTTTTAGATTGTTGCTTCGTAAATGCGTCTTCAATGACTATATTTATCCTGGTATAGTTTAACAACAGAATTGCCAAATTAGTGTCTTCTCCTAGACAGTAGGAGATCTCATTCCTACATTTTCCCACAATCTCCTCAAGCTTTTTCACGGGATCAATTCCAGCCCATTTAATTCTAGGGCCATTCGGTCTCGTGGGTACCATATCAGTGGGGCAGAATTCTTTATTGGGAGTCTTAGGTCCCCAACCCCACAGGGTTAGGCAAATACTGTTATGATCGCTTAAGGGTTCTTCCCTAACCCTCAGGTTGGTAAAGTCACTGGTATTAGACAACAGGATATGATCAATGTTAGTATTAGCTTGCCTACCTGTAAAGGTTGGGCAGATGTTGTTGGTCTTATTTCTATTACAGCTAAGCAGGTCTAGATCATATTTGGCAATCATGTTATTCAACAGGCTGCCATAGTTACAATGTGGGAAGTGGAGAGAATCCCCACTTTCAAACACCCCATTTTTGCCCAACTCTCTCTTAAAACCACATGGATTACCCAGTGCTAAAGGGCATGGCTGAATGTTGAAATCGCCGGCCCACAGAATGTCTGCCACTCTGCGAGAGGAGGCCAATACTCTTTTGAGTTCGGATTCCAGGGGAAACAGAATGTTTCCCCTAGAAGCATCAAAGGTGTTGTTATAAAAATTAACAAGAATTAAATCTCTGAACTTGTTGGCCGCCAGCCGCAGCACCTGGCTATGAGAATCAATAAAGGTATAACTATTGGTTTTAAAATTAGTTAATTTATTGGAAATTAACATTAGAAGGCCGCCCTTAGCTCTACCTGATGGAGAGTTAGATGCATTGAGGCAATAAGAAGAATAGCCTTCTACATAGATTGATTCTTGGCACCACGTTTCCTGGAGACAAATAATATCATGGCCAGCCCCTATAAAATCATTCCAAAAAGGGGTATTCAGTTTACCTGAGATACCTGCTATATTCCAGGTGATAAAGTTTAGCCCCGCCATTACAACTGCTGTGTGAGCAACATTATCTCGGTGTAGGGCGGGCAATATATCATAGGAGGACTGATTATCACCCGTGGGCTCAGCTGATTGTTCCTTAGAGACCGCCATAGTGGCTACTTCGATATAGGGAGTCTTGCATGTGGTATGATTATCTACTAAATGTGTAGTTGTATCATTAGGTATGGCTAGGTTGATACAGGTTGTCAGTGAAATAGCTGAGATAATGCCTTGCGTCACTTCTGTCCCCTGTATCCCCTGGGTTGAGTTATCACTAGTTGTGGTGGCAAATGGTCAATCGACCATTTCCAAACAGTCAAATCTGTTACTAACAGGGATTCCCCGCCACCCTACCTCCATATGATGATCACTATTGGTGCGCCACGGCCGCTGTCCCCGCTCACTACCTATGTGCTTTTGTGGGTACCAAGGACCTGTATAGTTCCACTTGCGCTCCGGTGGTTGCGTTCAGTTTGAAGTTGTCAAATACTGGCGCCCAGGTGGTTGCACCCAGTTAGGAGCTATCGGGGGCTGGCGCTCAAAAGGTTGCACCCAGTTAGGAGCTATCAGGGGCTGACGTTCGAGAGGTTGCCCCCAGTTTGGAACTATCGGGTGCTGAAGTTCTGGTGGTTGGACCCATTTTGGGACCATCGGAGGCAGTCGCTCAGGTGGTTGAACCCAATTTGGGGCTGTCGGGTGTTGGCGCTCGGGGGGATATGCCCAATTGGAACCCATCTGGTTCTGGTGGCTACGTTCATGGGGATAAGGGTAAAAGGAGCAGAGACGATGAGTATCGACCGCCCCCCCTTTTAGCCAAATCGGGCCAGGAGCAGATGGAATCCACCATGCCAGGGTCATCACAGGTCACTATAATACAATCGCCCTGAATATTTTTGGGTTCATCCCCAACCCACGGGACTCTCCGTACTGCTGAAATTCGACTACTGTGGGAGGATTGAAAGTCCCTGTTAATGGTAAGCCACTGAAGGACCTTGTTCCATAAGGACCAGGATGGCTCCTCTTTATTTAAAGATAACTCAGGGACCCCAGTGAGAATGATGGTGTACGGGAAGGCTTCTGGTGGTAAGTGAACTGGACGTTTGGGCCTATATCCCCTCTTGCTCTCATCAGATCAAATCAGGGGTGGGTGCTGGGGTAGAAGTGGAGTAGTGGGCCTTTTATTTAATGGCTGAGATGGGCCCATTTTTGGAGCAGACTGAGTAGACTGTATAGGAATAGGCTGAGAGGGAAGGGTGACCGTATTTCCGGTCGTGCGCGCGCTCTTCGGGGGTGTTATAGAGGACTTTTCAGGTTTTTTAGGCTTGGTTGTATTATGCTGCGTTTTAGATGACACAGAGGACTTAACTCCACTATCCAGTGTGGTCCCTGGGACACCTGGTGCAGGAGGGATCGTTAAACCCATCCCAGGTTTTACTTGGGCCAAGCTGAGCTGAGTCGACGGCTTCTGTGTAAGAATACATGATGTAATAGTTCTTTGATATTCGCTAATAGCTGTGGATTCGAATTACCGGAGGTGCAAACATCCCCCTCATTGGCCATAGACACTGGGTTGGCTAAGGGTTCCAGTATGTTGGTGGGTACAAAGTTAAGATCATTCGAGGCACCCTGCATTGAAGAAATGGTTGCCCCTTTCTTGTTAGTAATAACAGATTGGGGATGCGTAGAGATTCCTTTTTTTGGTGCTTTATCCTGTTTTGGCACAGCTCCTTCCTTTGCACCGCTGGGCTGGATCTCGGGGGCTAGATCTTGAGATACCAATAGCTGTAGGTCAGGGGAATTCTCTAGGTTCCCCATGGAATCAAAGTCAGAAGTAATGTTAGTAGCTGACAGGTCCACCGTAGTCGGGATGGAATGAACCTTAGTGATGGCATTAGATTGCAATAACACCGGGATGGGTGTGATCGGTTGGATTGGCGATTGAACTGATGCCAAGGGGCCCAGAGAGGACCTCCTGGCAATAGCCAAGTCCTGCGACACCCTCCTCTCCAATAAGGAGATACTTAAATTAATGGCCTCATGAGTTCTAGTAATAAATTGGTCAAGCGGCCCGGTTAGCTGAGCAGTTTTCATGGCAGTCTTACTCCTGGATCCTCTGGTCATGGTGAGGGAACAGGATTATTTCTTAACTGGCAAGTAAACACGAAACAAATGTACCTTTCAAAGAAGAAATCCACGTTGTCCCGATCGTGGAACCAAGAGGGGTGGCCCAGCCCGGCCTCCTCCAGTCTGGAACGGGCCCGCCTTGGCCCGGGCTTCGCCCGGCGTCCCGCGAGACGGGGGTGACGCTGTATTTGAGCGCCTCCTGGCGCGCAAATGTCGCTGCGTGTGCCGCTATGGCTGCTGGGTCTTGTGGTCTTCTTGGCCCTTCGACCGCACTCCACTGGGCGGCCAAACCCCTAAGAACAAAGGAGTCGGGCGGCGGGAGGCGGGAGGGCTGGGACCCAGATTTGGAATTCCTCGTCAGGCAATTAGGCAGCAGGATTCACCAGTATACACAGCAAGAAGGTTTGTTAAGTGCAGAGCGTTCCCCCCCTCGACCGGGGTGATGCTGTATTTGAGCGCCTCCTGGCGCGCAAATGTCGCGGCGTGTGCCGCTATGGCTGCTGGGTCTTGTGGTCTTCTTGGCCCTTCGACCGCACTCCACTCGGCGACCAAACCCCTAAGAACAAAGGAGTCGGGCGGCGGGAGGCGGGAGGGCTGGGACCCAGATTTGGATTTCCTCGTCAGGCGATTAGGCAGCAGGATTCACCAGTATACACAGCAAGAAGGTTTGTTAAGTGCAGAGCGTATTTTAACTCAAGTAGTTGATTAAACTGTGCAGATACATATATCCTGAGATATCTTATCGGGTCAGTTTTGGTCGCTTGAAGTTTCAAACACGGTGGAAAAGAATTCAGATCAACATTAAGGACTAGAACCTCAATTTTTTGTGCATTCATTTTGTACCCGCCTAATTTTTCAAACTCAGACAATTCCCTCAGGACTGTTTCAAAGTTTGACTTTCTGGAGTCAAATACAAAATGATGTCATCCGCAAATAATTTAAGTTTAGCCATGTCAGGTATTGGGGATTGGATAGCAGCATTATTTCGCATCTTTAAAGCCAAAGTTTCAACAAAAAAAGTAAAAATTAGGGGCGAAAGTCGACAGCCCTGTCTGCCGGAGATTTTCTTGTCCGGCAACTCCCCCATAAATAGCTTGGCTTCCAGCGGACTAAATTCTGGAAGTTTCTCAAGGTCAGTCAGGTATGGCGTCAGTGCATGTCGAAACTGGAGGTATTTAGAAAACTGGGAGCGGGGCATCCCGAATTCGTGTGGTAGGTTCTGAAAGGACTTCAGGGAGCAGCCCAACATCACATCCCCTAGGGAGGAGATTCCTATCGCATCCCACCACCGAAAACCCAGCAACTCATCCAAGTGGGGCAAACGACCATTGTGCCATAGAGGGGTATCTTGAGTAAGCACATTCCACCATCCCATTCTGCGCAGCGTTTGCCTCCAGACGTAAAATACTACCTGTGTGGCAGATGGAAGGCACTGCCGAAGCGATGCAGAGTACAACAGTGTATGGACGGACACCGAGCCCATAAAGTGCGGCTCAACCGCGTAGGCCGGATCGCTCCTATCACCGTACCACCATTCGTTTAAGACCAACAAATGTGCCGCTTGATAATAAGAGAGTACATCTGATGTGGCTAGCGCCCTGTATAAGAAGATAAGAAGCATGTCCGTAACGCCACACGAACCACCCCCCTCCCACAAAAACCCACCCAGTGCCGAGTTGACTTGTTGGAACCAGCGGGGAGGAATCCGATGCGGGTGATTCTGTAATTGATACACTCGGCGAGTGAGTACCACCATTTTAAAGATAGCTGACCTGCCATAGATGGTCAATGGCATACGGGACCACACCTTCATGTCCTCGCGTGTGCGATCCCATACAGGGGTGAGATTGTGATCCCGGGAGGCAACCGCCTCCTCCGACAGATACACCCCCAGATATTTCACCCCTCCCGACGCCAACTGAAGGCCTGACGCCCATGCTCCCAGCCGCCGCTGTCCACCGAGTATCCACAACGTTGACTTACCCGGATTCATGTAAAGACCAGAAGATTCACCAAAATGCGCAACAGCCGCGGCCCCGATCGATCCAGGTCGGTGAGGAAAAACAACACGTCGTCCGCGTATAGTGCTATTTTATCAGTAAGATCCGAGGACCACCTAAAGCCTTTGAGTTGGGCATCGATGCGCACCCACGCCGCCAGGGGCTCCATTGCGAGCGCGAACAAGTAGGGGGAGAGTGGACAGCCCTGTCGCTTCCCCCGCGGAACCAAGAAGGACCTATAAACCGTACCCCCAACTCGCATCGAAGCCGTGAGGTCAGTGTACAGCAGCTGTATATAAGCCAAGAAGCACGGGCCCAAATTAAGTCGGCGCAATAGGGCAAACAAATACGTCCAACTCAGGGAGTCAAAAGCACAGTCCATGTCCGCCAAAAACTAACACTGCCTGCTCCTCCAAACTCCTCCAGGCTGGTGGTGGGACGTGGGCACGCATAATATTGTGTCGAGTCGCCCTCTGAGGCATAAGGCCCGCCTGGTCCGGATGGACCAGATCTGTGATGTGGGGCTTGAGCCTATTAGCCAGGGCCTTAGCCAAGACCTTGGCCTCCGTGTTGAGCAGCGAGATCGGACGGTAGGATGCGTGACACTCCGGGGGTCTACCCGGTTTCAGAAAGACCACCACCACTGCATGTCGCCAATCTGGGATTCAGCTCGGCCAGGGACGTGCCCAATTCGTCGTCAGTCTAGGGCCTATACAGTAGTTCCCGCACCTCATCCAAGACCGACCGCCGGTTGAGATCATCTATGAATCGCTGGACGACATCAGCTGTCAAGCATTCCTGAGGCGCATCCAGCCCCTCATAATAGGCAGCAAAGCTCTCCGCAATTGCTGGGGGCTCAAGTACGGGTACCCCCGCCGGGCCTAAGAGCTGGGGCAGTGGTTGGGCATGTAAAGTGCCCTGACACAGGCGGTGCAACATCTTGCATGACTTATCCCCCCACTGGTACACCCGACTACAAGTAGCCAGTCAGGCCTGCCGCGCCTCCTCCATCAAGACCGCGTTGTACTGCTGTTGGGTCAAAACTAACTGTCGCCTGGCAGATCTACCGCCCGCCTTCCGACTCCTACGCTCCAGCGCTTCTAGATCCGCCTCACGCTGTACTAAGTCTCTCCACCACTCCTTACGAGCCGCTGCACACCAGGAGATATCAACCCCCAGCAATGTGGGTTTTAAGGCTTCCCAGAGGGTAGTCGGGGAAGCTACGGAGCCTACATTAGAGGTCAGATAATGATCAATTTCTTTGGTCATATGCTCCCTGTATTCGTCCTGCAGCAGGTGCCACCCTGACATGCTCCACCAAAACGGCTGCCTGGCCGGGCCTACGCTGAATGTGAGTACTACCGGGTAGTGATCAGTCAGGGCTCTCGGCAGAATGTCAGTCGACAGTATTCTATGGGCCAACCCCCTAGGAACAGGTATGTAGTCCAATCTGGAGAATGAGTCATGCACCATGGATATATAAGTGTATTCCCTACGTGAGCCATGTTTGTACCTCCAGGCGTCTGTCCAGTCAAGTCCCGTGGCTAGGGCATGCAGTTTGGTGGTGGGTCCCCCCACCCCCTTTCCCCCGCCAGTCGCCCCACTCTGCCACCTATCGGTACTTAGTTCCATTACATCATTCCAGTCCCCCCAACAATAGAGAGGGTATCAGGCATAGCGTACCAAAGGGACATGATCTTCTCTACCAATGGCCACTGCAACGGCGGCGGGGCATACACACTGCCAAAGGTCACCCTGTCTCCCCCTACCCTGCCCTGCACAAAAAGATACCTGCCCTGTGTGTCAGTCCAAAGTTTATCATGCACATATGAGACCCTACGGTGTATAAGGATAGCAACCCCCCTAGAGCCCCTTGTGAACCCCTGAGTGGTAGGCTTGAGTAAATCCAAAGCGTTGTAGGCTTAGCGCTTTTGTGCCAAGTAAGTGAGTCGCCTTAAGTAATAGGACATCCTCCCCGGCCCTCTTGGCATATTGGAGAACAGCCCCTCATTTCACTTTGTCCGACACTTACCGCACATTCCAACTCAGTATGCGCAGGGAACCAGGAGCTACCCGCCCTCCTCTCTCAGCAGTGGACATACGAAGATAGTACTGTGCAAGCTACAGGTGTCCCCATGGCTCAGCATGCAGATATCATGGCAAACACATAGCAGCAAAACATGCGCAAACAAACCCCCATCCCCAAACCCAAACACCAACCCCCCCTCACAACCCCCCCACCCCATACCTCCCAAACATGGAAGCACCTGTCGCGGTCGGATCGCAGCCTAGTCCCCAACGGGGGAACAAGAACCACCCCCTCCAATGGAGCCCCCAGTGACAACCCGTAACAAAAGGGCTTTCACTCCCTCCCACCCACACCTGTTGGGTCAGGCTCCCAGCAATAGAAAACTGCGCACCTAAGCATCCGCGATTACCATACATTCAGTTCAACGTGGAAGTCCAAGGTTTCATTTCACTACATGTTGCTGCTCCGGCGCCGGATCACTCTGACGAGGCGCGGAGCCAGAGAGCAATCTACGTCTATATTTCGACCTCCTACGGCGTTGCACTGACTCCTGAGACCCTCACGGGCCATTCCACTCGAGGAGGGATCCGATTCTCCACCCTGGGCCCTGTTGACTCGATTTTTCACCGTCTCATCCGTCCATTTAAACACTTCCTCCGGGGAATCGAAGAACATTGTGCGGGACTTATAAATAACTCGCAGGCGCGCTGGGTAGAGCAAGGCATACTGAAGCTTAAGACCCCGAAGGCGGGCCTTGGCTGCAAGGAAGGATTGTCGCTGCTGCTGAATCAGCCGCGTGTAGTCCGGGAAGATAAGGATGGTAGTTTTGCTATACGTGAGGGAGGTCTTCACCCTCGCCTGTCGCAGAATGTTGTCACGATCCGAGTAATTCAAAAAATTGGCAATGATCAGCCTCGGACGTGCTCCAGCTTTTGCATCAGGGCCCTGTGGGCCCATTCCACCACAAAGCAGCGGGAGAGAGCATCCGGGGGGAGCTAGCCCTCCAGCCACTGGGCCAGAAAGCGCTCCACGTTGTCACCCTCACAGCCCTCCGGAAATCCCACAAAGCGTAAGTTGCTCCGCTGAGCCCGCCCTTCTGCATCCTCGACTCGCAAGGCCAATCCCTTCTGTATTCTTTCCATGGCTATGACCTTCTTTTTTAGCACGGATACATCATCTTCCACCTCTGATATACGGATCTCTGTGCCGGTGATCCGTTCCACCGCATTCCGCAGGTCCTGGCAGAGCAGCGTAACATCCGATCCCACTACCCCAATCTTGGCGTCCAACATGTCCCTGGATTGCGTTATGGCCGCCAACAACGCCGCATAGTCGGGTGCCGGATTCGGCAAGCCCGCGGCGCCAGTCACCTGGCTCGCCTCCGTAAATTTGTTGAGTGTCCCCTGCTTGGTGTGGCCGCCGCCAGTGCGATCCCGCGTCATCGTGTCTGCGGTAGGTGTTTTTTGCGATAGGTCTCACCACACCAATGCCCGTCTGGACCAGCAGATAGGGCCATGGACCAGGTGGAGATCGAGGACCGCCGGTCCCAGCTGCACTCCCAGTGGGCCTCCGCACGGGCACCACCCCACTGATCTCTGGGTTCCACAGTCCCCCGCCGGGGCCCGATCTGGCCCCAAAGCCCCACCACAGGGGGAGAGAACTGGTGTCCAGGAGGATCAATGCGGAGGGGGGGAGGAAGGGCCAACGCACCACACCGTACCCCACTGGCCCACACCGCTCACCGCAGTCCAAAGTTCGTCGCAGATCTCATCAGGTAGCCACCGCCAGCTCAGCCAGTCCGCAGGAGGGCCACCTGAACAACGCCCCAGACCAGGGGCACAATCCGGCAAGCGACAGCGCCACAGGCCTTTTCCTCACTCCAGGCCCTCCCAGGGATATGCACTTCGCCTCAAGATGGCGGCCGCTTCCACCAGGCCCCCTCGGAGTGAGGCTCCCCTCGCCCTTCACGGGCGCTGTTGTGTCGACCTCACAGCCCCTGCTGCGAAGCTGCCCCGACACCAGCCAGGATCCCAGGCACGCTCAGTCCCGTGTGTGCTGGAGCGAGCTACGCCCCGCCTGCGTCCGCCTCACTGCCCAACACTCGCCGCCAATCAGGTGCCTCTCGCCGGGCCTCGCGAAAATCGAGACCCGGCATCAAGCCCCACCGGTCCCACAGGCCGCTCCACGCCGCCAGAGCTCCGCAGGTCTTCCGGAGCCCGGGATGGCGCTGCTGCCTCCACCGGATAGCTCCCCCGGAGCGGACGACCCCGCAGAAGGAAGCAGCGCCCTTGTGGATGCTCAGGGCCATGATATTGCCACAGGATGTACGGCGGCTGGTTGGAGCTCTCGCTCTACACGACCGCCATAGTTGCCAGCTAAGTCAATCCCATTTTTTGTTTTTGGTTTGAATTGTTTTCTATTTCTGTTTGAGTTATCCTTATCAATATCCTGTATAAAATTAAAATCCCCGCCTAATAACACCTGACCAGAAACTCCTAACAATAAATCATAAATCACCATCAAGGGTCCTATATCATCTGAAATCGGTCCATAGTAATTTATAAAATGTAATATTTTTCCCTGCAACTTAGCTACTACCCATATCCACCTCCCATGTTTATCTGTATGAACCTCTAAGAATTCCCAGGGAAGTTTTTTTGAGAAGTAGATTGCTACTCCTCACACTGCCAGACCTGAAGATGCAAAAAATAATTTAGAAAATATTTTGGGTAGAAAAAGTTTTGGAGAGTTAGATTTCAGATGTGTCTCCTGTAGAAACAAGACTTGGGGATCTAGAGAGGACAGCATCTTATAAGAGCGCCATACTTCTTTTTGTTCAAAATTCCATTTACAGTGGCTGATAGGATCTTACATTTGTTATCTTACGTAATTAACTATTCTTAGTATATTTTCCCAACCTCAATGAACTTTCTGCCCTTGCTCTTTTTTCTGCTGTGAAAACCCCCCTTCCCACCCCAAAAAGAAAAAAAACTGCCCACCCCCTCGGAATGTGAAAAAAACCCTAGCAACCACACTATCCACATTCCAATCCTCCCAACTAGCCTACTGGGTGTCATGAAATTACACCCTGAGTGTCCCCAATGATCCCAGAACGCCCCAATAATCTTTTCACCATTAATCAAGTTAGCTACCTAATCCACTCAGCATATGTTTAAGAATAGAGAAAGCACATAATTTACCCAATGAAAATCTAACAGATTTAGCAAATGTAAATCTAGCAGTTGATTCCTCATCACAAAATTAGATCTACTTAGTCAATAACAGAAAATAATCCAAATTGACATTCCCGCCAAGCTGTGCTTCCCCATCTATCTAAAGGACATCTGTTCCATCCTGTATCAGATTTGCATGGGTGGAGAAAAACATTTTTACCATCTAAAACATCTCTATCACCGTTAATCAAGTTAGCTACCTGATCATCTCTACCTATATTTAAGAATAGAAAAAGCACATCATTTACCAAATGTAAATCTAGCAGATTTAGCAAATGTAAATCTAACAGACAATTCCTCATCACAAAAGCAGATCTACCTAGTCAGAAACAAAAAGTGACCCTGTATCAGACCTGCATGGGGGAGACAGAATATTGCCATTAAAAACATCTATATCTGCCCCTGTATTAATATTCAACAACTAGCCCCTGCTGAGATTTCTTTCAGAAGGGCCTTTGCTTCTTCTAGTGCTGAAAACATAAAAAAATTCCTTTCACTAGTACTCTGAGCTTTGACTGCTGTGCAATTGATGCTTGTCCACCGTGAGCCTTAAATAGATGCAGAGTCTTGACAAACTCCTTTCTCCTCCGGGCAGCAGCGGCAGTCATATCGGAAAAAATGCGGCATTTACTAGTCTCCGTCACCGGGAATTGTCTCTGCTGAAATGCTTTTGAGAAAATTCTTTCCTTGATCCTGAAATCTGCAAAGTTCCGCAAGATAGTTCTAGGAATGGTAGAGTTGGGGAAGCGTTGAGCAGCAACTCGATGAGCTCTTGTAATTGTAAGGTCGCCCTCAAATTCCGGAAGTACGTTCTGTTTGATGAAGGAGTTCACCCACTGGATAGGTTGGGTACCTTCTATTCCTTCGGGAACGCCTACAATCCTGAGGTTTGACCTACGAGAGTGACTCTTGAGTTCTTCCAATTTGGCCTCAAGCAGATTCCTCTTTTTCACTGTCTCCTTAGCTTCTTCCATAACCACAGTCATTTGATCCTCCAGTACCGAGATTCTTGCTTCGGCCTCCTGTAGTCTATTCGGGAACCCAGCCATTGTTGCTTCAATTTTCCCCAATCTCAAATGCAGGGCGGCAGTCTCTATTTGTTGTGCATTTTTCATTTCTCGTATTTCCTCTAAGATTAGGATCAGCATATCTCTAATGTCTAGCTGATACGTCGCATTGGTCGCTGAACTTTGACCAGCATTAGTAGACAAAGTACCAGTGTCCATACTCAAGCGTCCCTCCTTAGGATCTATCTGCACCAAAGGAGTTGAAAGTACTGATGGAATCTCAGATGCTCCTTCTCTTATGCTTTTGCTTGAGATTGTGGCTGTGTATGATAGATGAGGCTGTATTTGCACTGAATTTTCCGGAATTTCGGTTGCGATCTCACGACTTTTAATAAGTACATCCTGCAAAGAAGAGGGATCTAACCTTAATCTTTCATTCCCTACTCTGCTCTGGAAAGTTGCAGGTGCGTGGGATGCTGACAAAGCTTGCACTTCTATTTGAGCTTGCACTTGTAGTGGAATTTGGTCCAATTGCTGTTGCAAGATCCCCGGACAGCTCATTTCCGAAGTTTGTGGCTTTGCCCCCGCGTCAATAGGCTCTCTACTTCCAGTTGAAACCACTTCTACTCCTTCTTCTATTTCTACATCTATTGATGGAGCATTAGGTGGCCTGGAGACGGAGTCTGAGGTCAGAGAGGAGAGTTGCAGATGTGAAGATTTCGGGGTAGTTCTCTTTATGAACAATGGGAATTCTTTAATTTCTTTTACCCCTTTCCTTAAACCATCTTGCTCCGGACTTGTTGATGCCGCGGCCACTGCCACTTCTGGTGATTTTAATATTGCCTTAGCCTGGTCTTGGACAATCTCTGATTCTGCTAAAACAAGCCCCCAGCATTGCAAGGGTGCTGAAGGGACACAGGCGGGGGGAAGCTCCTCTTCTGAGCTCTCCATGGTGGTATCAAGAACAGGAGATGCAGAATTGCTCCCCCCCTTTTCCTTAGCAGCCCGAAGTGCAGCTTTCTTAGCCAAAGCCTGGCGAGTGTTAGTTTTGAGGCGAGCTGCAATCTCTGCTTAACTGGGCTTGCATACAGCATCACCGTCCTTCTGCGGGCTACCCATTTCGCTTCCTTTTTCCTCTACCCCACCACAATTCACTCTTTCTTACGCAGAAAAAAACCTTGTAAATAGGTTTTGGGCAGGCTATCCCTCCTGAGTGTGTTTTTCCTTCTTTTTCTCCAAATGAGTCCCAAATGAGTCCTCAATCCTCAGTCCACCTTTCCTCTTTCCCTCCTTTCCTCCTCACCTCACCTCCTTGGCCACCTAGAACTCCTGCTTCAGATTCAGGGTTCCATTCAACTCCTCCTTCACTTCAACGTGCACTGCACTTCCATTTCACAGCTTTGCCTGCATTTCACTAATCAGCCAGCAGGGGTCCACTAGGAAAGCAGGTGAACGCGAAACGGGCTGCTAGATCCAATTATCCTGCCTGCCTGCCCGCAGACTCCTCAGCTGATCTCCTTGGGCTCTCCCACTGAAACCGGCGTCAATTACAACAGACGTTGGAGCCTGCCATTGGAGCCTGCAATCAGGCTCCAAAGTCCGCCGCCGCCGAGACCGCACCAGTCCCTCGGCATCCAGGAATACGCTCACCTCAACACCAGGTAGCTGCCGCAATTACTGCTAGGGGCGGGATCGTGAGGCACCTGTGGCTACATGGAGGCGTGGACTCCGTAGCCATCCCCTACTCTTTCCAGACCTGTTATCTCCGCCACTGTTGGTTAGCGCTGTGCCTCTGTTGTATTGTAAGCCCTATTTGAATGGTGTGTATGTTATGTCAGTGTGTTATGTTTATGTCAGTCACAACGTTGTGTAAGGGAAGGGAAGAACTCCCACAGCAATACAGCTGCTATAAACAATACACAGAAGGAGTGGAAGGTATAGCCAATCTTGATAGATTTGCCCCCTTATCAAGGATGGATTTTTCTGAATCCCACTCTCTAACCAGCCATTTTTAACAATCACATGGTTTAAGTCATGATGTTCCCTGTTTTATTAACAAAACAATGTGCATTTGTTTCCCATGCCACACAAGGGTGAACCACAGCCTGTGACAATATTCGCTTTATGCAGACAGAAAGTGTGCTAAGGTGGTCCATGTCATTGTCAGGATTTGAAACCTACATTGCGCCTGCCTAGTCAAAAGACTACAACTCCCAGAATTCCTGGCTGGCTGGGGGAGCATAAATGAGGGGGCGTGGCCTAGGGACATTGTGTGTAATTTGTTATTCTGATTTTGTTACCTGGAAGAGAGTAGGTCGCTGGTTCCAGCACGACCGTCATCTTGGTAGAAGAAACCGAGTCGGTGTTTCTTCAGAAAACGTGGAAGCTGCCGCGTGAGTAATCCATCACGGGCGGAATCCTGACAGCCTCAGGGCGTGCAAAGCCGAAGGTCGGCGTTTTGACTTTCAGTGCGGTAGGGATAAGGCTACAGCGGGCTCGCGGTGTTTATTCTGATTTCCTGCATGCATTGACAATATCTGGCAAACGCGTAATAGCGCGAGCACATGAACTAGAGAACAGAGAAGAATCTGTGCTACGTGCTTTACAAAAAGGTTGACTACGTTATCTGTTTGGATACAGCCTGTTAAGTGTGGCTTCAAAGAAGTATTTGAGCATACTAAGATTCTATTTTGTTTCCCTCCTAAGAAGAGAGGGATTTTTGGAGCATCAAGAAAGATAAAGGAAATCGCAATCCTTTGCCTGAGCGGAGGGTAGTGGGGTAGCTCCCTACATTCTGCCGTGTCAGGAGGCTGGATTTCATTTGATGTTAGTGAACAGTGAACAAAGAATAAGCGCGGATAAAAGTGGTGGAAAGCTACCTTATACCGTGCAAGAAATATTACTTTTGTGAATTAGACACTGTGGTGAAACTTTTACTTTGAGTTGGAACGATTCGTTCATGGCAAACTTGTTTGGTCCAATGGAGAAAGACTTATTTCCAGGTGGATGTCTTTAAAAGGGAAACACTACATTTATTTATAACAAATGAGGAGGGTATGTTCTAATTAAGAGTGATTCATACTATAGCATCAGCCAAGTGGAATATTCCTGTGATTCTAACGTGTGTGTTTGTTTTACATAGGGAATTGATGTTTCATTATGGTACTCTGTGCTAAAATAAGAGAAGAGCGGTGGCTTCAAAGGGTGCAGGTGAATATCTAAAGAAGGAAGGGTAGTGAGAATGAAATGAGAGTAGGATTATTGAATGAGTTGTAATCCTGTGTGTGTTCTCTCGTTTCAGCTATCCCTTCCCAGCTGTTCCCTTCCTTCCCCTCCTGTTTGTTATTTTGTTCATATTTTCCCTTACCTGATCACTCGAACACCCTGTGATATACTAGGGGTGTTGGTGCGGTCTGGAGGTGGAACCCATATTTGCATCAATCGAATCCTGCGGAGCACAACCCTGACAGTCATGACACCGAGGGATAGACCTTTTGCCCACCATATTATTGGCCATCACCTGCAACACCACTACATGCAGGTAAAATTTGTGTTCTACTCTAAGTTAGTGTACTCATCTATATTTTATAAAAACGCAAATTACCTACATAGACCGCACACTTGAAGGTCTTTGTTGAGCAACAACTCAGTCATTTTCTTAGCTAATGGAAACAACATACTTTACACCCGTATATCATGACTTGAGGATAACGCAGAGCCCACTCACGTATCCTACCAACATGGCCACCACCTTTGCCATCAGCAGCGGCCATTTTGTGCTACGTCTCTTGCGGTCTAGTCCATTCAGACCGGGATGCGGGTGAACGCGGAAGCATTTATTCAGTCTCCCGCCGTAGACACACTAAGATGCGGTCTGGCGGGGAGACGAGTAGGTGTCTTGGTGCGGTTTTCCATATCTTGAAGTAAGTGTCTATTGCCTCCTCAGGAACCTGAAAACAGGACAGGAGCCCGACTACTCTAGGGTTTCTTTTGCACACGCTAATGTTTTCCAACCCCCTTTTTTTCCCCTCAAACCTGGCAGATAATTTCAAACGGAAACACCGCCCGCGAGTCCTTGAAGCTTAACTCTGCTTATAACAAAGGATGTGCTTAAAGTTGTTTTTAACACAATTTTCCCTGTTTGTGTATGTTTGTTGTGTGAATACCACCACATGAATATTGTGTGTTTTTAAAGGTACCCACAACCACGCAGCATGTTTGGCGGGCATGTTTATACCATTCAGGTTGCAACCACGCCCTGATCATGGACATCTGCATGCCCCATTAGGGAGCACACCAGCATGGAAGTACATGAAAATATGTACCCACCTACTCTACTAGAGAGAGGAGGCTGTCCTCTAACCATTTCTTTTTACTATTACAGATACACTACGTGACATAGAGATCGTATGTATAAACCACGCATGGTTTATTAGTTGCAGCGTTTCCTTTATTTAATATTTCATTTCCACATTTAGGTTTAATAGAAGTGGCAAACACAGGGCTGGTCCCTGTGTGGTCCTGATGAAGAGCTAGTGGTAGGCTTGAAACATGTTGATCTTACACTAAACGCCTACCCATTACAGTTAGGTTTTTCCGTGTAACAACCTATTTTAAGTATATCAACCTTGGAGCGAAAAAAAAGTATTTAAACCCACTAGCAAGGTATTTTTATTCACTTTCACCCACTCCACCACACTGTGCACTACACATAGTCTTCCACTATAAGTGCTCCTACGTATTCTCCGCAAGTTGTAACACGCCCCAGTTTGTAGAGAACTGGAATAGCCCCAATGATGAAGCATATCACCGTGGGGAGACCCTGGTGAGTGAGGGAACTCATTAAAGAAATGTTTCTTTCCTGAAGGCAATACATTAATAATGCCTCTCACACAAAGGGTCAAAAATGAAGTATATGCTAGACAATAGAAACATCCTATATTACATCCAAGGATATACAGCTCACACAGAGTATAGGGTAGCAGGGTGTCTGAAGAAAGCGAAAAAGGTAGTAAGCGGTGACAGGTGGGGGTACATTAAGGGGTCGATTCTGATTCAGGATAAAAAACCGTCCTGCGATTCGTATTCGCAGCCGTTTCCTTACGAATCATAAAAAACTGTCCGAATTGCGTAGTACGATCCGGATACAAATAGTCCGTACGAATGTGTACGATTCGTATGAAATACAAGGGAAGATCCGTACGACATGGACCCGCCTATTGAACCGTACGATTTGTAAACATTCCGTACGACCCGCCAAGTACGATTCTGACAGGGGAGCCCGAACACTGTCCGTATGGGAAAAAGCTGTCGCGTACAAACTGCGGGATGCGCGAGCCACACATCAAAAGAAAAAGCGAAGCCCCCTCAACGACCCGCATGCATACACCCGCAATACGTCACGTATGATCGAGCCACATATTAAACCTTGCCGACGAACCCCCCAACGACCGCACGCGTACCCCCACAATACGTCGCGTATGACAGAGCCGCAGATTTCACCCCGACGACGAACAACCCCCCAACGACCCACACGCGTGCACCCACAATATGTCGCATATGATCGAGCCACATATTAAACCTCGACGACGAACCCCCCCAACGACCCGCACGCGTACCCCCACAATACATCGCGTATGACAGAGCCACAGATTAAACCCCGACAACG
Source organism: Lissotriton vulgaris (assembly GCF_964263255.1). Taxonomy (NCBI): domain Eukaryota; kingdom Metazoa; phylum Chordata; class Amphibia; order Caudata; family Salamandridae; genus Lissotriton; species Lissotriton vulgaris. The sequence goes on from NC_141694.1 coordinate 247,070,307, forward strand.
AAAAAACCCCAACGACCCACACGCGTACACCCACAATACATCGCGTATGATCGAGTCACATATTAAACCTCGACGACGAACCCCCCCAACGACCCGCACGCGTACCCCCACAATACATCACGTATGACAGAGCCACAGATTAAACCCCGACGACGAAAAAACCCCCAACGGCCCACGCGCGTACACCCACAATACATCGCGTATGATCGAGTCACATATTAAACCTCGACGACGAACCCCCCAACGAGCCGCACGCGTACCCCCACAATACGTCGCGTATGACAGAGCTGCAGATTAAACCCGACGACGAACACCCCCCCAACCACCCACACGCGTACACCCACAATACGTTGCGTATGATCGAGCCACATATTAAACCTCGACGACGAACCCCCTAACGACCCGCACACGTACCCCCACAATACGTCGCGTATGACAGAGCCGCAGATTAAACCCCGACGAAGAACACCCCCAACGACCCACACGCGTACCCCCACAACACGTCGCGTATGATCGAGACACATATTAAACCTCGACGACGAACCCCCCAATGACCCGCACGCTTACCCCCACAATACGGCGCGTATGACAGAGCCGCAGATTAAACCCCAACGACAAACACCCCACAACGACCCACACGCGTACACCCACAATACCTCACGTATGATCGAGCCACATATTAAACCTCGACGACGAACCCCCCAACGACCCACACGCGTACCCTGACAATACGTCGCATATGACAGAGCTGCAGATTAAACCCCGATGACAAACACCCCCCAACGACCCACACACGTACACCCACAATACGTCACGTACGAGACACACACACAATATAGTTCGAAATCATACACCCCCACAATGAAGCACAGGCGTACCCCGTCAAAACGTAAAACTTCACTGGATGATTGAGCCACGCACCAAAGTAAGCAACTATCCCCCCCACAAACAAATCAGGCGCACCCCGAATACAGCACAGGGAGTGTGCAAACGAGTCGCACAACACCATAAAACATATCTCCTGTGTACAAACCATAGCTAAACAATGTCCTGCCCACAACCAAACTGACAAACAGAGGGGCAAACTCAGATCCACCCCTTATGACACATCCACCCTAAATTCAAACTAAGCCACTCCCACCAATGGACCAATAAAAAGGGCCCACACACACAAACCAGCATCCTTTGCAACATACACATCAACCTACAGACTGACAACACACAAACAACTGCACACATCCACCTTCACACATAACCCAATCGCAATCAGACCCACACCCCCTCTTCACATTCAGAAGCACAACCCCTATCCATACACACCCCCACACCCCAAACACATTCACCCCACAACATGTCTGGCCCAAAGAAACCAAAGTTCACAAACCCGGATATGGAGATCCTTGTAGATGAGGTCATCAGATTTGAGCCCCAGCTGTTTGGCGCATTGGTCAGACAGACCAGCATATAAGAGAAAACACGCATGTGGGAGGGGATCGTCAATGAGGTCAATGCTGTTGCACCTATCAGGCGCACCAGGGCGGTTTGCCAGGCCAGGTGGTACGATCTGCGGAGGATGGTCAAGCGCAAGATGGACGATGACTACGCCAACGCCCATCACACCAGAGGTGGTGGTCCCCGCAGACCAGTACAGTACCATCCCTGGGAGAGAAGGTCATGGCCCTGCTACCACCAGTGGGAGTACATGGAATTGAAGGAGTTGTGGAGCTTGGTGAGTATACAAACAACTCATTTGACATGGTGGCACTCCCAGCAGTGCCCAGATATAGGAGGGGTGGGTGGATCTGACTCCCAGCAGTGCCCAGACATGACAGGGGTGGGTGGATGTGACTCCCAGCAGTGCCCAGACATGGGAGGGGTGGCTGGATAGGACTCCCAGCAGTGCCCAGACACAGGAGGGGGGTGTAGATAGGACTCCCAGCAATGCCCAGACATAGGAGGGGTGGGTGGATCTGACTCCCAGCAGTGCCCAGACATAGGAGGGGTGGGTTGATCTGACTTCCAGCAGTGCCCAGACATGACACGGGTGGGTGGATGTGACTCCCAGCAGTGCCCAGACATAGGAGGGGTGGGTGGATCTGACTCCCAGCAGTGCCCAGACATAGGAGCGGTGGCTGGATAGGACTCCCAGCAGTGCCCAGATATAGGAGGGGTGGGGGGATCTGGCTCCCAGCAGTGCCCAGACATAGGAGGGGTGGGTGGATCTGACTCCCAGCAGTGCCCAGACATGACACGGGTGGGTGGATATGACTACTAGCAGTGCCCAGACATAGGACGGGTGGGTGGATCTGACTCCCAGCAGTGCCCAGACATAGGAGGGGTGGCTCGATAGGACTCCAAGCAGTGCCCAGACACAGGAGGGGGGTGTAGATAGGACTCCCAGCAATGCCCAGACATAGGAGGGGTGGGTGGATCTGACTCCCAGCAGTGCCCAGACATAGGAGGGGTGGCTGGATAGGACTCCCAGCAGTGCCCAGACATAGGAGGGGTGGGTGGATCTGACTCCCAGCAGTGCCCAACAGTATGGGGGTGGGTGCAAGTCATGAGTTCCCTCACCTAAACATAGCAAACTGGCCTAGGTAATGTAGTGGCCCACTGTCACAAGTGTCATGGTACACAACAAATTCCAATTGCATGAAGCAGTCAAGCAGGAAATGCAGCGGGCAGAGTGTCAAGTCCCTTGCACTCATATCACAACGTTGTACCTACACCTTACTGAGACAGCAGACCTACATTAATTCTTGCAATGGTGCTGGGTATTGCCAAGGTGATGCACCTGGGAGATGTACAACACTCTAAAGCACTGTGCCAGCAGTAGGTGTACTGGTAGTGGTGTGTATGTGGTGTAGTGGGCACTGGCTGCCGGTTACGCCACTGCAACACCTCCTAAAATTGGTCAATTAAAATCTTTACCATTTTTCTCTGCCACTGGTATGCGCATGCTGCCTCAAAACCTAGGGCATGCCTGAAGCAGACGTAAGGAATGACACAGCATTGTGCACATTGGCACACACAGAGCATTGCTTGATCTGCGTCGTACAAGCAACACAACTCCAGAAATCTGACAATACTATGGCACAGATACAGGATGCTGCTGTATGGTATTTCCAGCAGTGTAAATGTCTTGCATCCCTGCTGCCATAGCTGTTCTGCACAATGACAGGCAAATCTCTGTTGAAATGTCTGGCTGTGCCATGCATTGTAAATCGACTCTCACACAGAAAAAGCAACATGAACACAGATCAATGTGACTGCACAAGTGAACAATGAGCAAAATCAGACACAGGTGTAACAGTGATAAGGACAATGCACATTAAAAATATAAATACCATAAAATGCCATTAACATTGTCTGTCTCTCACACCCACAGGGCAACGTGCACAACCGAGCCCCAACCAGGGGGAAGAAGAAGGTTCACAGTCCCAGGCTACACAGGACCCTGAGCCCACTGACAGCAACGCCTCTCACCACTCCATGGATGACCCCAACCAACCTGGCCACTCTGCATCCCAAACCCGTGCAGCAGCTGGATCAGGGGCATCTGCGCCAACCACCACACCCATTCCCACCACATCCCAGCAGACAGCTCGGAGCCCTGCACACAATCCACAACTGAGTCAGTCTGAAAATAAGGGACACGGTTTGCCAGGCACCCAGGAGGTGGCAGACAACACCACCACTGTCAACCCTCTGGGGTCCCGGCGCCCTGATGTGCCCTCAACAGCAGGCCCGGCTCATGTGGGCAGGGGTGGTGGGAGTGGATCAAGGCAGAGGCAAGAACCTGACCAGGAAGCTGCAGGGCCCGGTATGTCTGAACTCAGAAACATCATGTTGGACTACCAGCGGGACACCAGGGAGTTCAGCCAGGGAGTGGGGGCCCTCATCAATTAAAAAAACCAGCAGGCCGAGCAACACGCCAGTCAAAGACGACAACTCGGACGGATGGAGATAACACTGGCTGAGCTCTTGGCGGTGCATAAGGACATTAGATACTCACTCCGTCGGATTGCTGACAACATGCAGCACCCTCCCTGTGTCACCAGGCCAGAAACATCTAGGCAAAGACTGCAAAGAGCCACAGGGAGGGAGGAGGAGGCGGAATCATCCGACGGAGAGTCCCAGGCATCGTCAAGGCCTGCACATGAGAGTCCCCCAAGGAAGGTGGGTCGTCCACACAAAAGACAGTGAGAAGCAGAGGGCCATGCGCATCTCCAGGTCACCTGGTCTGGCATCTTGCCAATGTGTGCAACACCATCACCTTATTGACTGTCTGATTCTCCCACATGGACTTTCTGGTCGGAGTGTGACCAATGATGCCAAACACTGTGGTCTTGACTCTGGTGACTAAAACTGCAAGACATCACATCTCGCCCTGTGAACTTTGGATTTCTCACTTTTCTGTACAGCACCTATCCCCTACTCACAATTCACTCTCAAGATGGAGAATTAAACCTATCAAACACATTACGTATTGATGTAGAGTCCTTTTTGATGTGAGTCAACAACATATGTGAAGGGATATGTCAAAGTATGCCACAGTGGGAACTGAGTCTGGTTGTGGAGACACATAGCTCACCATGTATGATCAACTACATCCATGGAGAGAAATACTCATGCATGATTGTTACCACCTGGTGAGGGGTGGGTGGGCTGGCTTGCCATACTGCTCTGACAGACAGTTACTGATATCACATGAAGGTCTACCGGTCATGGTTAATGTGTCTGTCTCCAGTGAGAGTCTACTAGGTCTCTTAGATGATGTGTTAGTAATTTTCTATGCATGCATTTGGACTGTGGAGGCGATGAAAGTTGCACAGGGCAAAGCAGGCTGGATGTACCTCAGGCAACATGGTGTGGGATGGGAGATGTCCATAAATTGTGTCTGTTGGCCAGAGGATGTGGAGTGCCTACTGACAGTGGGTGAGGAGTATGAAGGTGATCCTGCAGATGATATTGTGACTCCCAATCAATCTGAATGTTTGTAAAGTACGTCACATACCTGTGGGTGTTCCAAGGGGCTGGAGGGAGGGGAGGGGACTGCTACTGATCGAAGAGTCAGGTCATGAGGAGTCCTCTGAAGGCCAACATGTCCTGGGTCAGATGATAGTCGTGAAGGAGAGTGTTCCAGGTATTTGCGTTGAGGTGGGAGAGGGATCTACCACCGGTGCTGGTGTTCTGGATGCATGGAACTGTTGTGAGGGCAAGGTCAGCAGGGTGTAGGCTGTGGGTGGGGTATAACAGATGAGTTGGCTGATAAGGAATGCTGGGCCGGCGTTGGGTATGGCTTAGTGTGCGTGGATGATGAGTCCAAAGGTGATCCTCATGTTGTGGAGCCAATGCAGGCCTCTCAGGTGTGGTGTGATGTGACAGCATCAGAGGGCGTCCATGATGAGTTGTGCCGAGGCTTCCTGGATGTGCAGAGTATCCGGAGGGTGTTGAAGTATGAGGTACAGACAGCTTAAACTTGATGGGTCATGGTGAGGGTGCAGTTGAGGATGACCCCCAGGCTGTGTATGTGCTGGTTGGGTGCTGGGGCAGTTCATAGTGAAGTTGCCCACCAGGAGTTGTCCCTGGATGATGTGGTGGTGCTGAGGATGCGGATCTCCAAATTATCTGTCATCAGCTTCAGCCTGCTGACCTTCATCCATTATGCAAGGGCATTCATTCCCCTGTCGAGTTTGGCTTTGGTGGTGTGGGGGGCAGTGGTGAGGGATACGACCAGTTGGGTGTTGTATGTGAAGGAGACGTTGAGATGTTGAGGCTGTGTTGTTGAGCAACGTGGGTGAGTGGTGGCATGTAGACATGGAACTGAGTTGGGCTGAGGGATGATCCCTGTGTGAGGCGGCAGATGACGTCGGTGGTCTTGGAGCGGAAGGGTGTGCGTCGGACGCTCTGGGTACAGCGGGAGAGGAAGTACGTGGTCCAGGCCTGGGCCCACTCTTCGATGCTAGCTATGTGGTGGCGTGCTGTTAGGATGCAGTGGCACACCGTGTTGAAGGATGCTGATAGGTCCAGAAGGATGAGTGCCGCTGTTCCTCCTTTGTCCCTCAGGATGCAGATGTTGTTGTTGGGGCAATGCGGGCAATTTTGGTGCTGTGGTTGCAGCAATTGCCGGACTGGGATTTCTCCAGGATGTATTTTGTCCTTGAGGTAGGTGGTCAGCTGTGCGGTGACACTTTCCACGTGACTGTTGGCGGCAAAGGGAACAAGGAGATGGACCCCAATGACCAATTGAGGTCATTGGGGTCTATCTTGGGTTGCTGCAGTAGGGCGTGGTTCTCGGTGTGCTTCATGCTCTCCGGAAAGGTTGCAGTCTTGAAGGAGAATCTGAATGTCATTCGGAGATGGTGTGCCATGGCTGTGCTTGCTATGTCCAAAAGTGCTGAGGACATGGGTCAGATGGTGACCTGAAATGGATGGAGATCATGGTCTTCATGGTGCTCACTATGCTGATGTTGGAGCAGGCGGTCGAGTTGATGGTGTGGGTGGGGGTCGCAGGGGTGGTGCTCTTTGCAGAGGATGAGGGGGTGTCGGTGTTGAAGGTGTTGGGGATGTTGGTGATCTTGCGAGGAAAGAAGGTGGTCAGTGATTCACACAGGTCTTGGGATAGTCAAATGTTGGTGTAGGAGCTGGGGTTGGGGAGGTCATTCAAGATGTAGAAGACCCATTTGGTGTTGTGTGTGTTGTTGTGTAGGCAGTCCCTGAAGGGGATCCCCATGTCACTCCAGATGAGATGGTGGTGTTTGTGGGTGGTGTGCTTGTGGGCTGTGCAGCTGTCTGGTGTACGGTTGCGGAACCAGTCCTCATACACTTTTTGACAGGTGTGTATTGTGGCCAGGTGGACCTTGGTGATCCAAGGGCCTTCCCTGTAGGTGTGATGGATAGCAGAGTCATTGAGTGGGTAAAGGGTGTCGTCCCAGTTGTATATCCACTGTTTCAGTTTGATGGGGCCGGTGTTGGTGTTAGTGGGGTCGGTGGTTGGTTCGTGGCCGAGGGTGGTGGTCTGTTGGTCCTAGGTGAATCTGAGCCAGCAGAGGTGAGGCAACTGTTGGGTGCAGTGTTGTCTGGTTGCCTTCCTTAATGTGAAGTGGATGGATCTGTGGTCAGTCCAGTAATGTTTGGTTGTGTTGTCGAATGAGACGTGGTGATTTGCAGAGAACATGGGGTCCAGTGTGTATCCAGCAGCGTGGGTGGTTGTGGTCACGAGCTGTGTGAGTCCGAGTATCCACAGGTTGTCAATCAGGGAAGTGAAGTTGGCGATGTCGTTGTCTGAAGTTCATGCCCCCAAGGAGGATGTGGTCTGTGGAGGTGAGGCCGTGGCTGATGGTGTTGCTGGACAGTGTGCTGGGGTCTGGGTGGTCTGTAGACGACAGTTACTCTGACGGTTGTTTTGGGGTCGGTGTTGAGTGGAAGTGCAGATGCCCGGCGGTGGTGAGGGTGTTGTTGGTGTTGCTCGTGACTCCGTGGGAGTCCTTGTGTATGAGCGCAAATCCCACATCCACTCTGTTGGTGCTGTCTCAGCGGGAGACATTGTACCCCTCTTGGATGGCAAGGGTGATGTCTGGTGTGGTGGTGACGTTTAGCCAGGTCTCTGTCAGGAAGGCAACGTTGGGGGTGGTTGAGGCTAGGAGGTCCCAGATTTTGATGGCGTGTTAGCAAATGGAGCGGGTGTAGAGGGGGATACAGCCGAGGTGGTGGGTCCTGTGGTCTATGTATTTGTGGTCCAGATGCTGCAGAAGCTGCAGTTGCAGCAGGTCAAGTGCCCTTGGGTGTGTTGCATGGTAGCCTGGTAGCAGGAGGAATTGTGTCCGTGGTTGAGTGCTTGGAGGGTGCTGGATTCATCGTGCAGTCTGATGAAGTGACCATTTTGGGGTGCAGGGGTTTGGGTGCAGATTGCGGTCCAGGTGCAGACTGGGCAAGCCTTGGCCATGGAGGTGGTGCAACGGAGGCACGAACAAGCTGGGTCCAGCAGTAACAAAGGATGGATGTACGGAGGAGGATTTTGGAGGCGTGTGTGTGGCACAACCTGGGCACTGGGGGTTTCAGGGTCAATGGGGAAGCAGCATCAGAAATGGGTGAACACATGATGGCAGAAGGTGTGACACATCATGGAAAAGTTGCACACATACACAAGGATAGTTGCTCAGCAACATGTGAGATGTTAATAGAAAGGCTGGAGTGTCTGGTCACTCATTGTGCAATTCTAGTAAATGGGTGATGCATCACCAAATATGATTCAGAAAAAGGGGTGGTGGTTCATCACCACCCCCTTTTCTGAATCATTTTGTCCACCACAAGCGTGGAAGGGTATACTCAGATGTGAGTCCCTTGCTCATTGCACCATCAGGATTCAAGCAAGCCGGGACCACGATGGCTGAAATGCCAGAAACCGGTCCCCGGAAGCTTGTTTCCTTCCCAGTATAAGAATTGGCTTGGTAGTTTGGTTTGCCCTGTTCCCATCATGCACTGGGACAGGAACAGACTAATTTGCATGTAGCCAGGTTCTGAGCTGGGATGGTGCAGTGAGCTAAAAAACGGTGATAGATCAAGCCCTGATCTTTGGACTGGGTAAGAGTGGTCTGCTTAATTCAGACACTCTGTTCATCACCACCCCCTTTTCTGAATCATTTTGTCCACCATAAGCGTGGAAGGGTATACTCAGATGTGAGTCCCTTGCTCATTGCACCATCAGGATTCAAGCAAGCCGGGCCGACGACGGCTTGATCGCCAGAAACCGGTCCCCGGAAGCTTGTTTCCTTCCCAGTATAAGAATTGGCTTAGTAGTTTGGTTTGCCCTGTTCCCATCATGCACTGGGAAAGGAACAGACTAATTTGCATGTAGCCAGGTTCTGAGCTGGCATGGTGCAGTGAGCTAAAAAACTGTGATGGATCAAGCCCTGATCTTTGGACTGGGTAAGAGTGGTCTGCTTAATTCAGACACTCTGTTCATCACCACCCCCTTTTCTGAATAATTGTGTCCACCATAAGCGTGGAAGGGTATACTCAGATGTGAGTCCCTTGCTCATTGCACCATCAGGATTCAAGCAAGCCAGGCCGACGATGGCTGAAATGCCAGAAACCGGTCCCCAGAAGCTTGTTTCCTTCCCAGTATAAGAATTGGCTTGGTAGTTTGGTTTGCCCTGTTCCCATCATGCACTGGGACAGGAGCAGACTAATTTGCATGTAGCCAGGTTCTGAGCTGGGATGGTGCAGTGAGCTAAAAAACGATGATGGATCAAGCCCTGATCTTTGGACTGGGTAAGAGTGGTCTGCTTAATTCAGACACTCTGTTCATCAGCACCCCCTTTTCTGAATCATTTTGTCCACCATAAGCGTGGGAGGGTATACTCAGATGTGAGTCCCTTGCTCATTGCACCATCAGGATTCAAGCAAGCCAGGCCGACGACGGCTGAAATGCCAGAAACCGGTCCCCTGAAGCTTGTTTCCTTCCCAGTATAAGAATTGGCTTGGTAGTTTGGTTTGCCCTGTTCCCATCATGCACTGGGACAGGAGCAGACTAATTTGCATGTAGCCAGGTTCTGAGCTGGGATGGTGCAGTGAGCTAAAAAACGGTGATGGATCAAGCCCTGATCTTTGGACTGGGTAAGAGTGGTCTGCTTAATTCAGACACTCTGTTCATCACCACCCCCTTTTCTGAATCATTTTGTCCACCATAAGCGTGGAAGGGTATACTCAGATGTGAGTCCCTTGCTCATTGCACCATCAGGATTCAAGCAAGCCGTGCCGACGACGGCTGCAATGCCAGAAACCGGTCCTCGGAAGCTTGTTTCCTTCCCAGTATAAGAATTGGCTTGGTACTTTGGTTTGCCCTGTTCCCATCATGCACTAGGACAGGAACAGACTAATTTGCATGTAGCCAGGTTCTGAGCTGGGATGGTGCAGTGAGCTAAAAAACGGTGATGGATCAAGCCCTGATCTTTGGACTGGGTAAGAGTGGTCTGCCTAATTCAGACACTCTGTTCATCACCACCCCCTTTTCTGAATCAGCATCACCAAATATGGCGGTCACATGCTCATGCACCAATAAGCCAAACGGGGCCAGGACAGACAGCGTCAGCATGTGTTGCATTACTGTTGTGGGTAGCAAACCAATATAAGTACATACACAAACATGCATGCCAACTACATAATGGACCTTGTGCCATCACAAACACCATGCATGTTGACACTGGACAAATACCCACATATGCACTAACATCATGTAGTATGCCATAGATGACGTATGCAGACTGTCAAGACCTCTGCGGTAACAGTAATTGGGCACAATGGACACTCAGAAATACATTAACAACCTAAATGTTTCAAGTCAGATCTGTGGTCATGCTGCTGTAGCCAATGTACATGGCCAGTGGCATACCTCACACAAAAAATAACTGCCATGCAATCTGGGTACCTGTAATGATGCTCCAACAATCTCCAACTGACTACCCGGGACTGCTGGTATCTTCGACCCTCAGATTTGTGCGTTGCTGAAAAAGGGGTCCATCTCCAGATAGCCCATTGGTCTGAGTTTGATTAACAGTCTCAATCGGGTGATCAGGTGAGGGAAGGAGAGGGTGGGAACAGCAGGGAGGGAGATCTGAAATGAAAGTTAAACAGGCATCACAAATCAAACATTCTTGCCAATGCATCACATCAGACCGCTTGACAGATACTGTAACAGTAACACATGTGTACTGTAACCACAGCCACTGTAGCCTATTGGTGAGCACAGGTCTTACAATTATACACCAGTTGAGGTATTAACTAGGACACATAAAAGGTAGCCAAGTCTGTCACATAACTGAAGGGGGTTAGACTCTCCCAGGCTGCTTCAATGCAATTAGAACCATGCGATCATCAAGTCAGTCACAGCCTATGATTGAGGCCATAAGAAATAAGTGGATTCCATGTGTAACACAGCTATTTAAACATAGGCTATACACCTTTGTCTGTCCTGGAAATCTGTGGAAATCATGAATATGACATACACATCGCCCACAAGAGCCCTACTTAGCTCATGCAACTAGGAAGGGGAACATTGGAAAACAAGGAAGCCTAGCAAAAGCCAATCCTTGGCTATGGCAACTGAGCATTACAATGCCAAACATGAGAGGCTGGTGAGACCAAACTCTACAGAGTAATAAATCTCAAATGCAATACACCACCCCTACCGTGACTAGGATATGCAGCTGGGCACAAGATATTGCTGGGATTAACGACAACCGACTGGTCGCACAGACCTGTAAACATTTTCTACAGCACTACGTGGGTACGTCATCAGTGAAACAATCCTGGGAGAATGGAAAATGAAAAATTACATTAAGTTACCAAGAAATCTAGCAAATCTGTGTTCCTCACGGGCAATGATGTTGTGACGTGACAGTGACATCACATAGTGGCACAAGGGGCAATGCATCCATACGAACAGCCTCAGTGCACAGTTGTCAGACCATGTGAGCCTTACACTGGCCCACACCTTCACAACATTCCATCAGGAAAACCTAACTGTACTGGACCCCAATATAAACGTGATGAGGCACACACATCCTGATGCACACAGTCACAGTGCAATTCCACACAGAACCTGTGGTTGTGATGTCACATGCAATGTTAACCGGTGAGTACTGCAATTTGTCTGTGCCAAGGTATACCCACATTAATGCATTCACAAGAGTCAACACTCAACAACAGATGACTGACAAGAAGGGTGACTGTCCAGTAATAGGAGTTTTGCAACATGCATCTAGCTCCATGTTCATGACACATGTGTTTATGCGACCACAACCTGCACATGAATAGTTCCCACACATTCCCAAAACATACCAGCACAAAATAGCCTGTTCAAATATCGTACCCAAAATGACATTCCCTCATGTCTTTGCATGGTACGCTGATTCGACACACGTTGCAATCATCAGGATGACTAGCAGGAGTACCAAGATGACCCGGACAGACAACAGGCAGAGCAACTTGGAAATGACAGCCACACAAGGGTTCACATATGAAATTTCGTCCTACAGACAAGGTAACTAATGACAATGTAGTACACATGTACATCCTGAACACACACATTGCACATATGCGTGTGTCCTGACATCATCACTTGTGTGATACATCACAACAAACTTCTAAGTGAGTTTGCATACAGTCAGCTGGCAACACATGCCACTCTATGGCAGTAGATTGCACACAAATGCTCAGTGACTCACCATTAGGAGAAGAAGTTCTGTATGAGCCGACTCCGGATGTCATCCTCCTCCTCCTCATCGCTTTCATCGTGTCCCAGTCCGGCATCCTCAACAGGTGGATGGTCCAGCTCGTCAGGATCCAGGTAGAGTGGTACGGCCTCCTCAACTGCCATGTTGTGTAGCATGCAGCATACGATGAAGATGTAACACACCTTGGCCAGGCGTAGGGAAGGGATCCGCCGATCTTATCAAGGCAACGGAATCGGCTCTTCAGGAGTCCAAACGTACTCTCTATGACTCGCCTGGTCTGTCCGTGTGCTTTGTTGTACCGATGGTCTGCAGCTGTCCTTGGGTGTCATGAGCCACGGCATGTTGGGATATCCCGCATCTCCTACAAATATGCACCGTGTCACAATTTGAGTCATGCCATTACGTCGGCGCTAACAAAAAATGAAACATACAGGACAAACAGAGTATACCCACCAACAAGACATGCCTGTGCGTTGTGCAGCTGCAGCATCATCTGTGGTACCCTGCTACGCCTCATGATGAATACATCATGGCACGATCCTGGAACACGTGCACAAACGTGGGAAATGCTCATGTTAGCTAGGCACACCACCAAGGCATTTATTGAGTGGTAATGTTTCCTATTGCGGTAGGCTTGCTCCTGAGCCTGTGGTGGCACAAAAGCCACATGTGTACCATCAATGCCCCCAATAACATGTGGCATCCCTCCCAGGGCATAGAATTCACCCTTTACATCTGTCAACTCTTCGGTTCTAGGAAATTTGATGAATTCATCAATATGCTGTAACATGGCAGCTAAAACATCACGTAGCACATGGCTGAACATTGTCTGGGACATACCCCCCACATCTGCAATGGTAAATTGGAACGTACCTGTGGCAAAGAAATGTAGGGCTGCCATCACCTTTAGCTGTGGTGTCAGCGCAGTAGGATACCTGTGTTGTGGTTGCAGATGTGGTTCCAGCCTGCCCATCAAGTTCTGAATCAACGCACAACTGAATCTGTACCGTCTGATGCAATCACGTTCCCTCATGGTCTACAAGTCGGGAAAATGCCTTCGTACAGGGGGTGCCCTGCAGAACATATTTGGGGTAAATCGATGACAACTGTCAGACAACAACTATTACACTGTACATGGCAGAAGCTACAATGCTACTACAAATCAAGTTACTATGGGCTCTGCCATACGCAATACATCCGGGACACATATGCAAGCTTCCTGACACTCCTAACAGAAGTCACACCCATCTGTTGACTGTTATCCTATATTTACTTAAACACCAAGGAGATGCTGGCCTGCTCTTAGTGAGCATAGCAAGATGTTAGAGGAGTGACACACGTCAACAGACATGCGTTAGGAGGATGACATCCCATACAGACAGCTGACTGCAATGCACAGAGCCAGGTTACGGGGAATATACATTGGACATATCCTAGGGCATGATAATAACGGTGTGTATGTGACAATACAACACCACAGCAATTGTCACAATGCAGTCAGGTACCAATGGTGATCAATGATGTATGGTGCCATTAGACACAGAAGCCATTGCCAATGCACATGTTGCATGTTGTGCGGACATGCAACACCATTCCCGTCACGACACAGACACATATTCAGAGCACCAACAGCAGATGCATTTCACAGTCCCCATATAGCATATTCTATCCTTACCAAGGCACACCCATTAGATTGTGACATTGGGAACATGATGTGCGTCAATTATTCCAGGGCAAAAGTGCCATGGTCCCTGGCATCATGAGACAGGTGCCCTTAGTGCTGACTGTGCCATCCCAGTGTTGATGTGCATGACAACATGTGCATGAACATACCAATGGGGGGACAGGGAAGGTGATGTTTAACACATAATGCACCATCACACATCACATGTGTCAAAAGATCCTCACACATCGATTGTGCAACGTGACCTGATATCCTGTGATATATCAGTGCCTGGCACACCTAGGGCAGGGTCATGTAAGTATGCAATGACAAAAACTAGATAGGCATCCTTGTGTTAACCGCACAGCGACATCCGTGCCATGTGTGCGCGACGTTTCGCCATTGCTATGGTGCCACATGCGAACAGGCCGTACCTCCACACTGCGTACGTGTGTGCAGGATGTTTCACCAATGTAATGGTGCCACACGCGAACGGGCCGTACCCCCACAGTGCGTACGTGTGTGTGGGATGTTTCACCAATGTAATGGTGCCACATTTGAACGGGCCGTACCCCCCACAGTGCGTACGTGTCTGCGCGACGTTTCACCATTGTAATGGTGACTTACGCTACGTGAAATGCACTGTACACATGAGGGGAACATCAAGGGGACAAGTGGTAGGCCCTGAATGCAGGCTGGTTGTCATGGATACTGAGATTTGGATGTGTGCTACAGATGTCCTGCAAAAGTCAGTTGGTCAGAAAAATACAATGTTGCAAATTGGTTGTGGAGCTGGAGCTCAAATTTGAAGAACAGTAAAAGTGTGTAAGAGCCTTCAGTTTAAAGGGATTGGATGGGAGGTAGGATGCAAAGTGAACTGGCCTATCACACTGTACTCCTGAGACTGAAAGCCCCTCAGCAGCACAGATTAAAGGCTGCATGTGGCTGTGAGAGTGCACTTTCCTGCACAATATTGGAGGGGACCACACTGGTGCTGTCTCTGCATTCGCTGGACCATCATGTCGCGTACGGTGGAGTGGGCACCTGCATTCTCTGATGAGGAAAACCAGGCCCTGCTGGGATGCACTCCTCCCACAGTACAGTAAGCTGTATGGAAGGCCAGGGGAGCAGGTGAGTGCTGAATGCAGTGGCTTTGACTGTGCACCTGTTGTGTGTGTGTGTCACAACAGGCATTGTGTATTGGTGGGACAGACATGCTATGTGGTTTCGAGGAAGTCACAGGAGGTGTACATGGTGGTGTATCTCATGCAGAGCATGTTGTAGTTCATGTGTGTTGACTTCTCACTTGCATTGTGCTTACTGTGACATTCAATGCATTGTGAAAGACACATTCTGGCGTGCAATACCTTGGGGGCTTTACTCACAAATGTCCTGAGATGTAACAGTGTTCCCCCAGGCTGACAGCTGAAGGGACTCACAGAAGTGCATGAGTTGTGGGGACCCGAGGGGATATTTGGGAAATGATGTTTCAGACCTGAGGGACATAGAAGTATGTGATTGTTCCTTGTCATCCGGGTGAGTGTTTATGTGATGTGTTTCACCGCAGTTGCATGGCGTATGCATCAGCTATGCACATCTGATGTGACATGTGGGAAGTGCTGTGTGCCTGCCTAGCAAAGTTAGCATGTGACCTGTGTCTCCACTATGTGAGGTGGCACATGTGCCAAGGGATGGTTGTACCTATTGTGGTCAGTGACGGTCAAATGATCTGTGCCTGGGTGTATTTGTCAGGTCCGCTGAGGGTTGTTAAGTGGATGTGGAAATGTGACTGCTTGCCACGTGCTATCCCACACCCTGTAGTTGCATGTGTTGGACAGTGTGTGCCATGATCAGTAAGTGTGTTTCCCCCTCATGCCATCTGTTGTATTTCATAGGCTTGTTGTGCATTGGGTGTATGACCAGAGGCCAAAATCACATGTACAATGATGCAAGTCCTATCAGCATCCTATGGCCTGTTCTCTTCAACAATGTAGTGCATGTGTGTCTTTGAGACATGGTACAGGTGTAGTGATGTTGTTTCACTTTGTCTCCCTGACAGGTATCTGCCTACGAGAAGGGGGAGATCTGGTTGGACATTGCCAGGGCTGTCAGGTGTGCGGGGGGAATTCTCCAGTGGGTACCTAACATGAGGAAGAGGTGGCAAGATATCTGGTGCTGGACCCAGCGTATCGCCCGGGTGCAGCTGAAGCTGGAAGCTCCACGCCGGCATGGTGGAAGACGTCGCCTCACCCCACACATGCTCTGGGTCTTGGAAGTGGTCTTTCCCAACCTCCATAGGCATTTGCAGGAACGACAACAGCAAAAAGGGGGAATGTACATGGCTGTTTGTACTAATGTGTGCCCGCTGCTACTTGGGGTGCTCTGACGCCTGGATTTACACCCACTGTTGGGTTGTCTGGTCAGCCAGGCACTTTGTGCACTGTTGCTTCAATTACACATATTCAGATGGTGTCCGTTGTCACCCCTCACCCCCTTTCTCCACATTTTCCCCCTGGTCTGTGCTTTTTGGGCATTTTAACAAGTTCTTCTAGGGTGCCATTTATTTGGCCTGCACATTGAATTGCTCTTCATGTGGGAGTGAGGTCTGTGACATGTGTTGCTACCTTGCATGTGCCATGACCTGTGCCCTTGGTTTGTACTTTGTATTTGTTTGCCCTGATGATGCGTCTCAACATAGTAGTGTGTTGTGTGAAATGCACACTCTTGCAGAATCCATGACCCATGTTGTGTTGTCAGACCTGATGTACATCATTTGTAAGTTATGCGTAGTGCCATGACGGTTATTGATGGTACAGTCAGAGAATTCCATGTGCACAGATCAGTGGGCCCACTACAGTCACCAGACACACCCTGGACTCCTATTCATTTGTGTCATGCAACACAGTGGCCATTCAATGTGTGTTCCACAAGACTCTGCCTCAGTGGCATTGGAGCCTGCCTTCGATTGAATGTAACCGGTGGCTGCTACATGTGCCCACTGGACATGGATATTTTATTTGGCTTCTGCATGGTTACACTGGGCAGTACCTGTGTGCTTATTCACAGCAATCGCTGGTTGTTTGTTTGTGACTGATATGTAGTGCCATCCCCACGAGGTGAGCTTGAGTTACTTTTGGACTACTTGCATCACAGTTTTTGTCCCCTGAATCCAATCTTGCACTTCTTGACCTGTATAAATGACATTGCCTGACGAATGTGGGTGTTGTGCAGGGGATGTCTAATGTGCCTGCCTGATTTTGACTTGCAAGGTGTGACCTGTGTGTGGGCATAGGATGGCTGATAGTGCACCATACACTTCCCCTGTGATGGTGGGCAGTATTTTCATTGTATGCCTGACAGCCTATGTGAATTTATATTAAACCTGATTGTGCCTCATTCTTGAGTCCAACATGTATGTGGTGGTGGTGGAAGGCTGTTTTGTGTTAGGGGGCACACTGGTGTTGTACTTTGTCCTGGGGATGATGGTGTGTGCCCCATGCAGGTATGATTTTGCTGTAACAAATTTGCAGGCCCATTTGCATGAGCATTGTGTAGATTTTGGACTTGTTGCCCACTTCACATGACAGGCAGTAGGTCTCATGTGCAATCAAATGCATGATCAGGTACCAGATGCCCCTGTGAGGATAGACATGTTGCAAGTTGACTCACATTGAATATTGTACCCCGGCACTCACAAAATCTAGTCATTATTGTGTTTTGGTTTCTAATGTGCACATATGATGATTTGTGTACGTGGCACATATGTGCTTGCACAGTATTTGTCTAACAAGCTAGTGCACACAAAGCAAGTTTTGCAAATTTTGTCTTACAAGCTCGTACCTTATAAATGTGCCCATTGTAAGTGAATGAGGTTGTATGTTGCTCTCCAGATACATGTCCACACAGTTATTCTGGGCTCTTGCAACTCCTTTGAACACAATTGTACAGAGTAATGTGTGTAATGCCATCAAGACCTCCATTAGGCCAGGTATAATGGCAAAACTGCAACGCCATTTATTCCTACCAGTCTTTCATCAGATCAGGTGCCAGCTGTTTCTGGAATCAGTCCAGGTTTATTGGGTGTAGTTCTTCGTGAGTGTCCTTTCGTGCACGCACATACGTGTTCTCTTCACAAGTGTGAAAATGTACACATTCCGAACATTTTGAATGTGTGAAGTACTGTGAGTCACAGGATGTCCAATATTTTTCACATTTTGGATCACCCAAATGTAATTACAGGGCTCTGAGAGTGGTGTCACATTGAGGAGCGAGGTGTTCTTCTGTGCCCTGACGGACACCACTAAAGCTTTTATGATACTGAACTTTGAGTGCCATCACTTCAGTGTATGGGTCTGCTATCAAGTTAAACAACAGATTCTCCTAAGTGTAACTCTGATAGGAGTTGGGGGCTGATGTGTTCATGGTATCCTTGTGTCCAAATTGAATTGGGTCAATGCCAACTGGTCAGTACTAGTCTCAAATATGTGCAGAGCTATCGGGCTGTTACTCATGATGCATGGCATAATTTGGTATGCGACCAACTGTTTTTGGACACGTGTCATATGTGTACAGGTGACTGATGCATTTTTGTTTCTTCTCCTTGCCCACAGCATCATCAACCGAGACAGGAGGAGGAGACATGAGCACGGACCAGGAGGGGGGACCCAGTTGCAGTGCCACCAGTGCTGAAGATTTGGAGGGTGCTAGTGGCATGGAGGGTGAGGGGAGTGAACCGTCTGTACCTTTGGAAGCCGAGACCTCGTACCATGTGGACGGTTCGTCATCTGACTCCCGAGAGAAGGGGGAATATGCGGCGACAGCTTTGTCCATCTCTATGTCTGTCCCTGCCTCCTCCAGACCCATCTCCACCCTCCCAGTTGCTAGTGTCCCTTCGGTCTGTGCTGCACCCCATGTCTCCTTCGTCCCCGGCACCCCAGCCCCTGCCTCTGTGTCCCCTGCTGCCCTCAGTGCCGAAGCTGTGGACCTACTCCGGCAGATACTTGTTGGTCAGACATCCATGCTGGCTGTCCTCCATGGCCAAACTGCAATCTTGACGCAGTTGTTGTCATTGATGGAGGGCATGTCAGCTTACTTGTCTGACCCACGTCAGAGTATTTTGGCCATTCAATGTGTGTTCCACAAGACTCTGCCTCAGTGGCATTGGAGCCTGCCTTCGATTGAATGTAACCGGTGGCTGCTACATGTGCCCACTGGACATGGATATTTTATTTGGCTTCTGCATGGTTACACTGGGCAGTACCTGTGTGCTTATTCACAGCAATCGCTGGTTGTTTGTTTGTGACTGATATGTAGTGCCATCCCCACAAGGTGAGCTTGAGTTACTTTTGGACTACTTGCATCACAGTTTTTGTCCCCTGAATCCAATCTTGCACTTCTTGACCTGTATAAATGACATTGCCTGACGAATGTGGGTGTTGTGCAGGGGATGTCTAATGTGCCTGCCTGATTTTGACTTGCAAGGTGTGACCTGTGTGTGGGCATAGGATGGCTGATAGTGCACCATACACTTCCCCTGTTATGGTGGGCAGTATTTTCATTGTATGCCTGACAGCCTATGTGAATTTATATTAAACCTGATTGTGCCTCATTCTTGAGTCCAACATGTATGTGGTGGTGGTGGAAGGCTGTTTTGTGTTAGTGGGCACACTGGTGTTGTACTTTGTCCTGGGGATGATGGTGTGTGCCCCATGCAGTTATGATTTTGCTGTAACAAATTTGCAGGCCCATTTGCATGAGCATTGTGTAGATTTTGGACTTGTTGCCCACTTCACATGACAGGCAGTAGGTCTCATGTGCAATCAAATGCATGATCAGGTACCAGATGCCCCTGTGAGGATAGACATGTTGCAAGTTGACTCACATTGAATATTGTACCCCGGCACTCACAAAATCTAGTCATTATTGTGTTTTGGTTTCTAATGTGCACATATGATGATTTGTGTACGTGGCACATATGTGCTTGCACGGTATTTGTCTAACAAGCTAGTGCACACAAAGCAAGTTTTGCAAATTTTGTCTTACAAGCTCGTACCTTATAAATGTGCCCATTGTAAGTGAATGAGGTTGTATGCTGCTCTCCAGATACATGTCCACATAGTTATTCTGGGCTCTTGCAACTCCTTTGAACACATTTGTACAGAGTAATGTGTGTAATGCCATCAAGACCTCCATTAGGCCAGGTATAATGGCAAAACTGCAACGCCATTTATTCCTACCAGTCTTTCATCAGATCAGGTGCCAGCTGTTTCTGGAATCAGTCCAGGTTTATTGGGTGTAGTTCTTCGTGAGTGTCCTTTCGTGCACGCACATACGTGTTCTCTTCACAAGTGTGAAAATGTACACATTCCGAACATTTTGAATGTGTGAAGTACTGTGAGTCACAGGATGTTCAATATTTTTCACATTTTGGATCACCCAAATGAAATTACAGGGCTCTGAGAGTGGTGTCACATTGAGGAGCGAGGTGTTCTTCTGTGCCCTGACGGACACCACTAAAGCTTTTATGATACTGAACTTTGAGTGCCATCACTTCAGTGTATGGGTCTGCTATCAAGTTAAACAACAGATTCTCCTAAGTGTAACTCTGATAGGAGTTGGGGGCTGATGTGTTCATGGTATCCTTGTGTCCAAATTGAATTGTGTCAATGCCAACTGGTCAGTACTAGTCTCAAATATGTGCAGAGCTATCGGGCTGTTACTCATGATGCATGGCATCATTTGGTATGTGACCAACTGTTTTTGGACACGTGTCATATGTGTACAGGTGACTGATGCATTTTTGTTTCTTCTCCTTGCCCACAGCATCATCAACCGAGACAGGAGGAGCAGACATGAGCACGGACCAGGAGGGGGGACCCAGTTGCAGTGCCACCAGTGCTGAAGATTTGGAGGGTGCTAGTGGCATGGAGGGTGAGGGGAGTAAACCGTCTGTACCTTTGGAAGCCGAGACCTCGTACCATGTGGACGGTTCGTCCTCTGACTCCCGAGAGAAGGGGGAATATGCGGCGACAGCTTTGTCCATCTCTATGTCTGTCCCTGCCTCCTCCAGACCCATCTCCGCCCTCCCAGTTGCTAGTGTCCCTTCGGTCTGTGCTGCCCCCCATGTCTCCTTCGTCCCCGGCACCCCAGCCCCTGCCCCTGTGTCCCCTGCTGCCCTCAGTGCCGAAGCTGTGGACCTACTCCGGCAGATACTTGTTGGTCAGACATCCATGCTGGCTGTCCTCCATGGCCAAACTGCAATCTTGACGCAGTTGTTGTCATTCATGGAGGGCATGTCAGCTTACTTGTCTGACCCACGTCGGAGTATTTTGGCCATAGAGTCAGCAGTTGCCCTCCAGCAGCGGCCCATCCCCTCCACTCCTTCTGACCCATCCACATCCCCCTCACCCATACCTGTCCAAAGCAAACGCAAACGCACAGGGACACGCACACCAACAGGGACACCCAGCACACCACCACGGAAGTGTCGGCGCAGTAGTCCAGGCACACACTCTCACGGGATGTAGGCACACCCACAGGGACTGGGGAAAGATGGCAGACACGCAGCCAGAGACACGCTACGCATCACTCACTACCCTCTACCTGCACTCCCATTGTGTCCTCGGGGTCAGGTGGTAGCCTGTCTGAGCTGGCAGCAGTGTGCAGTGCAGAATATGTGGCAACCTTTGGAGATGCACCAGCCACTGTGGAGGAATCCTCCCCACCTGCACCCACTACACCTACCCTTCAGTCTCCTGTCCCTGGGGTGCTGGTCAGTGCAATGATGATGCCCCCCATGGGTCCACAGACCTGTGAGTCCATCCATGTGCAGGCAAGTTTACGGGTGACAACCTCCACATCACCACTGTGATGGACAGTTTATTGGACTGGTCAATGGCCTTCTTTGAGCCTGGACTCTTTTATTTCCTCCATTTTATTTTTACGCTGAATAGAGCATTTTTTTTTCTATCTGAACTATTGCATTTCAGGTGCTTGCTTTAGGTGCTGTGTGGCCAGGAGTTGGTGTCATGTTGATGTTTTCAGATTGTGAAAGGTGTCCACCTTCAGATGGTAATGATGTTCAACATGGTATCTGAGCGCCATCCCAATGTTGCTGCACAGTATGTGGATTTGTGTGTGCGCAGTTTGTATACAGACATTGTCCGTAAGAGTGTCCCTTCCTCAGTGACACGTTAGATCTACACTACAGACAGGTGAACTAATGTTGTAGTGAAATTAGTACAGGCCTTACATATTTGAGGACATTACCTTCTGCAATGGCCATGCCTGCTCACGGATGAGTTTTGCTCATTGGTCTGTGCCCTCCATGCTGCTCACTGTGTTTGTGTTCATAGTATGTATGTATGCCAGCATGGACAACATCAGCCTTCTTCACACTATGCAGATATATGTGGTCACAGCCTTACCCTTATGTTCAGATTTAAAATGCAGGCAATTACAGACCATTACTAAAAATTAATTGATTTTGATCTAAGGTGTTTCTACCCTGTTACGCCCATGACACAGCACTTGTTTGTCCAAATGTACATTCATATCAGGGCCATGAGATACATGACACTGTGTTTACACTTTATGCTCTATTTGCTTAGCAGCCTGTTACATGACTTCAGTCCACTGAGTGATGATGGTAGGGTATGTAGATTTACTGCAACCTCCATGGGTGTATCAGCATGTGTGATCTGAACTCACACCCACATGTGGTGTGTCACACAGTGGTTTACAGGTATGAGTCCTCCATGGAGTGGGACACTGCTGTGCGTGATGTTTTGCTATGGCATCATCAGGACTGTCAGAGGTTATGGCTATACACATACAGAAGTAAGATTTTTGTGATGCTGATGCCCCCAAACCTTCACAAACCACTGCTGGGAGTCAGATACACCCACCCGGGTCATGTCTGGGCACTGCTGGAAGTCAGATCCAACCACCACTCCTATGTCTGGGCACTGCTGGGAGTCCTCTGCACCCACCCCTCCTATGTCTGGGCACTGCTGGGAGTCAGATCCACTCACCCATGTCATGTCTGGGCACTTCTGGGAGTCACATCCACTCCCCCCTCAGATGTGTGCACCATACCCCAACATAAATAGCGTGTGTGCGTGTCGAACCACTATAGCAAATGTGAAGTTGGCGAGCGTGTGACTCACCGTACACCACCATTGATGGCGTGTGTGAGACTCGTATTCATATTAATGTGGTGGTACAGGCAAAATTGTTACACACCGTACCCCGACATTCACGGCATGTGTGTGGGACATTTCACCATTGCAATGGTGCCACACGAGAACGGCCCTTACCCCCACAGTGCATTCGTGTGTGCGGGATGTTTCACCATTGCAATGGTGCCACACACGATCGGCCCGTACCCCCACATTGCGTACGTGTGTGCGCGACGTTTCAGCTTTGCAATGGTGCCACACACGAATAGCCCGTACCCCCACAGTGTGTTTGTGTGTGCGGGACGTTTCACCATTGCAATGGTGCCACACGCGAAAGGCCCACCCCCACAGTGCGTTCGTGTGTGTGGGACGTTTCACCATTGCAATGGTGCTACACACGAACGGCCCATACCCCCACAGTACGTTCGTGTGTGCGGGACGTTTCACCATTGCAATGGTGCCACACGCGAATGGGCCGTACCCTCCACAGTGCGTATGTGTGTGCGTGAAGTTTCACCATTGCAATGGTGAATTACGTGAGCGTGTGACGCACCGTACATATATTTCCGTTGTTGGTACATTGTACTCACCGTCTGCGCCGTCGTCAGTTTCTGTGTACCAGGTCATAGGCCTGCAGGACAGGGAAGACACGGTCAATGGGGTTCATGGTGCGTCAGTGGCGTAACGGGGTGCGCTTCGGACCAGACTCTGCTTTTACGGTAGTTCTCAGCTCCCGTAGCAATAGGGTCGTACAGAGTGTCGCCGGAACGGATCGTACTTGGTCGGTCGGAAACTGCTTCCTGTTTACGTACGGACACGCGTACAGCATGACCCGGATATGTCTGGTACGTAGTTTTTGTTTGTAGGGTATTTGGTACAATTTGTATGGTGTTTTGCTTGCGGTTAGGATCGTACTTCCTTGTACGTACGGGGACGTTGAAGGTGTACGAATCCTACGGGAAAAGCGCTCAGTACGGCTATACGGAGCGTTTTTTCCCGAATCGGAATCGGCCCCTAAGTGTATGGATGAAAACCCTCACTCACCCGCCGGTGACATGCTTCATCATTGGGTTCCTCCAACACACTGGGACCGCAAGGTACCCTGTGCGGGCTACAACATCCCCACAGGGAAGGAGCTGAAGTGTTTTAATGGAGAAAATCAATGTTTGAGTACCTCTAGAGTAGAGATGAGGGCCAGAGTGCAACAAAAAAATTGTATTAAAACTGTCTCAGTAGGAACAATTAATGTTATTATTACGTCCTAGAGGATAGAGGCTAAAAGCTATGTGAGACAGGGTTATGGATATACACCTTGTGTTGTGGCCAACATGTATCTGCCATAAATTACATTAAATATTCGGGGCATTCATCAGGACCATGATATTAAGTCACTCTGCTGAAAAAAAGTGCAAAAAACTTGCATAAATAATGATTAAAGATACATACTCAGGCCCGTACATTGGCGTGACGACCCATAAGGTCAAAACCAGAATGATTGAACACACGAGTTCCATTAAGCGGAAGAATTCCAACACCAACACGCCATTTTCTGGATGTAGGACACACGGAGGCTGATATCAGATGGGTGGTCCTAGACAAGCCACACTACCACACGGAAATGGGCCCCTTAGACACAATACTGTTTCATAGAGAGCAGTGATGAGTGTTCAGACTAGGTAGCCATCGCACTGGTCTGAACGATGATATACCATGGTGTACTATCTAACTCTCTTTGGTCACCTTAGGCAGCATCCATCTTGGTCTGTTCATTGCTCTAACACCACATCTTGTGGATTATTGTTAGCTTAGGCCAGTATATCGTACTTGCTGACCCAGTACATTAATACATGCAAGCTTTCATCACACATTGATGTCTGTATATCACATACTGACCACTAAATGCTAGCTATTAATCTCTCTACATGGTAGGCACATCGATGACATTCTAACTAACCGAGTAGATATTTTTAGTGTTATACACATTATCTGTTTAATCCACAGAGAGGCTGTTTATCGACATGGTAGACACATCCACAATACCACAACCTTCTTATTACTATTTCTAGCGTCATCCGCGTTTCAATATCGTCCCTTAATTTGGAGTGTTTATGCCTTATGACGCTTTCTTTGGTTGCCATAGGAATCATGACCGGGGCAACTGCACATGCGCATGTTTTTACCGCACGTCAACTTGTTGCAGTACGGTCTATCGCGTATGCTGTAGATGCACAGGCGCAGTGTTCAGCTGCCCCGCGTACTGGATATGCTGAGGCGCGTCTTCTCGCCAGGGCTTTATAAGGCAGTACATCATACTGCCACTTACTTCCACCAGGGTCTCGGACGGTGCAGGACCGTCGCACATAAGGTGAGACTGTAGCGATATGTTTGCTTGTATTGCCGCTTGTACTTCCGTTTATTTGCTTGGTATGCTTGAGTCTTGGTTGGGGCAACTGCAGCAGCAGTCCATTACTGTGACAACGTTCTTATGCACCTTATTTACATGAGCTTTGAGGCATGTAGATCGGTGAATCCATGATACTGCTTTAACCTTTATTTTGCCTTTTTGATACTAAAGATTTGGGGGCCCATTAGGATGTCGACCAGATTGCCCCTGTCAGGCTGGCGGTAGCCACTGCCTGCCTGGCGGGGGCAATCTGCCCGACATCCTTAACTGAATTCCCCCCGCCATATTAGTATGGCGGGGGGACCGCAGCGGACGGAAAGACCGTCCGCAGCTTTTCCGCCCCGGTCGCCTTGCGGCCGGGGCGGAAAAGGATTAATATGGTGGCGGTGTCTAATAGACACCGCCAGCCATATTAGTATGGGCCAAAAGAGATGCCTCATCTCCGCCACGGAAAGGCATGCAGTCTTCACTCTAGGGGCCCCCTGTGGGCCTCCAGAGTGAAGGAGGGGTGGGGGGTGCACACGGGGGTACCTGTGGTACCCCCCAGCATTTGCATACATGAAGCAGCTTCGTGTATGCAAATGCATGCATACATTTTTAACATTGTGGCGGGCGGTGCAGTGAGCACCGCCCGCCACAATGTTAAAAATGAGGGATGCATAAATCGGGAACCCCGCCCTTAAGGCGGGCGGTCCCTTTTACCGATGGGATGGCGATGGCGGGCGGACTAATGGGGGCCTTAGTCTCTGTTGTTAACATGACTGCCTGTACTTAGTATGAGTTTGTTATGACCGCAGTCCGTCATTTTTTTTAAGTGCAGGCATCACAAGAGTGAAGGTATCGAATACACTCAACACTTTGCATGTTAGGGGCGTGACATGGGTGTTGCTGAGGGTGTCTCCACGCAACAGCCGTGTCCACTGATGCATTTCCAGATTTACAAGCAATCGTAAACCTGGAAATGCGTCAGAATGTCACGCCCCCTAGGGGAGGCGTAGCGAGGCGCAACGAGGAGAAATGTTTTCATTTCTCTTTCAATGCGTGCTGCATTCAACAGCATGCATTGGAAGAGGAAATTACCTCAATTGATCGTTTTTGTTCAGGAAGGTGCCCATTCCTGCACAAAAACAATCTAACCACGGCGCAGGCACCCTTGCACCATGGTGCAAGGGTGCATGCAGCGGCACATGGCAGCAGTTTGTACGCCAGCACAGGGAAAAGCACAGAGATGCGACATATTGTTGTAAATATGTCGCAACCCTCTGCATTAAAAATAACGCAGTGCGGCGCAGCCAAATGACACGCAGCACCATGCTGCGTTAGTTTTTCGGAAATATGGCCCAGAGGATTTTGACATAAAACAGATCTTTTGGTCTTAGACTCATGTGTTTGCTTTTGAATATGTGAAATTAAGTGACTGGGTCAACGCTCATGCTTATCCTAAACGCTTCTTTTGCTGCAGCTTCATAAGTGTTAACATGCAGCTTGGACACCACAGCATTCAGCTCGCTCAGCCATTGTGCCAACTTAATTTGATGTACATTCACTGTATGTATGTAGAAAAACGAACAACTTTTGAGAACTTAGGTTCGACTGTACAGAGCTGATACACCTTTTTTCATAAACCTTGCCATCTGTGTTTTGATTACTTAATCAGCATCGTATCAAGGACTTGCTGCAGTTAAACTGCTTCTTGTTTCCTTCAAAACCGCTCGAAAAAAGGGTGACTTCTCCCAGTATCCACCCTTCACTTAACATAAACGTGAAAATAGGCATGTGTCTCTTATAGGAGGGCTCCGGTTAGGGAAAAAGCCTCAAAGGGCAGAAAAAATATCCTTGGCAATATGAATAGTTTCTTAATTGAAGATGAACAGATTTACTAAAGTTGAGGGGCAAGACCTCAAAATATCCCTCTACAGAGGATGAAAGTGACTAGCATGAACTTCAGGCTAAAAAATCCAACCTGGGAAACACCTGCAGAAAAAGGAGCAAAAAATCATGGGCAAAAAATATCTTAGGTTGGCGATGAACACAACAAAAATAGGGGAATCAAAAGCCACGCCGTTATATACGGGTAAAACAAGAAGTGACTTCACAGAAAAATGGTTTAACACTATCTTGGAAAGGGAAAATGAAAAGACTACCGATTTGTTTAGGAATTAATATGACATAAACCACACCCACTGTCAAGGGAAAATGTCATTATCTTTTTTTTGGCAGGTGCAAGAAGTAAGATTAAAGGCCAAGACCACTGTATGTTAAATTTGTCCTACGTATAAAAAAATCAGTTCAGTCAAGAAGTTGTCAGGCCAGTCAGGCTGTGTCACCTGTGTAGTCCAACAATTGTACAGGATACATGATGCAGCCAAAGTCCAAAGTAACCCATTTGGAAGATCTGACTCTTAGGGAATGTATTTACAATTATAAGTAATGTATGCCTCGTGCCATCTGAAGTTGAAAGAATCTTGGAAGCCATAAAAATAAAAGGCACTCCAATCACCCAAAAAATCTCAAAAACTTTGATTTTCCATTTTATCAAACATTTCTCAGGTTTTTTTTCTTGAAAGTTTCACATTAGCACAGACAATCACTCACTGGCCCTACCTGGCTTCATTCTTGTGGTGTGTGGTACTCATTCGATTTTGCTGTTGCAACAAGGAAAACTGGCAAAACCCCAGACGTTGCCCACCAACCCAGGTTGCTTGCTCTATCCAGTAGCATTTCCCAAAAAGTGCAGTATGTCATTACAAATCAGTCAAGTGGAGGACACTTTGGACCCTGCTGTTAGATGGGAAATATTTTCCTGCCTCATCTCTGGGGGTGCATAATCTGTGGTTGGCAGCTGGGCCAAGTCACTGCCAGCAACCAAGGGCCAGTGACACAGGTTCAGTTTCTTGCACCCACTACAAATACTTAACAAAACAAACAAATAAATAAATAAATAAATGAATAATCTCAAATTAAGAAATGTAGTGCATAAATAAGCACCCACATCAATATGTGCAAGCTGCACTCCTTTCTTATATCAAAGGCACTGCAACACCCAGCCTCTGCTACTAGCAGCATATGGCAGCCCCTGGTTTACACTCCCACTTTGGGCGGGAAAACTCAGGAGAATAAGGAGATGTGCCCACCTCTGCCAACTCCAACCCTGAGGTGGGGGAGGCGAGTTGGAGCACATCTTTCAGTCCTCGCCATCTTGAAGATAAGGAGACCCCTCCAATCAGGGCTAGGTCTATGCCCCTTCCCAAAGGAGGGTGGCATAATAGAGGATGTAGTCACCCCAGTTAAGGTGCCAATTTGCCCTACCTGCTACTCCCCTAAAATGCCCATAAATCTAGTATTTTGGTGGCTCCCCCAGACTTGGAAACTGGATCTGCGACAACCTAAGAAGAAAGAAGACGACCCTTCAGAGAAGACTGAAGACAACAACTTCCTTGCTTCCAGCCCTACCAGCCTGTCTGTAGTTTCTGCGCACCTGCAACCTGTCTTGCAGCCAGCAACCTCTGAAAACCCTGGGAGGACTGATGCCTTAAAAAAAGACTCCAATCTCCCGTGGACAGCGGACCTGTCCAGCTGAAACCGACTCCAAGGGCTCCCGATCCAGTTGGAGCCGTGATCCTTTCCCACTCTGCACCCGACGCCCATGGCCCGAGTCTGAGTGGCTCATATGTGCAGTGAAGGCTCCCCAGTGATCCTGACTTTGTGTCCAGTGTTGACTGACCTCTCGTGATCTCCATGGCAGCCCTTGCAGTGTGAATCCAGAGCCTCCCTCAACCGCGACCGGCTCAGGTAAGAAGACTCTGACGTCGAAAGGCATCCCTGCACCCGAAGTCCCAGGGCCTTGTTGAGCTGAAACCGATGGTACCCCTACAACATCCTACATCTCTACTTACCTCTGCTTTCATTGGTCTCCCTCCTGAAACCTCTGGGGCCTCACCTTCCGTCTGTTTGCCGAAACAGGAATTTCTATTGCAAAGCATTGGGCGGCCGACATTGAATTTGCACCCTGCTCCCGGCTGTCTCTGTGCCGCTGGTAGTGTATGTTTGGTGCTGCTTTGTGCTCCCTCCCCCATGTGCTATGCTAACCCCCAAAGCTTGGCCCACAAACGATTTACCACCTGCAAACAGTGTGGGTCCGGGCACTCCCATTCTCCATTGAAACTTTGACAAGCTCATCTATTTCTCTCTGAGATTTAAATGCATAAGGAATTGTTTTCTGTTAGTGTCAGATTAATTTTCTGTTTTTCATCATTTTGGAATAGATGTTTATTTACACTATTGACTTGAAGGTTTCAATTCCTGTACAGTTTTCATCAACCTCGGTAATTGTGTCCTGTTGATATATTTTTTGTACCCTACTTTCTTTTTGTATCCACATTAAATGAATTTATTAATTGAGAAATTTACACCGTGTTTGAAATTGGTTGTAGAATTGTCGTGATTGAATTAAGCGAATTGTTGTACGATTGCTCATATGTTGGTCACTAATTGGGACTCAACAACACAGTCATTTGTCTAAATGGTTTAACTTAGTTTTTTTAATGAAATCTCTTGTAGGCACAATTACCTTCTAATAGTTCTATTACCCAAACCTCCAAGGGTAGATTGGGTTCCCACTCTCTGCTTATTGTTCATTCAAGGTCATGGCACTCCATCCAAGTCAGCTGACGCGTATATCAACTTTATTGTAAAATCAAACGCACCAGTTGCCATTTCATTAGCTAAGATTATCACTGCCACCAGCCACAAAAGTGACATTCTAAAGTTAAAAGATATAATTGCATATCAGTTGTGGAAACAGCACACTCGATCTTTCACCTGTGAGGGTAAATATCAAAAATCCAAAAATGTCAAAGATTAACTGTCCATAACTCTAGAGTGAGTTTTATTGCAGGGGTCAAGAATCTTGATTCTGGAGAGTCTGTGGGCGAAAAGTATTTAAAAGTAGCTCACAAAGGACATAGGGGAATCGTTGCTGTCCGAGACTAGTAGCAGCCAGTGTGAGAAGTTGGCCTGATATGTGATGTCCACTATTCTAGTGGGCACCCTGTATCAGTCCAAACAACCCTTATGGTGATGGTTGTAAAGTCAACCTTATAGACCAGCTATCCTAGTGGTAGCATGGACAAAGCAGTCTTAGGCTAAACTCAAGAGGGCATGTGAAGCCAGCTGTTTTACCATATGTAACCCCTTTAATACTAAATGAAAGGACACCACACAGGTTATATATAAAATATATATGTATTTATTTCTAACACAACCCCTCCTAACTCTTTATGAGTTCAGAGGCACAGCACATAACAAGATACTTAATTATCATACAATAAGTTGCACAATATACAATAGCACCCTAGGGGCACGTCAAACCATATACTAAAATAGTGGTATAAGAACCACGTCATGAACAAAGGATAGGCCTAGGGCCTAGGGAATCCGCTGGGGCTACACTGTACTATCAAAGGATAGGAAGTAGGAGGCCCACGGGAGGCGTGTGCAGTGTCTTTTCACACACGCAAGTTACCATGGAGTTAGAATGGGAACGAAAGAATTGGAAACTAGTTCTTTTAGGTCACTTCCGGATGGACTAGGAGAAAGCTACTTGAAACTGGGACACTAGGATAGTTAATACCCACAGGAGCACCGGAGTACTCGCGTTACCTCACCCACAGGAAGCGGGTGCATAGGTGTCAAAGTGTGTCGGGTTTCGTCGCTGAATCCTATGGAGCCTTGGAGAAAGATGCTGCAGGCGACCAGGAGAGAAGTGTCCGGTTGGATACAAGGGCGGATCGAGGATGAAGAGTACCTGAAAGCAGAGGGGACAGAGTCTGAGTCACTAGCCAGTGACCAGGAAGGAACCAGGCGATGTCGTGAAGCAATCAGGTGATGTTGTGAAGCTTGTCTCTGCAGCCACGTAGACCTGGAGGTGTTGATGACAACCAGGAGCTAGGCACGGATTGTATCACAAAGGATCTCGCTGTCTGCGGTGTCAGCTTCCGGATTGGAGTCAACAAGCCTTGGCTAAGGCAACCCACGCAGGAATCAAAGATGGCTTCTGGATCAGACCAGCAAGGTCTGATGGGATTTTACTTTTAAGGGAAGCAAGGGCCAGCCTGGAGCAACCAGGCTAGCAGTGGAAATGTGTAGGTTTGTCGTCACAGAGGCCACTAGCCAACGGGCAAGTGACCGGACAGACGCGTCAAGCAGAAAAATGCAAAAGGGCCCCAAGCAGCACTGGTGGAGTGTGGAGGGATGATCTTTGGTGCAGATGATGCTCGGGGCTGGGGCTTCTCAATCCCCAATGCACAACTTCAAGGGTACCTCAGAAGTTGCATGGAAAGAAATTCGCTGGCTTTCCAAGATGGCCGGTCCCACGTCTCGCGTCGCCTCCACGGGTCTCAGCTTTGCTGTGGCTGTGGATCGAGCTGAAGGAAGTCTGAAAGTCCAGCTTTTGTCAGGCTCTGTGTTTGGGCTCCGGCGGGAGCGGCGACAAAGCAAACCGTTGATCGCTTGATGGTGCCTGCTTGTGCAGGGTGGTCACTCCTTGACCCCAAGGGAGATTCTTCAGTCTTCTATCTTCAAGTAGAACGTCGAAGGTCTAGAGTTTCAATTCAAGTTTCAGTCTGGATAAATCTAAAGTCTCTAGACTCAGCTCCTACCTATATACTAATCTAAGGGGCTGGATTACCTGCTAGGTCCCTCCTATGGGTGGGACCAGGGAAGGGGGTGTTTACACCCCTTTCCCTTTGTCCAGTCTCGTGCCAGAGCTGGGGCTGGAGTGCCCCAGCAACTGGTTTGAACCGGGCTAAGCATGAGACACCTTGTGTGCCCCAGGCAGTGTCTCATTTCATTCAGCCCTCCTGCCCAAATAAACTATGGCCTGTCTGGGGTGGTGCTAGCACCTCCCAAGACAGGAAACCTATTGTCCAAGTTTCCCTTGCTGGAAGGACTCCCAACAGCAGGAGGTCAGACTTGTGTCTGTGGCAGCAGCATCCATTTTGTGATGCTGAGGCTCTGGTTAACTTTAACTGGGAATAGTAGGAACAACATGTCTTCTCCCTCTAGAAGGGTGGAATGCTACCCCCGTCGCCAGAACTGGTGAGGGGGTAGTATTCCAAAGCGTATGACACCTTACACAACATGTTTTGATAAAGCCAAACCAAAGTTAGCATTCAACCGCGAGGATTATAATGCACTTAAGAGTATATGGTATGGCTATATCATAGAACAGCTATAAGAACATGGTTCCGAAAGCTGCTGACAGGCTCAGCTCATGCTAGAGCCTCATCTCACATAAAACAAAGCACTCTGCCTCCAGGATTGTTAAAGCCTGCCATAGGTGTGACTTATAGGTATATATGTGTCTATATGTAAAGGTAGGTATAGGGATGCTACACCTAAGCAAGGGGTGATTACACAACCTTGCCCCAGCTGAGTGAACAGCCAGTTGTGTCAATGTGAGTGGCCAGCCAGGGGTGGCATAATACATGCTGCAGCTCCTGGTAGGCCTTGGATGCACCTATGCCCTGGGTACCTATAGTACACTGTACAGGGGCTCATAAGGTGACCCAATGTCCAATTGGAGATGTACCTAAAGTACATGGAGTCCATTTTAGAGTGAGAGCAAATAGCCTGGGGCCCTGATTAGCAGGATCTCAGGCCAACTAAGTTGAAAACCAGCTAAACACTAGGCATAAAATCTGGGGTAACCATAGTCAGGTATCCACCTCCCTACTGCCAGAACGACTGACTCCGGAACGCAAGGCTCATGTGACGATACCCGGAACCGGTGGCAGCTCAGCTCAGCATCATGTGACTCTGGGCAATAGCTCAATAAATATCCCTGACTACCCCCAACACCTTGAAACCATTAAGGGGTGAAATGTTGGCACTTTACAAATAGGAGTTATTATTATTATTATGCAAATGACCATCTACAAGAGTTATTCAACATACCCTAAATATGTCAGAATTCCTGAAGCATTCTGGGGAGAAAATTGCCATTGCCTTTTTCGGTCCACTTGACAACAGACATCACATGATTGTGATTGTGGACGAATACTTGCGATTTCCATTTATTGTGGATCTCTCATTCACCACTCAAGGCTGAGTCATTGAGAGACTGGATGGCATCTTTGTGACATGGGGTGTTCCAGCTATTCTAAAATCTGACAGTGGCTCGCTTTTATTAGATGGGAGTTCAAAGACTTCTTGGAGCATCTGAATATAAAGTATCAATAGAGCACTCCTCTGTGGCTGCAGGCCAACAGACTGGTTGAAAGATTTATGAGCACTTTAAAAAAAGCTGTGCAGCATGCTACCCTTGAGAAGCTCAATTTTACAAACTGTGTTGAACTCTACTTTGAGAGATTACACCTCACTCTAACTGAAAGTCCAGTGACATTGATGTTTGGGAGAGTAATGACAAGCAAGATACCTCTCAATGGACCGATCAGAGAGAAAGAGATGAGAATGCAACTCGTATGAGGAACTTGTTAGAAACAAAAGGTGCAGACATATGCTGACTGAAGGCGACATACGAAAAACATTGTCTTCCAGAGAGGAGACAGAGTGCTTGACTATGTGTTTTGTGCAGCAACAAAAGAACAACCCGGCACCGTCTACAATGCTGCTGCCGACTCCATGTCCTGAAGGCACTGCAGAGGGCACCGCCGCACCGCGACCCTGGTCTCACCGATGACGCCTGCTGATGCCGCCATTGAGCCGCTGCTCGCACCTCGATCTGTGGGCACCGCACTCTGCATCGCCTCACTTCACAACGCTGCATTGGTATCCCCAATGCCGCTGCTCCATGCCGAAATCGATGCTGCTGCTTGCACCGTGGTTCGAGGGCACTGCTCGTAAAGCTACACAACGCACTGCCCTCATCCCGCACCACAGTCTTGGCCTACCGAAACTGGTGCCATCGACTCCAGTTCGTCAGCCGATGACAGTGCTTCAGCAACGTCGACGACTGCCTGCTCCATGACCTGCCAGCACCGCGGCGTGCACCGCATCACTTTGCACCGCGATCCTGTTTTCACAGACAACGCCTTCTGATGCCACGACTGAGCTGCTGCTCACACCGCGACCTGAGGACATTGCACGCCGCACCACTGCACATCTCACCGCAGCACCCAATGCTTGCCGATGCCACCGCTCCTGACTTTAGCCAAGTGGATTTTGATCTGCAACACGTGTGACTTCGAGGGCCCAACGTCTCCTGCAGCAACCTCCGGAACCGACGCCTGCTGACGCTGTGCTTTCGGAAGCTAAACGAGAGGTCGCCGATGCCCTGCATTTCTAAAAGGTACTGTTTTGCGGGGCTTCTTGACACTGTAGCTGGCCTACGACGCTGCGGTCAGCCAGAACTGTTTGGATTTGTTTGTTCACTACGCCCTGAGAGCCCCAGAGGGAGCTATCGACTTCAAGGAACTGTTTTCAAGGTTATTTTGATAACTGAAGATTTCTAAGTACTGTATTGTGGATTTTTAAGATTTTTTGTCTTGTCTTGAGTATATAAAACCATTGGATATTTTTTTTAACTTGTGTGGTGTCCTTTTGTAGTGCTTACACTGTATTACTGTTGGTGTGCCAATGCTTTACAAACTGCCTCTAAGATAAGCCGGACTGCTTGTGCCAAGCTACCTAGGGGTGAGCAGAGGTTATTTTAGGAGTGTAACTCCCTTACCCTGCCTAGGAAGAAGGGTCCCTATTTGGACAAAGGTACCTACCTCTGCCAACTATAGACCCCCATTTCTAACAGTTGCTTTAGAATGTTCAGTTTGCAGTTACATGCAAACTAATAGGCACATATGATACCAAGCTCTGTGTTTCTTGTAGTCATTTGCCGCTCAGCTTCTGACTCTGTTTTGCCATTGAGGATTCTTCGTGGAAGCTTTGCTCCCTGTGTACTCCCTGTAGACGTGTCAGCTGGTGGGAGCAGGTCCGCAGTCGGCGGAAATCCAACGCGCTCCCAGCCTGACACCGTCCAGGTAGAGGAACATTGACACACAGTGCAAGGAGCCTACCGGGGGACTGCGAGGCACAGCATCCTTCATTCCTTGCAGCTGGTGCCTCTTCCCCCGGCGGCCACGCCTCTTGACTCCACGTACAAAAGTGGCATACTCACTACCGCGCAGCGGGACGCGCGCAGGACGTAGCTCGGGGCGAAGACCGGGCAAAGAGCGGGCCGTTTGAGGCTGTTCGAGACCGTGAGATACCGGCCCGGCCCACTACCCTATGCCCTCTTCATATGGACTAGAACTGTATGTACTCATTCTATTCATTGACTCTGAAACTGTTCTGTTACTGACTTTTTGCAAAGTCCCCGTGAACCAAGCCTATTAAAATGAATACGAGGGGTAGCAAACAAAAAAAATTAAAAAAAACTAGGGGTGGGCGAGCAGCTGTTAGGGCCCATGGACGACTTTATCACTAAGGCAAATTCGTTCATAGACCAAAGTATCAGCCTGATTGAGGACAGAGTATCCATCGACCTTGCCATTGCAAGGCGATCATCCATGGGGCTACTGGCTGTAGCAAGAACCCCCGAGATAGGTGGCAATTTAACGCAACAATCACAAGGTAATAACAGACTTAGCCTTCCAAATGTTGTAGACCTTTCAGCCTCCCAACTCTCCCTATTGACTTCAGATTCAGACTTAGAAAAAACACCTGAAATCCTACCCGACTATACCCTAGAGGAAGTGAGACAAGCAAGAGGGAGGAGGGAGGGGGCAATCAAGAAAAGAAAGGAAAAGGAAAAGAGGGAAAAAATATTAGCGAAGGACACTGTTGTACTAACTGAAAGTTCAAACATGGCAGGGCCACCTCTGCAAACAGTTGATGATACTGACCGCCATGCGCTGGTACATAATTCCCCGCACAATATACCGGACATCACCACCTTAAATTCCCCTGTTCTTCCATCCCCTAATAAAGGACCCAATACCTCAGAGCTGGTAAACAAAGTAGCTGCCTTATTAAACTCGTTTTTTCTTCCTCTAGAAAGTAGATTATCAAACATTGAGAACCAGCTAACTAAGCTCATAAATTACCCAAAATTAAAGCCGATTCAAGGGCCGCAAAAAATGGGGTCTAACAAGATGGCCGCTCCTACCTTACAAAAGAAAATTATAACTTTACCGTCCCCATCTTCGAAACAACAAACAGTAGCAAAGCCCCCCACAGTGGAGAAACCTCCTCCGAAAGTCACAACACCTATACCTCAGAAAACTGTGGTCCCAAAAACACCAGCCCTAAAAACACCAGCCCTAAAAACACCAGCCCCAAATACATCTGCCCCTAAAACATCAAACCAACCAGCAAATAAAGGAAGAACCAGAGGAACATACGAGAGTAGATCCCCCGTCAACAGGCCACCTGAGGCATGTCCATTCGTGGTTGTGATGACTGGTGTCCCTGAATTAGTGGGGCAGGGTGTAGAACCTAACTGGTCCTTAAAAAATAAGGCGCAACACTGGCTAACTACAAACCGTCCAATTCCCCCTAACTGGCCAAGTAGGATATTAACGGTATGTAGGACCCCATGGGTTGGCCACGGCAAAAAAATAATACAGGGAGATTGCATTGTGATAACTTTTGAGGACCCCAGAGTAGTCGATTACATTTGCTCCTGGGAACATCACAGCTCAGGCGGTGGGATAGATACAAAGCGTCTTTCCTTTTTCTATCCCTCAAGAAACCATAACACCTATCTCCAGGAATTTGATAGCTCCTGGCGCAAAGCAGTCCCACAGCCTTGGGAATTTGAGATCCCCAGATCTAAAATAGCTCCACGCTATAATGAACATGATAGCTCCTGGTGGGCAGTGGACCAAAATCACCAAAACTATGAGGGCCCATGGCAGATTGCGGGATCACGGCACAGAGGCAGAGAATGGGAGCAGGTGGGTGGGCCTCCACAGCGACCATACAGACCCATCTATAGGGAGACACCAAACTGGGACAATTGGGCGGGTATACCGACCATGAATCGGTTCAGTGGACTAGAAATGGTCGATTGACCATCAGTAGAAACTCCGATCACCGAGCCAACCATCCCATTTTCTGATCCCATAGGGACAATGAATTTAGAGCCAGAGAATAAAATACCATCCCTGCCAGTCATTTTCTGGAATATATCAGGCCTCCGCCCCAAAATAGAAGATGGCTCTGCTGCACACTTCCTAGAGGAAGGAAAAATAATTTGCCTGCAAGAGACAGGGGCCATGAAGGAGTTACATCTCCTGGGCTACAAAACATATTTTTCCCCAGCCCTTCCAAGTAATGCGGGTAGGCCAAAGGGGGGTCTGGTTACTTATGTAGCTAATACCATAAAAAACCTGAAGGTATTAAAAACAGAATCTGCCCCAAATTTCCAGCTACTTTGTCTTTCAGTAGGAAAAAAAATAACTATCATCCTAATAAATTTCTATAATAATTTAGAGGATGATCACTTTTGTGTCATCCTTTTAACAATTCAGGAAAAAATTGCTCAGCTTAGACAACTGTATGAAAAAAAAGGGACAGTACATCTACTATGGGGAGGGGACTTTAATCTACACCCCTGCCCGAGTTCGGACAATCGGAGCTGTGGGATAGTGGACGAGTATGACAATCCTCTCATACACTTTTCCCACGTAAGAATGGGGACAGCAATGAATAACCTCCTTTTAGACCTAGAATTGTCAATAGCAAATAAAATAGACTCCATCCGGAATTTCCTTGACCCAACATATTTAGGGAGGGGACACGAGACCACCGTCGACTACATTCTTTTGACGGATGGACTAAGACACCTAACCAGGGATTTCACACTTATGAAAAACATCCTAAGTGATCACTCCGCCCTTAGGCTGGATGTTTACTTGAATGATCTAGAAACTCAAACAGCAACCATTGCAAACACCCTATCCCAAAATAAGATAGAACTGGGCAAGAAAAACGGGTACACCTTGAAATGGGAAAAGATTGAACCCATTCAAATAACTGATAAATTGATAAAGACAACATACCCTAACATAATAAAATGCTTAGATCTCTCAGAAGATGATGGGGTGGTCCTTGAAAATTTTAAAATAATATTAGAAAACACAAAAGGATTGCTGACTAGATATTTTAAATCAACTAATCCAACTCCAACAGGATAGTTTAACCACGACTGCACTGTGGCCCTAACCAAATTAAAAATGGCCCTTAAACAACCAAATAGAGTCCAGCAACAGATACAGCACCTCAGACTCCAATATAATAAGGCAAGGAAGCTGAGAAAGCAAGAGTTAAAACATGCACTATGGGACGAACTTCATAAAAGTGCTGCTATGAAAAACAGTGAGACCTTTTGGCGGATAGTTAGGACTCCCTTTCTATCTGATTCTAACAGCCCCAAGATCGAAGTGGCCAT
This sequence comes from Lissotriton vulgaris, assembly GCF_964263255.1. Taxonomy (NCBI): domain Eukaryota; kingdom Metazoa; phylum Chordata; class Amphibia; order Caudata; family Salamandridae; genus Lissotriton; species Lissotriton vulgaris. Next base: position 247,109,200 of record NC_141694.1, read on the forward strand.
AGAGGAGGAAATCTGGGTAAACCACTTCTCAAAAATATTTAAATTAACATCTCCGACTGAAGGGCTAGACTATTCTTTTCCCCCAGCTGAATTTCCAATCCCTTTGCAATTCGACATATCAGATGTAATGCAGGCATTAAAATCAAGCAAAGGTGGTAAAGCACCTGGACCTGATGGGGTGCCAGTAGATCTTTTTAAACACCTCCCGGACCTCTGGGCCCCTATACTCACAAGAGTATGTATTGCAGCAGCGAAAATGGGATTGATGGAGTCCTGGTCCAACTCCATCATGGTGCCAATTTTCAAAAAGGGGGACCGCCAGGACCTCACATGTTACCGTCCCATTTCCTTGCTGGACTCCCTGGGCAAAGTAGTTGGAAGAGTAGTACTTGAGCGGCTCCAGCAATGGGCAGATGATAGGAATATTTTATCTGACCTACAGTTTGGATTTAGGGAAGGTTTTGGAACTGTAGAACAGGCCCTTAATTTAAGCATGATTGTGTCTAAATACATCCATGCAAAGCAGGGGACAATGTACATGGTATATGTTGACTTGTCCGCTGCGATTGACTGCGTATCTCATGCAAAGCTATGGTCTCTCCTGAGAACCATGGGGGTGGATCCCCCCCTCCTGGATTTCTTGAGAGAATTATATACAGAGGCATCTGCAAGAGTGCGCTATGGCACAAATGGGGAGCTTACTGCGTCTTTTAGAGTGAAGCGGGGAGTCAGGCAGGGGTGCGTTCTGGCCCCTTTCCTCTTTTCGCTCTATACAAACGGATTGGAGGAGGAGATGTTGAGAGGGGGGCAGGACCTCCCCAGAGTAAACCAACGCTTGATCCCCGCTCTACTCTACGCGGATGACGCGGTCATCCTGGCCCGTACACCAATTGAACTTCAGAAGTCCCTGACTAAGTATGCTGATTTAATGAGCGCCTTAGATCTGCATGTAAATGTAAAAAAAACCCTTTGTTATGGTGGCTGGTGGAGGACGAAAACGAACAAAGAACATTTACCTAAACGAGGAAAAACTTGAGAGGACCCCCCAGTATCCCTATCTGGGTATAATGATTGACGAAAGACTAAACTGGAAGGCAGCCATTGAAGCTAGGAGACATCTTTTTAAGAGAGCAATTGTAGCACTGATGAACTTCTCTCAACGACTCGGAAGGAGACCACCAGTCGAACTGTTAAGAATCTATGCTGCGAAATGCCTAGCAATCGCACTGTATGGGGCGGGGGTATGGGGACATGCAGATGTTGGCTCTCTTCAAATAGCAGAGAATTGTTTCATGAGATTTCTCCTGTCTGCTCCAAAATGTTCCTCTATTTATGCTTGTCATCTGGAATTAGGAATCCCATATATAGAAGACCTGATAAAAGTGCAATCATTGTTACTTTGGAGGCGCATTTGGTTCTCGGACAAAAATGCGCTGACCAAACACATCTTAGCAGATTCCATGGCGCTGGACTGCGTGCACAAAATAGCATGGCTCACTTATGTCAGACACTTTTTCTTAGATCTGGGTCTAGAAAAGTACTACCTCACCCCTGAGAAACTAACTGAAATAACTAAGAAAGAATTCAAGCAAATTGCCCTGAACCATTTAAAGACTCTTAGGCTCACCCTGGTATCAACCAAACAGTCTGTATTACACGCAAATATGGTACAGCTTACCCCACAAATCCAGCCTTATCTCACATTAGAGTTCAGTACCTATGATAAGATGCTTCTGACAAGGTTTAGACTCAATCTTTTCCACAGACTCGTAGCTTTCCCAGTAAAGAACACATGGGAATTAACCTTGGCTCATTGCCCATGTGATGACATGTCGCCACAGTCTTGTATACATACAGTATTGTTCTGTAAATATTTTCATACACATAGAAAAATTTGGCTATTTCCCCTGCTAAAGCGCTGGGGCTTTAGACAATGCCGTCCCGCCATGCTATCCTTACAGATGTTAGATTCTGAACGCACTTGCTATCACGTACTACATTTTTTAAAATGTATTATTAGGCATAGGAATAACCTTTAAAAGCTGGAATTATTCTAATGAATCCATTCTTTTAACATTCTAGAACCTTGATAAAATACTTTTTATGATAGATTTGATATTTTTAAATATGTAAATGTGTAACCTATTTTGCTGCTTTTATGGTTTTGTGATGTCAAAAACCGAATAAAGAACGATTTATTATTATTGTAGTCATTTGCGGGTGCCCCGGCTGGGAAGACGCTACACATACCAGCATTCCAGGTGTGTAGGGTGGTGGTGACCGGCGAGACCCAGCGTATGGCAATCCACCTTTTGTCTACAAGTAGCCCAAGGCATGCAAAACTGTTCCTAATTTTACTGACTTTCGTGAGCTTATTTATCAGCCGAGAAGGCAATCTTTGTCATCCCACTCTTACAGCTTTTGCTCTCCTGCATGCTCTACCACTGCCTTCCAGTAGTCTTGTAATAGGCTACATCCCCAGATAATATGTATAAATGTTATTGCTCTCACACCACATGCATACAGGCTACAGACCTAGGGCCGGATTACAAGTAAAGTTTCTATTTATCGCACCTGGTAAGTAACGATACCTTGGGATTCTTTATTTATTGAGTGCAAAAAATAGCAATTATCATGGATTCTTGGGAAATACCATGCGGATTTTGGTCTTTTACACACCAAAGTCTGCATGGTACGGTAAATACCATACACATTTCCCCTATTTAATTTCGGCAGGTTTGGACTGACGAAATTTAAGGAAGCTTGAGGTATTTAATGCATCCGATAATTATCAGATGCACTAAATATCTTTTAACTCGTAATTCTGACCTGTGCGTAAATATGGATTTACCCACGAGTCAGAATATAACGAGCAACTCATAATCAGCCCCTTATTAGGTAATATTCTATGTAATCTCAGTTGAGTGAAAACATACTGTGTAGATAATAAAAAGTGGTCCATTTAAACTGGGCATTGCTGGCCATCTCCTGCACCATTGGGTACCTCTGGTCCATTCACTATTGCGATCTGATCTGGGAGATCTCTGGGGCATATTATCAAGGGGGTTTATCTCCGCTTTTTTGGCTTTAAAAGCCAAGAAAGCGGAGATAAAATTATCTCCCTATTACCAAGCTGTCGCTAACACCAGTTAGCGACAGCTAGTAGGAGATAGCGACCATCTTGGGCCCCACTTTGCATGTCAGTGATATTTATCACTAATGAGATGCAAAGTGGGCGTGCCAAGATGTTAGAGACTGAAAACAGTCGCTAGCATCGCTATCTCCTATTACCAACTTTTGGAGATATTCGCGGTAAGCGGGAATATCTCCAAAAGCTAACACCTGCCCTGAGCAGTTCTTAGCCATGTTATTCAATGGGAGGTGGATAACATGGCTAAGAGCATTTGCTCGATAATGCATGAATATCGCTGACTTTTCAGCGATATTCATGCATTTCGGCCGTTTTTTATCGCATTTGCGATAAACCTTGTTAATAGCAAGGTTTATCTGCGATAAAAATCGCCGATGTGCGGCGATAATTTTTGTCTCTAAACAAGTTAGAGACAAAAATTATCGCTAGTTGTTGGTAATATGCCCCTCTATCCTTTCTGTATGCTGCACTCTTTAAATGGTTTGTATTGTTTGTCCTGCTTCAATGGCGCGTACAGACACAAAATCATAGCTCTACTATACCCCGCGTCAAGTATTAATTCCAATATGCATAAAATACACCTGTGGCTCCACTGGGAAGTCCACCCTAATCTCGCTGATATTCTAGAGAGGTTAGCAAATTGCAGAAACTGCCCCTGACCAAAATGAAATTACCGTCTAGCATCGTCAGATGTGAGGAAGGGGACATCTGAATTAAAAAAATCTCCCAGTGCCTGTCAACCCCCCCCCTCCAACCACTGCTTCACAACAGTCACACGCAGGACCGTTTTAATGGCCACCTTCCACATTTCCGCGACCTGCTGCACCACCAATTGACACTCGTCCATCACATGCGAACCCTCAAGAGGTACCATGGGAGCTCACTCCCACTGTACCGCCCAGTAGCCTTTTCTCTAAGTACTGCAGGAGTCCGTCCATGTTGTACAAGTGTTGGTCCAAGAGCCCCCGAAACTCCATGTCCATTTTCAGAATCTTGAGACGAACCCTTGTTTTACTGGCCCATACCAATGACACTAAAAGTCCATTTAACAATGCCAGCAGTTGATCCAGTAGCAGCTGGTGCCATTGAAGAGTGGCGGAGCAGGGGGAAGGGGTCAGGGAGAGTACAGACTACAAATATAATAATCAATCAATCAATCAATCAATCAGGAGTTTGTTAAAGCGCGACTACTCACCCGTAAGGGTTTCAAGGCGCTAGGGGTGGGAGGGGTGGGGGGGTGCAGGTTCCATTCCATCAAGGAGGGGGCATGGGCGTCCGCAGAAGTTTTTCCAGGGGGGGGCAACCTTTTTACTTCATCACCATCCTCCGACATGATTGAGCACAAGTATTAAATAAACAAATAAAAAAATCTAATAAGACAAAGAGCTTAAATAAACAAAGAAAACCATGGGGTGGGAGGAAAATCATGTGAGGCTTCACAGCAGATTACCTGGCAACCACAATGAAACAGAGGAAAAAACAAACAAGCATTGGCATAGCCAATAGGTCTCACCTTTGGGACCTTATAAGTGTTTAGCCATGCAACACTTGATGTTGTTGCACCAAGGATATTGTCCTAGACAACTAAACACTTATAAGGTTCCAAAGGGGAGACCTATTGGCTATGTCAATGCAGTTTTGTTTTTTAAATGACAAGCAGTGCTATATGGCTCCGGCTGCCACTTAGTCCACCACATCACACGTAGATGCTGCAGCCATCTTTGAATGGTTTTAAAGCCAATTCAAAAGCTGTCACCGTGTATGTTAATCCTTATCTCAACTGTGAGACTGCTCTCCTGCTTCCCAATTCTATTAAATGCAAATTATGTAAAAAGAACATCCTTTTCTGAGCTGCATGGCTCATCCTACCCACATTTCATGCGCAGATTTGAAATACTGATGGTTTAGGCTCCCCGGAATTCAACTGGTTGAGAGGTGGACAGGTGTAGAGAGGTAGAGAGAGAGAGGTAGAGAGACGTAGAGGGAGAGAGGTAGAGAGAGAGGTAGAGGTAGGTAGAAAGAGGTAGAGGTAGGGAGAGAGAGAGAGGTAGAGGTAGAGGTGTAAAGGTAGAGAGAGAGGTATAGAGATAGAGGGAGAGGTAGAGAGAGAGAGAGGTAGAGAGAGGGAGAGAGAGAGGTAGAGGGAGAGAGGTAGAGAGAGAGGTAGAGGTAGAGAGGTAGAAGTAGAGACAGAGAGGGGGAGAGGAAGAGAGGGAGAGAGAGGTAAAGAGGTAGAGAGAGAGAGGTAGAGAGAGAGGTAGAGAGAGAGAGCAAGAGAGAGAGTTAGAGAGAGGTAGAGAGGGGTAGAGTGAGAGGTAGAGAGAGGTAGAGAGAGAGAGGTAGAGGTGTAAAGGTAGAGAGAGAGGTATTGAGATAGAGGGAGAGGTAGAGAGAGAGAGGTAGAGAGAGAGAGGTAGAGAGAGAGGTAGAGAGAGGAAGAGGTAGAGAGGTAGAAGTAGAGAGGTAGAGAGGGAGAGAGAGGTAAAGAGGTAGAGAGAGAGGTCGAGAGAGAGAGGTCGAGAGAGGTAGAGAGAGAGAGGTAGAGAGAGGTAGAGAGGGGTAGAGAGAGGTAGAGAGAGGTAGAAAGAGAGAGGTAGAAAGAGAGAGGTAGAGAGAGAGAGGTAGAGCGAGAGAGGTAGAGCGAGAGAGGTAGAGAGAGAGAGAGGTAGAGGTAGAGAGAGCGAGAGAGAGGGGTAAAGAGAGAGAGAGGTAGAGAGAGAGAGAGTGGTAGAGAGAGAGAGGTAGAGAGACGTACAGGTAGAGAGAGAGAGAGAGAGTGGTAGAGAGAGAGAGAGAGAGGTAGAGAAAGAGAGGTCGAGAGAAAGGTAGAGAGAGGTAGAGAGAGAGAGGTAGAGGTAGGGAGAGAGAGAGAGAGGTAGAGAAAGAGAGGTAGAGAAAGAGAGGTAGAGGGAGAGAGGTAGAGGGGTAGAGGTAGAGAGAGTGGTAGATGGAGAGGTAGAGAGGGAGAGAGAGGTTGAGAGAGAGGTAGAGGTAGAGAGAGAGGTAGAGAGGCAGAGAGAGGGTTAGAGAGAGGTAGAGAGAGAGGTAGAGAGAGTGAGGTAGAGCAAGAGAGGTAGAGCGAGAGGGGTAGAGGTAGGGAGAGAGAGGTAGAGAGATAGGTAGAGGTAGAGAGTTAGAGAGAGAGAGGGGGAGAGAGAGAGGTAGAGAGAGAGGTAGAGCGAGAGAGGTAGAGGTAGAGCGAGAGAGGTAGAAGTAGAGGTAGAGAGAGAGGTAGAGGTAGAGAGAGAGAGGGGTAGAGAGAGAGAGAGGTAGAGGGAGTTAGAGAGAGAGATAGAGGTAGAGAGAGAGAGAGCGGTAGAGAGAGAGAGAGAGGTAGAGAGGTAGAGGGAGGGAGAGAGAGAGAGAGAGAGTGGTAGAGAGAGAGAGAGAGGTAGAGAGAGGTAGAGAGAGAGAGGTAGAGGTAGGGAGAGAGAGAGTTAGGGAGAGAGAGGTAGAGAGAGAGAGGTAGAGAGAGAGAGGTAGAGAGAGAGAGGTAGAGAGAGAGGTAGAGAGAGAGGTAGAGAGAGAGGTAGAGGTAGAGAGATAGAGAGAGAGGTAGAGAGGTAGAGGTAGAGAGGTAGAGAGAAAGAGAGGTGGAGAGAGAGGTAGAGAGAGGTAGAGAGTGAGAGAACATAGAGAGGGAGAGGTAGAGAGAGAAAGGTAGAGAGAGAGGTAGAGGTAGAGAGGTAGAGAGAGAGAGGTAGAGAGAGAGGTAGAGAGAGAGGAAGAGATAGCGAAAGGTAGAGAGGTGTGGAGAGGTAGGTAGAGGTAGTGGTTAAGAGACGTAGAGAGAGAGAGAGACGTAGAGAGAGAGGTAGAGAGAGAGAGGTAGAGAGAGAGGTAGAGGTAGAGAGAGAGAGGGGTAGAGAGAAAGGTAGAGAGAGAGAGAGGTAGAGAGAGAGAGGTCTAGAGGTAGATTGGAGATCCTAGCATTTCCAGAGCATTAAAGGCACTACTCATTTGTAATGTCATTCCTTTCACTGCGCATCCTGCGTTATCTAAATAACCAGGGCCCTCAAATACAAAAGGATGTTGTGGTCATAAAGCTTACAATTTGCAGCATCACAGTGGTTGCTACTGCAAATCCCCTTTTGAGAGTTGCGAATAACATTCATGATTGACAAAAGGGGTTCTGCATCTTACTCCATATTGGAATTTGGAGGGGCAGTGGAAAGGGTGCTATCTTCAAATTGCAGTTTACAATGATATATATCAATGGTTTTCAAACGCAATGGCAGTCGCAAACCGTTGATCTGATACCAACACTGAGCTGCAGTTGGTACATGATTCAGAAAAGAAAAGTTGTCCCTGCGGGACAGCTTTCCCTTCGGGAATCATGGCAGGCGACAGTGAGTACAGACAGTGGTCCAGGGGCTACACTCGATGAACATGAGGGACTGCCCCTTTGGAGCTCAAGGCGTAAACTCTTTAATCCATCTCATATGCAGACCCTTCTGTAATACTAGTGCTTATGGTGCAAAAAACAGGCATATCGTGTGTGGTGCAGACACTTCTGTTCAGTTTTCACTCTTTTTCAGTTGTCAACAAAATATTTTAATTCATATTTTGGTTTCCATTGTTAACTGTTATACATTTTTAATATATCCATTATTTAAGTTTAGAAATAATGGATATATTAAAAAACGTATAACAACAGTTAACAATGGAAACCAAAATATGAATTAAAATATTTTGTTGACAACTGAAAAAGAGTTAAAACTGATTATTACCTTGGAAAATAAATTGATGAAACTTTAATGTTCGCTGAAAAGTGCACACATCCATCGGAACAGAAGTGTCTGCACCACACACGATATGGTATACGAAAAGGCACCTAAAGAGTAGGTACCAGGATGTAGAACCACCAACAAAAGAAAGGAATATAGCTTGAGTACAAATAAATCACGAGTACACAGAAGGACTTTCCAATTGATCTCGCAAAAAACAGGCCAGACACACCCTTTGCATCTCTGGGCGAATTGTGTAATTCGGTGCTGGCGTTAATGAGGCTTTGATGGTTTTCACCCCTTCCTAGGGCCCCTGGCTGCAGCTCCACTCTTCCTTAGCTTGAAAAATGTGCCCCCCTCCCCGAAATTTGACTCTAGGTGCGCCTCTGCTTCAAGCTGTGGGAGCAGCCAGGCCTGGACCTTCTTTCTTGCCCATCAGCAGCAGTTTTCCCACTCATCAAGCAGGACCGTCATTAAGCGCTTTCTGACGCTTTTAAGATTGACGGCCCACAGACAAACACCACTGTGGGGGCTGTCAATAGTGACGGACCGGTGTTCCAGGGGGGGGCAAGTGCCCCCCCTTGCCCTCCCCTGCGGACGCCCATGGGAGTGGGTCTGTCGAAGAGCCAGGTTTTGAGGTTTCTTGCGAAGATGGGGAGCGATGTTGTCTGTCTGAGGTGGAGCGGAAGGGCGTTCCATGCTTTGGCCGCGAGGAAGGAGAAGGAGCGGCCTCTCGATCTGGTCTTTCTGGTGCGGGGGACCACGGCGTAGGAAAGCTGGGCTGATCGTAGGGTCCTTTGGGGTGTGTGGAATTTGAGTCGGCTGTTCAGGTATGCTGGTCCGGTGCCGTGGAGGGCCTTGTGTGCGTGGGTGAGCATCTTAAAGGTGATTCCCGCCTTGACGGGGAGCCAGTAGAGTGTGCGCAGGTGCTGGGAGATGTGGCAGTGTTAAAAAATAAAAAAACTTACCTGCAGCCATCCTTATTGCGCTCATCTGCTCCAGTCCACTGCAGGCACGGGCTCCCAGAATCCCCAGAATTTGCGATCCCAGCGAGACTGGTAGCCTCTGCCTGCTGTCTCCAACCCGGCAATGCAGCTTCAGTGCGCATGTCGGTTTGGCCGTCCTGAGACAAAGGGCGGCCAAACCAATATGTGCACTGATACCAGTGCATGCCACTTCCCCTCCCGTGACTGTCATCCCCTGGTCCCCCCCCCCCCCCCCCCCCCCCCCCCAAAACTCGGCCGGGAAACGAAAAACGAAAATAAATCGTGTTTGTTATTCTTTTATGTTTTCCTTCCTGCCGTTTTCAGTAGTTGGGTGGGGTGGGGGGTCGCGGTCGCTCCTCCACCATAGCGAAGGAGCCGTTGTTGGACTTGTACGGCATATATATGAATTTGTTATAGACCTTAGATTTGTTTTTAAAATAACGTCCCCAGTGGCCCTTGAAATACTTAAAACAGCATGACAGTTTTCTGAAAATGAGTATCACTAACAAGTGCAGTTTCTAGCAGGCGTAGACAAATATAAGCTCATCAGAGTAGATATTTGTTAGAATGTAGCGCCATCTGCTGGCCAGAGCAGAATTCACAGCCGAGCCTTCATTACATTTCAGATTCAACAGTGGTTCACTTTCCTGGTAAACAAATAATCTTTGAAAGAATTCTTGGTAGTCTCTGTAGTATTTAGCTGGTGCTTATTTCTGAACGAGTGAATGTGGCATGGTATACATTTCGGACACCTGTAAAATATATATTTTGTATTTCTTTATTTGTTTCAATTAAAATGAATCCTAACCTGCAACATACATTATTCTTGAAAGATTGAAATCCCATCATTTAGAAAGAAAACTGACCTGACTGTATAGTATTCTCTCATTTCTGTTTGTCTATGACAGAATATTTGCCATTTGGCAAGTCAGAATTTTAAGACGAAAAAGAACATCTCTGCTCTCGACATATAAGCTAGACTGTGGCCCCAGTTATGGCCCTTGCTTTTTCAGCACTAAATCCTCTATGATTTCCTAGGACAATCTGAAGTAAAAGAAATAGAATATCTTATGCATTTCCAACTCTTTCTATAACAGATATTTTCGAACTTTATTCCGGAGCCTCCCCTCACATCAGAAAACATATTTTTGTCACATTCAAATGTATTTAATGCCTTTACTTGATAATATATATATAAAGCATGCTAAAATCTGAATCGACTCTTTAGGTCATTATTTAATAAAGGCAAGCGTGAATTTAGTAGCCATTTTAAAGGCCATGAAAACAGCATTAAATTGCATCCTATTGCACGAGCAGCAGCGCATTGTTTGGTAAATAAGAGCCTTTGGTGTTAAAATCATAACTGCTGCCGTCACACAATTCAATGGGTGTGGTTTATGATCAGCTCTGTAGTTCCTGACTGGCTTCAACCTGTGTCACTTGCAGCTTCTCCTCAATAATGGGAGTGTCTCTATTATGCTTCCCATCCAGCAAGATGGCTCAGTGAGTTAAACTCTCTCTCTTTGACACTGGTTCCAGTTCAAAATCTGTCAGGGTCTTTCATCCTTTGAATGGCAATCAATTCAATACTATTAAGTCGGGTGCTAGCAACTACTGTCCTTTACATTACATTCCTTAGCAATTGCAGAACTGAGACCTGCAAGTGCTGGGTGAAGACCAAGTTATTAATCCTTTTTTTCAGACGTACACTTGTTTAAAATATTGGCCTATCCTCATATCGCTTGAACTTGGAGCCACAGCCCATCTAGGTAACCAGGGCAGGCATTGCCTTAGATCAGTGGTCAATAAGCTGCGGTGCAGAGTCCATGCCACCTACTCAGGGGGGCCAGCAACTGTATGAAAAATGAAATAATTTTAGCAGATTAGTAAATTCTACGTAAATAAAGAGCTAAACTCTAAAATAAAAAAATCTAAAACGTTCTGTAAACGTGAAGAAATGTAAAATTGGAGGCTGAAAATTAAGCTGGTTACCTTAGCGCAATTTGATGGAGATGCGCATGTACAGCAAATACAATATAGTAATGATGATGGGTGGCTCAATGGAAGCACTGACAAAAAGAGAGCAGGTAAAATGACAAAGTGATATGTTAGAGTCAAGCTTATCACTTATTCTTTTAGGATAAAAAACAAGGACTTCACTGTGTCTGGACTTTGCTAGTATTGGCCAACTGTCTGAATCAGTGACTGTGTTGCTTTGTTAGCCCTCTGTTGGACAATGGACCTTTAGCTGTGCCTCTGCCTTTCAGTCCCTTCCATGGCTCTTCCCTTGGCCATGGCAAGAGCTTTCCTCTTGATGTTATCACTTGTATTCTGAGACGTCACTGTGCCCTCACTACATTTGTGTTTTGTAGTCTATTGAGAAGGTCCTATCCCTCTGCAGAGATTCAAAGCTGATTGTTTATTCCATACCCCAACTTTCGTTACTCTCCCGCCCCTGCCTTCTATTTCCTGTGACATGTATACTTTTCTATTTGTTTGAATTCAATAAACAGATATTAAACAAAAAACGAATTTAGAAAAACTCAAACCTTATCATTAAAATTTAATTTTCTATTTTTCTATGACAGTGACTTAAATAAAATATTTCATCATTTGGATTTATTTATTTTTAGCTTAATTTGTATTAGCAGTACAAAGAGCAATACAACATCAAACAATCTGGAGCCAAATATATTATTGCATCTCATTAAGACATTTCAGAACTCAATTAGCTCTCACCCCCCCCCCCCCACCCCCCCTCGTCTCAGGATCAGCACAACCTCATTTTCTGCTGAATTCATCAACACACACACCAACTTTCTGTTCGCTTTTTTCACGGCCTTGACCAGTTTGTTAATGAATTAGCGGTTATCCTATTTGATAAACCCTAGTATGCTTCCTGTTTGGTGACCACTCATTCCTCATCTCCACTCCAGCATTTGCACATCTCTGAATCAGTAGCGGCTACTCTGCTAAGGCGGAGGAGCGCCACCCCACTGCTCAATAGGGAAACTAAAAGGATAATAACGGATCGTTATCATCATTATAGATTTACTATTAGAGTCAGTGGCCTTCTTGGAGGGTTGGGCTGGGCAAAGCAGGGAGGGAAGTTATTTTCACTCCTTGATGCGCACAACTGCTTGGCCAGTCAAACAGTCATGCACACTTTGCATGTTCCCCACCAGGCTGCATTACACATCCTGGTGAGGAACATGCGAAACCTCCCAGTCCCCATCTGAGTGCCGAGCCATGGTGCTAAAACCAATCACAACGCTTCATAGCAGCGTTGTAATTGGCTCAGGGTAGCCTGGGAGCTTCCTGCTGCTTCCTTATGCCAACCAGAGCCAGGAAGAAGAGGACGGAGGGGAGACGTGGCCCATCCTAGCAAGGGAAGTGGCTTTTTTTTCTTTTTTTGTTACTATCCCCGACCCCCCCCCAGCAACACCCGAGTCTGGTAGCAGCCGCTACTGCTCTGTAGTAAATGTCTGCTCCTACTCTTCAACTGCTTCCAGTTAATGTAATCCGCTGCTTTGGAGTATGGTCTAAAAAGGACATCATTTTGAACATTAGAATTATGGGCGCTAATACCACGCTGTCTAAATGCCGACGTCGCGGAGTGCAGTATTCACCAGGAGCAGCATTTCTCGCCATTTCTCAGTTCATCAGGTCATGGCTTACCTCTTATTTTCCCTCTTTCTCAACCATTTTTCTATAGACTTCACCAGGTTTTCCTTGGTGAAACGTGTCTGGGGAAAATCGTGGATTGTGGTGTATTACAGTGATTTCTAAACTGATTCTGGTCTGTGGAGAAGGGGCTTCATGTTTGTTACCTTTGAGTTCTCAACTTATCTAACTTTGTACTCATTCCAAGGCTATTAACATGTCTTCTGTGGCTTTAGTGAACCATAAGCTGATCATAACTATCTAAATACATTCATTATTTTCTTGGTGACCAAGCCACAAAACTGGTGTAGATTTGGCTTGAAACTTTGCCCATTTTTTGAAAGCGAGTCAATGCTCAGAACAATTCATGAATCTGCACCCGAATATTCCTACCTCTCTTTGAGGACATATTTGCAATTTACTTTCAATTAACTACTTTTGTGAACTTTTGGAGAATTCATAACTATTAGTCTCACAAATTGCGGTCTTGTTGGACCAAGAATGGAGTGCAAAGTGCTACCCTTATAGTGGTGGAAGGCTACAAATTTTACCTGGAGTTAAGCAGCATGAGCGTGGTGGTGGCAGCATACCGTGTAAAGATCAGTAGTAGTGAAGAGGACCTTTTTACCCTATGCCACTGGAGTGAGGCCTACAGGCTCATTTATCTTTTTAAAAGTTCTGCTGCTGTGTGTTTAACTCACCCTTGCTCTACATTAAGTAGATATGGGGTGCCCCTCACAGCAGTTGTAGTGACTCTGCACTGGTTCTATGTGTGCATGCGAAGGATACAGTACAGGGATAGAGCAGCACTGTGTTGTACTTCGAGATAAGTGCATGTGCTGAGTGTATGTATACCTGCGAGGAATACATTACATGAGAGATGTAGAGCTGTGTAGTGCATGCGCAATGAGAGCATGTGCAGGGTGTATGTGTACTTGCATGAAGTATAATACATGAAGAGTGAAGTGTTGTGCAGCACGCACATGGTGAATGTGTGTGCTAGCAGTGTGTGTGTGTTTGTAAATACCACAACCTGTTTAAGTATAGAAAAGCTTCAGTTCTATTCAACGCTCGCCGACTTGAGAATGTGTGCTGAATGCATGTGTACATATAAAGGTACCACAGGGAGGTAACAGTGCTGACCAGAAAGTGTGGCTAGAAAATGTGCTGTGAATGTACATGAAGTAAGCGTGCCTGCAAAGTTAAATTATATGGACGATCTTAGATCCTTTTTGGGTTTCCCAGACCTGCCTGGCGAAGACATGAAGAGGAGAGGAATCCCCCTGGCAGATTTGTGTATTACTGAATTCCTGTGAGTTGGGTGGTACACACAGTGGAGAGAAAAGAAAGAAACCCCCTTTATACTTCAGAAGACTGCACTTTGATACAGTGATAGATCACAAGGAAGGGGCCTGGACACATTTCAGGAAGTGAGGCGGGGTGGATAAGGTAATCATAAAGAGTAGAGCTGTTTTGAGGCACATATCACTATGGCTCACATCCAGGTGTGAACTCTGGTCACTCCCATGAATTGATTTGTGGACAATAGGCTTCGGAGTCACACTTGCAGTGACTGACATCTTTCATGAGGAAAGAAGAAAAGGAGAAGTTCCCACTTTAAAAGAAGCAGAACCCCAACATGAAACTTCAAAGACTCAGACCCTAAATCACATTTGATGAACTGTTTCGGGTCAGGAGCACCAGTACCTGCCTGCTTGCCAAGACCAGTGTTCCTGTGAGGCAGAGGAAATCACTGGAGGAAGTGAGGTCCAGCGGAGAGCCCTACCATGATTACTCGCGGTGCAGGGTGTGAGAATTCGGCTGTGAACCAATCGGGCCGTAGCCCGTGTGCAGGATTGTTTTTTGGCGACCCTTTAAGTCAGGAAAGGGTCACCGTAGACTGAGCCAAGTGTTGAATGCTGTGCAGAAGGCGCAAAGCCAAGACAGCTTAATTGAGGTAACCCATATGCTAGATGGTGCCACCATTGAAGTAATTGTGTGGCCAGCAGGCCCGGACTTGTGAATGCCTGAGTGTGATCCTGTATGCCTGGAGGGTCGCTGTAATGTGGGCGATTGAACCTGAATAGTATATGTTGCATTATGAAGGTACTACGGTAACCCCATCTGCCAGGAGGGACTGCTGGGACCAAATCACCAAAGACATTTGGCTGTTGCCGGGTTCAGGAGTAAGCTGCGGCCAGCGGTGGTCTAGCCGTACCATGACACTGCGTGACTCCAGTCAGAAGCTGAAAGATTTTATTGCCCCTCTTCAGTAGAAATTGACTTGCGGTGTCTTTGCGAGCTGGAAGCTGCTCTAATAGCTGGGGTGAACTGGTGGCGCCACTTCACTGGATGCTGCCACATGTACCCCAAGCAGCCCGACTTCTTCGAGCAGGATCTGAATTTGTGAGTGACTGTGCTCAGGGCACCCGCTATAACACCCATTGTTTCTGTGCTGCAGAAGCAGTTAAGACATGAATTGGGGCTCTGGGCCTCAGTGGATTCGCTGCTGAAGGTGCTGCAGCACCATATACACTTTTGACTAATAACTAAGGCGTCATAGGGGATATCTAGAGTATGGCATACTAGTATGCATTCCCAGGATGCGGCCACCAGTGAATGGGGAATAACCCTGAACACGTTACAAGGTAGGGAGTGGGGCAGGGATTTGCCTGACAACTACTAGAGCCCGGACCACAAGGGGAATGTGTTATTGCATCTGAGTATTGCTATTTCTTTGAATGCGTAGAGTTAGGTATAACATACTTATTTTTCATATAAAAGTCAGTATTGAACTGGAGATTGATTTATTGTTCATACTGTGTGCAATTTGAGTTAGGAGACGTGTTCACTTACCTGTATCTAAGATTCCCCCTGAGGGAGCCTTTGTCTGCTCATCCGCAACTACTGCTCAGGATCCATACTAGATTGGCACAGGGACATTAGGAGTAAAAGGCCTCAACCACCATTGTTGGGCCCAGTAACCCTTGCATGTCCCCTGGCCCTCTGTATGGGTTTCTGATAACATCTTCAAGTTAATCTTACCTGTGAGTGCCAATGCTGGCTACTGCAATACTTTTGAACTACATAACCATCCAGAACTCAGGAAGGTCGTGAAGTCTTGGTTTCTCCCAAATAAATGATTCCTACATGCCCCTGTCCTTTCAGAAAAGGATAGTACTTCACTTTAGCTTCACTTTGTCAATCCCATAAGGTCATAGCTATAGTTACATGTTGATCAAAAACCTCTGAAACTGACCCAAGCAGCCAACCCTCCCCAATGTGTCCACACTATGAACCCACACCCTACTAAGCAACTGCTAGCTTCAGTATAGCTACCTATAATTCCACTGAAAGACGGTAAGCATATGCTAAAGTAGCACTATTCCTCTCACATTTCTCTGCTACACTCGCTGGGCATAAATGGTACCACAGGTTTGCCATAAGTTTGGAGCACCATCCAAACCTCATGCTTCCCACAGAGGTCATGCTATAAACTCATCATTTGTTGTCCATGCACAATGAAAGGAGTAGACTCTTCAAGATTGGTAAGTACATGTTTTAGTCCCCCTTTAATAGGCCACTGGACAGCCAGGTGCTAATGGGCCACAGCTGTGGAGGCTGGGGTTGTGTGCCTGTACTGTCCCGGGGCTCATCCTACTATGGCTCTGCAAACTGTGCCAAGTAAACATTTCAGCAAATGAATTCCAGTGGTAGCAATAGGGAGCAGTCACAGGCTTCTCAGGCAGGTTAGTGTTGGGGTATTCAGGCTCAGCACTCAAATCTACACTCAGCAACCCAATAAGGTTTGTCCAGCCCATTGCATATCTTAACAAAAAGCGCAATGTGATACACTACAAGCGCTTCAGATTCCAAGTTCCATGTACTTCAAAGTGAGATCCTACTCTTCAATCAATAACTATTGACCTGTACCAGCTACAAACTCCATTCAAATACCATTTACATATATTTAATGCAATTCTAATGTGATGCTAAAGTCAAATTCATATTAAATATATTGGAAATCTGACCTCTAGAAAGTTACCTTAAACCTGCCTGAAGCAGCTGGAGGCTTATTTGCATTAGCTCCCCAGCAACTGACCTGTCTGTACTTGGCCTGAATAAGGTGTGAAAGAGGATGGGAAAACCACTCCCAGAGCAAAGGAAATTGCCCAGGGTGGCATGGTGTGTTTCATCTCTTTGCAGTAAGATCATTTAGGGTGGACCTAGGAATTTTTTTTAACTTCAAAGACCATCTGGCCTTTCACAAGCAAACGTAAGCGGAGGCCTGGAGGAATCATGTTTCATATTCTCCTAGTCAGGTTCACATCAAACCCTGTGGGAGGGAAGGTAACCCCAAAACTGATTTTGAATGTGGAGGGGACTGCTAATTGCCATCGTCACACCACTCTGTGGGCTCACAAGCTCTGTACAAGGTGAGAAGGGCTTCTCCATCTTGACATTGCAGATTGAGGCACCCAGCGGGATCAATTGCAGTAGGGCAAACAGGAATTGCTAAAAAAAAAGTGGTTAGTGTTGCATCTGGAACTTTTTCCGCTAGTGCCAACCATGAATTTGGCACCACAAGGAACCCTCCTCCGAACACTTACTGGACCAGTGGAAGATCAGAAGATGACTGGACCTGAGAGCTGTCCTGAGGACTGAATGTGCTCCCACTTGTTCCCAGTAGAAAGAAATATACTCCATGGATCAGTTGCTGCCCTTCTTTATGGCTACAGGAACACAAGAAGCAACAAGAAGCCTTTTCCTTGAAGTACCCAGCTAACCATGGCAACTGGTCCAAGACTCTGCTGTTGACCTCTGCCTGACACCCTGAGAATCTCATAGTGCCTTCCCTTGAGGTCCTGAGTGCCTTGGAACTGAACTACTGTGGTTGTTAGGGCACCAGAAAAACATTTGGAAACTTTTTAATTCTTTTTCTTTAGAGCTTCAGAGGGGCCCAACAGGAAAATAATCTGACCGGCAGCTTTACAGCATCAGATTGAATTTCAACTTCATCTCACTCCGAGATCCCTGCATCTCTGAAAAAAAACAACTAAGTCCCATTCTGCAGTGCGATTTAGAACGTTTCTGCAAGAAATATCCAAAGTGCCAGAGCATCAGTGGGGCCAACCTGCTTCTGGCCTTCAGTTTCATGGTAGGAGCTACAGTTTCAATTGCCATCTTTTCAAAAAGTGCAAAGTCACATTTTGCGTTGGGAATTAGAACAAAATTTCTAAGCTTTTTGTCAAAAAGTGAAACTTTTTCAAACATATCGACTTTTAGACTGTCACTGTGACAAATTCAATTGGTGTATCTGACCTGGGCTCCAGCACAGTCTGCCTCATAACATGCCTAGATCCCAATCTACCACTTTTATTGATATTGCGGTATTTTATTTTTTTCACAAAGTATATTTATTGTTGACGACTTGCACAATACAAGGATCACATAGCGCGCCCAAGGTATGTGGACCAGGCGACATATATATAAATCAACATTTTTAACATGAGTTTAGGATTCATTGCACCAAAAATACAATACAGTGTCCGCCCTGACTGCTTCGGAAGCGGACGCTCCCCACGACCCCTGGTCCACCTGGGTATCGTTACTATACTATCATACCGGCCACTGTATTGCTCTGCATCTTAAAGTAATTGTGCTACTCGCATTGCCTCCCCAGCTGCTTCCGCCATCATAGCGCTCACTATTCAGCCGTTTTGATTGTAGTGGGCTGCTCGCTTTATTTGGCCGTATTTATATTTATATCGCATTGCCTCCGCTGTGATTACCTAGAGTTTGCCCGCTTTGCCTTCAAAAGTGTGTAGCCGATTTGTCCCAGTGTCCCCTCCGACAGCGTAACCCTGTGTGTGCCCCGGCCTGTTCCAGTTTCGTTTCACCAGCCATCTTGTTGTTGTGCATCGGAGCCCATCCCCTCCACCACGATCCTGCCTCCCAGCTGCCCCTCCTTCCCACTGTGTGCCTAGCCTCGCTCCGTCCCGTGCTGCACTGTGTCCGCCCTGACTGCTTCGGAAGCGGACGCTCCCCACGACCCCTGGTCCACCTGGGTATCGGTACTATACTATCATACCGGCCACTGTATTGCCCTGCATCTTAAAGTAATTGTGCTGCTCGCATTGCCTCCCCAGCTGCTTCCGCCATCATAGCGCTCACTATTCAGCCATTTTTGTTGTAGTGGGCTGCTCGCTTTATTTGGCCATATTTATATTTATATCGCATTGCCTCCGCTGTGATTACCTAGAGTTTGCCCGCTTTGCCTTCAAAAGTGTGTAGCCTATTTGTCCCAGTGCCCCCTCCGACAGCGTAACCCTGTGTGTGCCCCGGCCTGTTCCAGTTTCGTTTCACCAGCCATCTTGTTGTTGTGCATCGGAGCCCGTCCCCTCCACCACGATCCCGCCTCCCAGCTGCCCCTCCCTCCCACTGTGTGCCTAGCCTCGCTCCGTTCCGTGCTGCGCTGTGTCCGCCCTGACTGCTTCGGAAGCGGACGCTCCCCACGTCCCCTGGTCCACCTGGGTATCGTTACTATACTATCATACCAGCCACTGTATTGCTCTGCATCTTAAAGTAATTGTGCTGCTCGCATTGCCTCCCCAGCTGCTGCCGCCATCATTGCGCTCACTATTCAGCCGTTTTTGTTGTAGTGGGCTACTTGCTTTATTTGGCCATATTTATATTTATATTGCATTGCCTCCGTTGTGATTACCTAGAGTTTGCCCGCTTTGCCTTCAAAAGTGTGTAGCCTATTTGTCCCAGTGCCCCCTCCGACAGCGTAACCCTGTGTGTGCCCCGACCTGTTCCAGTTTCGTTTCACCAGCCATCTTGTTGTTGTGCATCGGAGCCCGTCCCCTTCACCACGATCCCGCCTCCCAGCTGCCCCTCCCTCCCACTGTGTGCCTAGCCTCGCTCCGTCCCGTGCTGCGCTGTGTCCGCCCTGACTGCTTCAGAAGCGGACACTCCCCACGACCCCTGGTCCACCTGGGTATCGTTACTATACTATCATACCGGCCACTGTATTGCTCTGCATCTTAAAGTAATTGTGCTGCTCGCATTGCCTCCCCAGCTGCTTCCGCCATCATAGCGCTCACTATTCAGCCGTTTTTGTTGTAGTGGGCTGCTCGCTTTATTTGGCGATATTTATATTTATATCGCATTGCCTCTGCTGTGATTACCTAGAGTTTGCCCGCTTTGCCTTCAAAAGTGTGTAGCCTATTTGTCCCAGTGCCCCCTCTGACAGCGTAACCCTGTGTGTGCCCCGGCCTGTTCCAGTTTAGTTTCACCAGCCATCTTGTTGTTGGGCATCGGAGCCCGTCCCCTCCACCACGATACCGCCTCCCAGCTGCCCCTCCCTCCCACTGTGTGCCTAGCCTCGCTCCGTCCCGTGCTGCGCTGTGTCCGCCCTGACTGCTTCGGAAGCGGACGCTCCCCACGACCCCTGGTCCACCTGGGTATCGTTACTATACTATCATACCGGCCACTGTATTGCTCTGCATCTTAAAGTAATTGTGCTGCTCGCATTGCCTCCCCAGCTGCTTCCGCCATCATAGCGCTCACTATTCAGCTGTTTTTGTTGTAGTGGGCTGCTCGCTTTATTTGGCCATATTTATATTTATATTGCATTGCCTCCGCTGTGATTACCTAGAGTTTGCCTGCTTTGCCTTCAAAAGTGTGTAGCCTATTTGTCCCAGTGCCCCCTCCGACAGCGTAACCCTGTGTGTTCCCCGGCCTGTTCCAGTTTCGTTTCACCAGCCATCTTGTTGTTGTGCATTGGAGCCCGTCCCCTCCACCACGATCCCGCCTCCCAGCTGCCCCTCCCTCGCCCCTCCCCTTCCACTATCCATTTATGACAGCTGCATTTGCGCACAGCGTTCATGCGCAGCGGTCGCGCCCCATGCGCGCCGAAGGTGCGCCAAAGGTAAGCCCGTCTATGCCCGTCCGCGCCTGGACCGCGCCCAGCGCCAGACCCCCTGGCCCCCGCAAACCGCACTCATCCCGCATAACGTATGACGCTGCCACCCTCCTAGCCCTTAACCCCGGAGGCACACCACAATGCTACGAGGCTGCCCCAGGACGTACCCACGGCCCCTTCGCCTGCATCAAGACCCACACCAAATCCACTAACTCCAAACACAGCTCCAACCCTAACCACCTGAAGTGCATCCTGCTGAACACCCACTCAATCCACAGACACACCACTGAACTCTGGGACCTACTTGACACTGCTTCACCGGACATCTCCTTCCTTACAGAAACCTGGATGAACGCCTCTTCAGCGCCCGACATCGCCATAGCCATCCCGGACGCTTTCAAGATCATCCGAAAAGACCGGACCAACCAAACAGGAGGAGGCATCGCCATCGTCCATAAGAACACCATCAGAATCACGACCAGCCTCGACGATAACCTTGCAACCGCCGAACACCTCCACTTTCAGATCCACACCGACCCCAGGACCACACTTAGAGGCACCCTCATCTACAGACCACCAGGAACCCATAAACAATTCAGCGATGACATCACTGACTTCATCAGCCCACATGCCCTCGCCTACGAGAACTAAATTCTACTGGGAGACCTCAACTTCCACCTGGAAAAGAAAAACGACAGCAACACCACCACCCTTCTGGACAACCTGGCCAATCTTGGTCTCAAACAACTTGTTGACACCCCCACCCATACAGCCGGACATACGCTCGACTCAATCTTCACCTCCAGCAAGCACATCTCCTTCGATCACACCGCAGCTCTCCATTGGACGGACCACAGCTGTGTTCACTTCGGCTACAAAACTACCTCAACCCACAACCCCCCACAACCTATTCGACGAAGAAACTGGAACAAAATCACCACCGACCAACTCCTCAAATCGCTCAAACAAAACCCTCCCGCCCTCTCATCGGACCCAAATCAAGCGGCCACCAAACTCAAACAATGGATCACTCACAGCGCTGACGAACTAGCACCCTTGAAAAACCACCAAACCAAACAGGGTAGCAAAACGGCCCCCTGGTTCAACGAGGACCTTAAGAAATCCAAAAAACTATGCCGTACTCTCGAGAAAACATGGAGAAAAAACCCAACCACTGACAACCTGACCACCTTCAAGACAGCCACCCGCAAACACCACCGATCGATCCGATCCACCAAGAAATCAGCATTCAAGGATCGACTCGACAACAACGCCCAAAACAGCAAGGAACTATTCAACATCGTCAAAGAATTTACCAACCCCACCGCAGCCTCAAACGACATTACTCTCTCCCAAGATCTCTGCGACTCGTTATCTTCTTTCTTCTACAACAAAATCGCCGACATACATAACAGCTTTGAGAACATTTCCAAAGAACAGTCCACTCCACCTACCTCCAAACCTAAAGCGCCCTCTAACATCCTTAACGCCTGGAACCCAATCACCACTGAAGACACCATCCGCCTAATGAACTCCATCCATTCAGGCTCGCCAACCGACCCCTGTCCCCACCACATCTTCAACAAAGCAGACTCCATCATCGCACCCCATCTCCGTGATGTCATCAACTGCTCCTTCAACTCCGCTACCTTCCCAGAAAGCTGGAAACACGCCAAACTTAACGCCCTCTTGAAGAAACCCACAGCGGACCCCTCTGAACTTAGGCCCACATGCATCAAGCATTTTTGGAATCGCAAACGGTGCGATTCCTTAAAATCGGCCGTTTGCGATTCCAAAAATGCTTTTTGAGATGCATCATGCTTTTTTAGAAATCGCAACTTTTTTGCGATTTCTAAAATTGTGATAGCATTTCAGAAATCGCAATTTTGCGATTTCTAAAATGCTATGCATCATTTGATTTCAAATTGCGAAATTTGAAATTGCAAGTGCAAATTACCACGAAGTTGAACCTCGTGGTAATTTGCGAAATTGTTTAAAAAAGCACAAACATGCATTTTTTAAACTGTAAAGTTACAGACACACATGTCCTTAGGACATGTGTGTATGTAACTTATACTCAAAAGTACATTTCATGGGTGAAGGGGGGGGGGTCATTTGGACCCCCCTCTCCACCCTTGAAATGCATTGCTGAATTGCGATTTCAAATTGCGAATTCGCAATTCCCATTCATTTCTATGGGCATTTTAGCCCATAGGAATGAATGGGAATTGCGAATTCACACTTTGCTAATCGCATAATTTTTGAGAATCGGTAAAAATTGTGATTTTTACCGATTCTCAAATATTTTGCGAAAATGTACATGCATCCCATTTTGCATTTCCTGATTTGCGATTCCCTAAAAATCGCAAATTAGGAAGTGCAACGTGAAACAATGATGCATGTGGGCCTTAAAAACTACCGCCCCATCTCACTCCTCCCATTCCCTGCCAAAGTCATTGAGAAAGCCGTCAATAGACAGCTCGCCGCCTTCCTTGAATCCAACAACTCCCTCGACTTCTCACAGTCCGGCTTTCGAGCCAAACACAGCACCGAAACCGCCCTTATTGCAGCGACAGACAACATCAGAACACTACTGGACAACGGAGAAACAGTTGCCCTCATCCTACTCGACCTCTCCGCCGCCTTCGACACAGTCTGTCATATAACCCTCATACAACGCCTCAGCAACATCGGCATACAAGGAAAAGCCTTGGACTGGATCATCTCATTCCTCGACTGGAGAACCCAGAGAGTCTGACTCCCCCCATTCAAATCAGAGGCCACCGAAGTCATCTGCGGAGTACCACAAGGATCATCGCTCAGTCCCACCCTCTTCAACGTTTACATGAGTCCCCTCGCGCCCATCGCGCGACAGCACAACCTTAACATCATCTCTTACACTGACGACACCCAGCTGATCCTTTCCCTTACCAAAGACCCCAACACCGCCAAAACCAATCTTCATGAAGGCATGAAAGAAGTAGCCGAATGGATGAAAAACAGCCGCCTAAAACTTAATTCAGACAAAACGGAAGTCCTCATCCTAGGATCATCCCCCTCTGCCTGGGACGACTCATGGTGGCCATCGGCCCTGGGCACGGCACCCATACCCACAGACCACGCACGTAACCTAGGCTTCATCCTAGACTCCTCCCTCTCAATGACCAGACAATTCAACGCCTTCTCATCCTCTTGCTTCAACGCACTTCGTATGCTCAAAAAAATCTTTCGTTGGATCCCCACCGAAACAAGAAAGACTGTCACCCACGCACTGGTCACTAGCCGACTGGACTATGGAAACACCCTCTACGCCGGAACCACAGCCAAATTACAGAAAAACTCCAACGCATCCAAAACACATCAGCCAGGCTCATATTGGACATCCCGCGCCAAGCTCACATTACCGGTCACCTGAAAGACCTCCACTGGCTTCCCGTCAACAAGAGAATAACGTTCCGTCTCCTCACCCACGCACACAAGGCCCTCTACAAACTAGGACCCGAATGCCTCAACACACGACTATCCTTCTACACACCGACCCGCCAACTAAGATCCTCCAATCAAGCCCTCGCTGCAGTTCCGTGCATCCATAGATCCACCATGGGAGGAAGATCCTTTTCCTACTTGGCGGCCAAAAGCTGGAATTCTCTCCCCACTCACCTCCGCCTTACCCAGAACCACATTTCCTTCAGGAAGGAACTTAAAACCTGGCTATTCGATAAATAATGCACCCCCTCCCCCAAGCGCCTTGAGACCCTCTGGGTGAGTAGTGCGCTATACAAATTCCTGAACTTAAACTTGAACTTGAATCAAAAGTAAAGAAAAACAAGAAGAGAGGAAAAACAAATGTGTCACATTGCCACGCGTTAATATCTATTGCAATTTTAAGTATAAAGAGATGCTCCTCCACTCCCAGTCAAATTGAATAGGGGTACTGCTCAAACGCCAGCCAATCAGTGTCATGGCATTGACTCATAGCTGTGTGGTGGTGGGGGGAGAAGGAGGCTCAAATACAATCCCCTATTGTCCGTCCAACGCTTCCAAATCTTGTAGTGTTTGCGGGGACATCCCTGTGCCTCGAATACTGGAAGTTCTAAACCCATGCAGAAGTCCAAGCCCTTCTTCCACACCCGGAGTGGTGGTGGAGACTCATCTTTCCAAATTCGGGGAATATCATGTTTTGTGAGCGCAAGGCCCAGGAATAAGAGATGGCACTTGTATCTATTCCCACCAATGTCTTTCGTGATATGTAGTATAGCTAAGCATAGTGAGGGTGCAATATCCCATCCCAAAACCACAGAGAGGCACGTGAACACGCCCTCCCAGAACCTCGACAGTGCTGGACAAAGCCAGACAGTATTATAGGAATGTGCCCTCCAGAAGTCCGCAGCGTATACATTGCGGGGGCGTAATGAGCCCAGCACGCCATAGCCTGATCCTTGTATAATAGGCTCTGTGTAAATATTTGAACTGAATAAGGTGCAGATGGACTGCTATTGCTGCACTACATGGGGATTCCAAAGCCTCAACCCAGTCTTCCTGTGCTAACGGGCCTAGGTCTTACTGGCATGCCTCTATAGCTTCGTGGACGGTAGTTGAGGTTCCGTGATTCTGAACCTGTTCAATAAAAGTCGTCGTATCTAGACGATTTTGGTATCAGCGGACCGCAAATGACGAGTGCGGTATGTACGAGTGTTTTCATCATAATCGATCAATGGAAACACTACGTATTTAGAGATTTCGTTCGAACCTACGGGTTCCATTTTGTGTACGGCAGCCATTTTGTGGTTGCCCTCACATAGGCCGATGACTGCGGCCGAACGAGTCTTTGGGACACGCACACCTTTAGCTATCTTCTGAGTGACCTGAACAAACTGACTCCCTTGAACGAAGCTGACCTTGTTGAGCCAGTTCCTTGTTAGGCAGCTGGTCAGATAGAGATCAAAGAGCAGGACATTGCTGAGTTTATGGTACATGCACACACCCTTCTATCTTGCTTCTTATCTGTTTCTGTTCCTTCCTTTATGGCTTAATTATGGTTTGGGTTGAGGTCCTTTTATTATGGATTCGTCCGGCCTGTTCGATCAAGAATGTTGGATTCTGCCTTGTCATTTCTGGTGGGCTGGACAACCGAAAGTGGGTTTGTCGTTATGCGATAAGTTTGAAATGTCACTGTGTGATTGGTCCGTTTGTAAGTAATTGATGCTAGCCAGGAATGTGATTTTTGGCATAAAAGACGATGTCTCACTCTATGAAATTGTGCAGTCTCTAGCGAACCACCCGTGTTGTGCTTTGTAGATCTCTGTTCCTGGTTGCGGCCAATAAATTTGGTATTTGACCTCACCGAGAAGTGTCCTGTGTATTTAACGAAATGCCCCTTTTTGCATACCAGAGAGGTACGAATCTGGGTAACATGATTAAATCTTGCACGAGCAATCCTGAGGAAGTTTTCAATGGCACACTGCCCTGTCACAACTGCAGTCACTGCAATAACATTATCAGAGGGAATGTAATCACCCATCCTAGTAAGGGTTACAAGATCAAATTACGCGTTTCAGCAACTTGTGATTCTACAAATGTTATATACCTTTTGAAATGTCCCTGTGGACAAGGATATGTGGGCAAGACTGAGAGAAAGATGAAAGTGAGACTTAACGAGCATAAGTCGAACATTCACAACAAACAGACCAAATCCACTGTTGCAACCCATTTTTGTGAAGCTTCGCATAATGTGAGCCAACTCAGATTCACCATTCTAGAAATTGTCCAAAAACGTGAGGGTGTTGACAACCATAATAACTTGCTACGAAGAGAAAATTTCTGGATTTTCAAACTTGAAACACTTAAACCAACTGGAATGAATGAGAGAACTGAATTTAAATGCTATCTATGAGAATGATCATGAGATAACTAATCTGAATGTACTCTGCATGTTTTCTTATAATTGCCCATTTTTTGCAACAATGTTAGCATTTCATTGACCCCCATCTTCTGCCAGTTTACAGAAACGTTGGTTAACGAGGCACTTTCAAAACAATTTTAGTTGCCTAAATTATTTTAGTTGCTTTTTTGTTACTTATCATTGTAGTCACCACTGGAATCTCTTCTTCACATAGATTTCGCTTTTCTCATTTTCTTCACCGTATATTCTATCACCTAATTCATGTCTTGCGTTACTCTTTCCTTCTCTTCCTATCATGGCTACCTTTTTTCACCCGCTTTTTTACCCTTTTTTCAACCGTTTTCCATCTTTACTGATCACAGAGGGACTTGGTCTGTCTTTTGTGTTTAGCGAATACGTAACGTTTTAACGTGGGCTTTCGAGCTCGCGGTGGGAACTACTTTCATGAAGCGGCTTATGGGCGCGCTATCTCAACGTTACCGGTAAGCGGTGAGAATAATACTATCGGATCTTGCATGCGCATGGTTCGCTCCACGTTACAGCGGTTTTATATCGTACTGTTCACTCGGTATCTTCATCTAATAGTGCACTGTTTACCTAACTATTGTTTTCACACGGAGCTCGTTTATCTTGGTGGAGGCTAACTTTCCTTCTACGCCTGTACCTAGTTGCCTTTAGTCTTTTGAATAGACCGTATATGAGATTTATATAAATGAGGGACTTTTGTATTGTGTATACTTTATTGATTCACTTGGTGGTAACAAATAATCGGTTGAATCCACTCTTTACCTTGATCGTTTTTTTCAGTTTTGATTATGAATATAGTTGTGATTAAGACATTGAAGTCCCTGACATATCCTCATATTTGTTTTTAGAATCCAGTCCCTGATGAAGGCTAGCATATAGCCGAAATGCATTGGGCGCTAAAAAAGTGATTTACATAAGGCTGGATCGTTGATTTTGATTTTGTTGACGCAACTTTTGAAAAAATGAAAAAATAAATATAAAGACTTCTGAAGAGAATTTGAACTTGTTTTGGAATACATTTTGTGGAACTGCTACAGCCCAGTGAATGGGTTTCACGCTGTGACCAGGGGACGTAGCTCAGTTGAGGGTCACGCAATTATTATTTTTGAAAAGGGTACTCTGAAGGAGGGTACACCCTGGGGCACGCAACAACTTTAAACTAAAGGAGATATGGAGTGCAAGCGAGACTAAATCATCTGTGTCTCTGTTTGCCATTGCAGGGGAACTCGAAGACATCGGGCGTTTTCCCTGGCGCCGCTGGGTTCTAAAACCCGGTTCTTCAGTTGGCGCCTAACGTGGGGCGACTTCAGCGGTACCGGTCCAAGCCTGAAGATCGTGAGGAGCTTCGTGTGAAAATTCTGGGGGAAGGCCTGCCACTTCATTGACCCCTGTATGTCGTTGTGGTCCGAAAATCTTTGCTGCGAGGTTCCCCGCTTTCCGACGGCTACGAAGGACTGCTGCCCTGACTGTCGCCCTACTTTGGAGCCATTAGACGATTTGTAGAGCGAGACGATAGACGGGTCTTCTGGCGACACCATCGACATTTCAGTTAAGTATGAGTGGAGCGTCTCCCAGTCCTTAGTTTTGTTTTGGTATCCCCCTGGGATTCTTTAATTTGGTACCTGCAGGCCCCAAAGCCGAGGGACTCGTCTATTCGCGAGACTATCGTTTTTGATATTCCCTTGAATTTTGAAGCTAGACTAGTGAGCGAAGATGTCTGGTCTTAGCAGACTTGGAAAGATATTTTGTTGTGGTTGTAATAGGGATTCCCGATTGGAGGACTAGTGTCCGGTTCCTCCGATTGGAACTCCGACCTATGAGCTCTATATAAAACATGGTGTGGGCCCTATCGCGTATAATGAAGTATGGATTAGGTATACCAGGAAAGACGGTGTCCTACAGTGGCCCCATTATGGTAGCTTTGAAACAGAGATTTTACACAATCTCGAAGTTAAATTGTTCAAGAAGAAAGTCCGGCCGGCAATGTTTGACTCTTTCCGTTTATGGCGAAAGGAAGCCAAACAGAAAGAAATTAAGTTAGCGAAGCGAAATAAGAGAGAACGAGGTATGTCAATGGTACAAGCTACTATACAGTTTAGGGATAACGAAGAAGAACAAGAGAGCGAACAATTGCTTAGGCAACGTAAACTGGTGGTAGACAAGTGCTATCCAGCTTTGCCACCTCAACAGCAAGAAGAAAAGAAAGGTC
Source organism: Lissotriton vulgaris (assembly GCF_964263255.1). Classification (NCBI taxonomy): domain Eukaryota; kingdom Metazoa; phylum Chordata; class Amphibia; order Caudata; family Salamandridae; genus Lissotriton; species Lissotriton vulgaris. The sequence continues at coordinate 247,137,792 of NC_141694.1, forward strand.
TTGCAAAAGATCCTTAAATGTCGCTTCTATTGAGTTCGCCACCCCCTTATGTGCAGAGTGCTACAGCACCTCCGCAACAGTTAGTTGCGCAACCTCCCATTGCTTTGCCTCCTGTGGTTCTACAACAACCAGCTCCTCGTCAGTTGGCTCCTACTCCTTTGGCGCAGCCTTCTCAAGGGCGACTTTGCTACCTGCTTCGTCTGCTACTCCTACGCTTGTATTGTCTACTCCTTCTGCTACTGCTCCTATGTATGCTTCTGCTCATCCTGTTTTTCCTCCTGTTCTGTTGTCAACTTCTCCTTCTGTTCGACAGAGAATGACTGATACTGATGCTGGTTTCTCCTCTTTTTGGGTCATTGACTATGTCCCCTGTTTTAGAGCGTAAACAATTGTGTAGTCAATTGCCTGGTCCAGATGAACGTTCAGTATTGGATCATTTAGCGCGTAAATGGGTCACTTACCCTTTACAGTATAGATTTGAGTGTGTTATGGATGTTTTCCGTCAATGGGGAGCACCGACACAGAAATATGTTTTTGAGATGATGTGTACTTTCCTTCGTGAAGAATGGGAAGATGGTGAATTAGGACGAGCTCCGCCTGAGTTGTTCCGTATACCGTCTGAGTTTGCGAAGGGAACTCTAGTGGGTCTTGAGGTTTAGAAAGCAGTTGAGACGTTGTTGTCGTTTAGGAGTGAATCTCCTTCTCAGCGACTGTTTGAGCCTGATTCTTCAGTTAGGAGAAAGGCGCGACAATATCCGATGAGAGAGGTTCCCCCAGTTTGGAGACCGGGTGATGCAGCTGCTAATCCAGCTATTCCGCCTCATTTTCAGCGTGTTTGGGTACATGTTCCATGGAAGCGAGTTGAAGTTTTGGCCCTTAAGCAGTCTTTGCCAGATCCACGTAAAAATCCTGCAGGGTACTATAAGGAATTATCACAGACTGCGGATTCATGTATTATGAATTTGGCTGATATAGACATGTTGTTTGGAAATGTAGTTCCACAGCCTTTATGGGGATTGATTCGTCATACGGATCATGCAAGAGGAATTAGGTGATACATGGAATAATCTTAGGGCCGCAGATGCTAGACAAGTTGGTGATGCTAAACCAGAGGACGTAATCGCTGACCTCCCTGGTAGGATTATTAATCATATGAAGACTTTGATGCCTGCTATGCGTGTTAATTGGGACAAGTTGTCTGCATGTAAGCAGAAGAAAGACGAAAGCGTGTCTGACTTTTTCACCAGGTTCGAAGAGACGTTTATCGACCACAGTGGTCAGGGTAGGAGTACGGAAGGTGGTCAACGGTTGTTCGTTGACAAGTTTATGCATAATTTGCTTCCAGAGTTGTGCACTAAGTTGAAGAATTCTGAGAGTGCTTGGGCTGTTTCTTCGTCAGCGCAGATTTTGGCTACTGCAGAGTACTACGAAAATAGAGATAAGGACGAAAAAGATAGAGCTGACAAGAAGACTAAAGAGCTTAAGACTAAGGTTCTTTTGCAGCAAGCTTATCCGCCTCATAATAATCAGCGCGATTATCAGCAACCTCAGCAATATCAGAGAAACTCGCAAAGGTTTGAGTCTTCTCAACAGCGTTTTCCTGTAGGCCCTAATCAGTGTGCGTATTGTAAAGAAGAGGGTAATTTCAAGAATACTTGTCCGGTTCTGTTACAGCGCACGAATGGTGTTTTTGGTGTGAGAGGTCGAGGTGTTCAGCAAGCTCCTAGAGGTAGAGGACGTGGTGTGTTTCCTCGGAATGCGCGTTCTTTGCCTCCACAGAATTCTATGAACAGCTTTGATCAGCAGAATGGTGCGTCTGGTAGGACGGCTCAATACTATGCAGACGATTACTACGTCGAAGGTGAGAATATGGATGGTAATGATTGCTAGGACAGCCATAGACAAAGAGAGGGAGTTGTTTCAGTTCCAGTAGATCAGAATGAACCTTATGTTAAAGTGATTGCATCAGGTGTGTCACAGCCTTTTCTGTTGGATACTGGTGCTGCAAAGAGTTCTATTATGCACTCTAAACTCCCTGGCGCACCTTTGTCTGGCTTAACGAATGTTTCAGTAGGTTTTTCTGGCGCCCCGGTTATGAATTCGATTTCTAGTCCGTTGTCTATTTCTGTTGGATCTTGTGAATTCGAAGCACCCCTAATTCTGACGACAGGGTGTGGTGAGAACTTGTTGGGAATAGACTTGTTGAAAAGATTGTATGCGACACTACATTGTTCTCCTTCAGGAGTACAGCTTACATTGGGTAAGAGAGTGATCTCTCCGATGTACTTGTCTAAAGATCGACTTCCACCTGAATTGTCTTCTCTCCCTGATTCTCTTTGGGCTACTGGTCCGAATGATGTGGGTCTTTTGGAGATTCCACAATATGTTGTGACGTTGAAATCGAATGCTAGATTGCCACGTATTCCCCAATATCGGATTTCCAGTGATGGTGAAAGAGCGCTTTTAGCGATCATCTATGATCTGATTGAGAAAGGTATGATTGAAGAAACGAGAGGTAATGTGTCCAATAGTCCGGTTTTGCCTGTTCTGAAAAGAACTGATTCTTCACAGCCTCCTGTATATAGGTTTGTGATTGATCTTCGCGAGGTGAATAAGATCGTAGTTCCTCAATTTCCAGTTGTACCTGATATCACCGCTTTATTGACTTTGATTCCGGCTACAGCCACGTGGTTTTTGGTGATTGACTTTAAGAATGCTTTCTTCAGCATTCCGATTGCCGTGGAGAGTGGAGATATTTTTGGCTTCTCTTTAGGAGGCCAAAGTTTCCGGTGTAAGCGCGCTCCTCAAGGCTATTGTGAGAGTCCATCGATCTATAGTCAGGCTTTGAAAACTCAGCTTGATACAATTGTTTTACCTAATGGTGCTGGCCTTATTCAGTATGTTGATGATCTGTTAGTTGCGGCTGACAATGAAGAGATTTGTAAAGAGGCTACTTTGTCGTTGTTACAGCATTTGTCTGATTTCCATCATAAGGTGTCTCTTTCGAAGTTGCAATATTATCGACAAGAAGTTACCTACTTAGGTCACCTCTTATCGAAGGAGGGAAGAAGATTGACCCCAGAAAGAATTCAAGCTATAGCGAAAATGAGTGTGCCTACGACACAGAGAGAAGTGCGTGCTTTTCTGGGTATTACGTCGTATTGTAGACAGTGGATTCCGAATTTTTCTTTGCTTGCGAAGCCTTTGATAGCTCTTACTGTTAAGGATACTCCAAATCCAATTCCTTGGACTGACGGATGTCAGAAGAGCTTTTCAGAATTGCGTGATGCGTTGTGTTCGCCTCCTGTGTTGGGTACTCCCGACGACAGTAAGCCTTTTACACTCTATGTCCACGAGAGAGAGGGATGTGCATTGTCAGTTTTGACTCAGCAGTTTGGCGATAAGCAACGTCCATGTGCGTATTTTTCATCGACTTTGGATCCGCTAGCTAGAGCGTTGCCGAGTTGTTTGAGAGCTACAGCAGCAGCGGCTGTTTCTATTCGACAGTCTGCTGGTTTGGTGATGGACAATACATTGATTGTGATGGTTCCACATGTAGTGGATACCTTGTTGAATCATACCAAGACACAGCACTTAACTAGTGCTCGGTTGTCAGGTTACGAATTGACACTCTTAGCGAGTCATGTGCATATAAAGAGATGCAACACGTTGAATCCAGCTACGTTGTTGCCGATTTCAGTTGAGACAGATGTTGTTGAACAGCATGATTGCTTCCTTAGGACAGAGGAAGAAATGAAAGGGAGGATAGACCTTAGGGATACTCCTCTTCCAGAGTGTGATGGTACCTTATGGGTCGATGGTTCGTGCTTCAAGCTTCCGAATGGTGATACGACTGCGGCATGTGCTGTTACGACTTTGCATACGATTGTTGAAGCTGCACGTATCCCACATAATTCAGCACAAGCAGCAGAGTTGATTGCATTGACAAGAGCGTGTGTGTTGTCGAAAGGAAAACGAGTGACTGTGTATACCGATAGCCAGTACGCGTTTGGTGTGGCTCATAGTTTGGGGCATTTGTGGAAAGAGCGTGGGTTCCTGACTTCACATGGAACTAAGATTCAGCATGGTCAGTTGGTGAATGAACTCCTTGAGTCACTTACTTTGCCGTTGCAAGTTGCGATTGTGAAATGCAGTGCGCATAAGAAAGTTACTGATGATGTTGGTCGTGGTAATGCGTTTGCAGATGAAGTTGCGAAAGAAACTGCAAGAGATGTGATGAGTCGAATGTATGTTGCGGGTCCGGCGAGATGGGTTCCGGATAGAAGTATGTGTGAAGACACGATTGAGACTGTGAAATCCATCCAAGCTGAAGCTACGGAGAAAGAGTTGAATGAATGGAGAGAAAGTAAGGGTAAATTGGATTTGAATGGTTGTTGGGTTGAGTTGTCAGAGCATCAGTGATGGTTGTTACCCGATGCGTATGTACTTCCAGTGGTTACGATGGCTCTTGGAATGGCTCATATTAGTGTGAAAGGGATTTGTAAGTTGTTAGCTCCAGTATGGCAGAATGCTGGTATTTCTAAGTGTGCAGAGAATTTGGTTAAGAACTGTATGGTGTGTTTGATGTCATTTTGCTCCTCCAACGTATCCGTTCGAGGCTTTGCAGCTAGATTTCATCCACATGGAGAGGTGCAACAACCTGAAATGTGTGTTAGTGGTTGTTTGCTCTTTTTCAAGATGGGTGGAAGCCTACCCTTTGAAAGATAACACTGCCTTGTCCACAGCGAAAGCCCTTATTAAGGAATTTTTCCCTAGGTTTGGTTTGCCGAGAATGATCTGGAGTGACAATGGGAGTGAATTTGTGGGTCAATTGATGAAGAGAGTGTGTGATTGATGAAGAGAGTGTGTGATGGGTTAGGAATCCACCAGAAAATTCACGCTGCAAATCACCCCCAATCAGCTGGTCTAGTAGAATGCTATAATGGCACCCTTAAGCTAAAACTAGCCAAGATTCAAGCGAGCTCTGGTTTACAATGGCCAGATGCCTTGCTATTAGCCCTTTTGTCCACAAGAATGACTGTGCATTCACGAATGGGACTTAGTCCTTATGAGGTAGTGTTTGGTCGCCTGGCAAATATTTGGGGAGTGCCGCGGCCGAAAAATTTAGCGAGATAGAGCATCCTGTATTGCTTGATTACCTGTATGAATTGACGGCTAAATTGTGTGTTTTGCATCAACAGGTTCATGATGCTCTGCCACAAGCTTTTGAAGATCCAGGACACGCCATCGAACTTGGCACCTGGGTCCTAGTTAAAAACTTCCAGCGGACCAAGAACGAGCAGCCCCCCTGGAACGGCCCCTACTTAGTTCTTCTGGCTACCCGTTCCGCAGTACGAGTGCATGGTAAAAAGAACTGGATCCACGGCGTACATTGTAAGAGGGCCCCTTTGCCTCTGCCATACGACCAGTGGGTCCAGAAAGGACTTCCTGATTCTAAGACTGAGACCGTGCCTTGTTTCCTGCCTTTTAGCGATGCCCGTTTGATTGGAACGAACACTGAACCAGAAAGTGACGATCTTCTGCAAGAAGCTGTGCCTCCGTCGAATCCTTTGGACACTTCTGAACCTGAGCTCTTGTTCCGAGAACAGACATTGCCTGGCAAAGAGCGTTATATTTTGCGACCGAGAGTCGCTGGACAAATAAAGTAATTCTTTCTTTACTGATTTTTAAGGCTAAGCTCTCCTCCGAGGAACTGTTTTGATTTTTGTTTTTCGAACCACCATCCGGGTTCAGCTGTAGGGTCGCGGTGTCAAGTCTTTGGAGTGCAAGCCGAAGACGTTAGGTCGACGGTTCTGGTTGGTCTGAGGGAGTTTCCCTGGACTGACATACGCATTCCTTAGCACGGAACACCCTACCGCCGCGAGCAGCAAGATAGAGAGGATGGAGTTTTTCGAGATGGAGAGACCTGTTGAAAGAATGAGCTTCAAGAGCAAAATTAGTAAATTAATGAGCAGAAAACGTTTTTTAATATTGTGTTTGTTTATGCTGTTTAGTTTAATGATGTTTTTAATTGGATATGTGACATTCTCTTTTCAAGTGACGTTTGTGCCCACTATGCAACCTATGCCTCCTCCTACTGTTTCTTCACATTCTTTTCCCCCTCTGCCCGAACATGAAACTGTTAGAAGATTGGAATTTGCTAACAATTCCTTTGTTCAGCTTCTGCACCAACACCAGCTAGTGATGAACATGACAAATTGTTGGGTGTGTGGCCTTATGCCCCATACTACCGATAAAGGTATTCCTTACCTGGTTTTGCCTTTTAGCTATAATGGTTCTGTCTGGGCATACAGAACGATGTTCATCTATGCTCATGGAGTCTATCCCCAACGTTCTGTGAAAGATAGTCCAAAGACTAGTGCTCTGGTCAAAGGTATAGTCGACATGATTAGGGGAATTAGTTCCTATGAGACTATCCCGAGAGATGAGACGCAAGCCTACATTGGATGGAACGTTACTGGATATGGAGTTAGTCTGAGTGTTAACCAGCGAGCGAAAAGATCCCCTCCGATTTGGATAGTGCCCCATCAGGGTCAGTATTGTCTGCAAGGTAATGGCAAGAATCTGAGAGCTCAGTTAGGGAAGAGCCTCTGCACTGAGATGTATGTTTTGCGTCCCAGACTTCCCCAGCGTTTCTAGCAGCTAAGGGTACCTATTTCATCTGTTATGACAAAACATATACATGGTTGACCCCTGACTTTTCGGGTACATGTTTTGTTTCGTTCCTATTGCCTCCCACATTTACAGCTGCAGCAGATTACCACAAGACAAGAGTTGCTAGAGGTGTCTTCAGTAAGGAAGATACAGCAGGACAAGAATTGGGAGATTTTCTGAAGGGTTTTCTGCCGTTCTGGGGACCTACAGCTAATAGCAGGAACATTCAACAGTTGACGAGAGTGGTTGAGTCCACCATAGTCGAAACTGCCGGTGCCCTTAATAACTTGACTGCTGAGCTCCAGTCGGATCGCCTTATGACTCTTCAGAACAGAGTTGCGTTAGATGTCATACTTGCAGATAGAGGAGGGGTGTGTAAATTGATTCAATCGAGCTGCTGCGTTTTCATTCCATTACTGGAATGGGGTAACCCAATACGGTTCAAGGACCTGGGTAGTCAATGCTATAAAGAAACAGTGGTCCAAACCGAATTAATTTTAGATCAACAAACAAAGTATACACATAGTTGATTACTTTAGTGAGCTTCTTGAATTGAACTGCTCTGTTGAATGAATCAGTGATGCTTCTTCCAGCATCAAACACAAAATACCTGACACAAAACCCAAAGGATTATTTGAAAAAAGTGGGGGAGTTTAATAAATTACTCCATTTAGGCTTGATGTTTATATACATTTATACATTTATATACATTTTTCTTACTAACGGTAAAAAGAAGAGCAATCTGCTTCTAAAGAAGTGCAAGAAAAAGAAAAGGCAGGGTAGTGATTGTGAAGAAGGGGTGTAAGCCTCAAGAAAAATTGTGACAAGAGAGAGAAATTTAAACAATTCCGATGTATTGCAGCTGTTTAAAAGATTCAGCTTGTTTAGCAAAAGACCACAGTTGATTACTACTTATTTTTTCATTTATACAGTCATAAATCACATGTATAATGTTTTGGTTGAGGAGTGGTCCTATTTGCACATAAAAAGGCGTCGACGTTTCGACCCGTCTTTTGGTGCAAGGGCAAGTGGGAGCCTCGACCTGCGGGTCTTCCTCAGGACAGATGTAGCACAAGCTTTGTACCGTAGAATTCTCAGAGTGTAACCCACAAATTACTAATGGGTGGCCTCCGTCCTCCAGCTCCGGGATGGACGTAAAATATGGGTGACCGTAGTGAACCATCCAACAAGGGTGGGGCGGCGTCTGTCTCAGATATTCCCAATTATAAATGCAGACACAATTCACACAGAACGTCCCCGGACACTTGCGTGTTTAACCGGGCATCGCACGGAGTTAGCTTTGGAATCCTTCCGGCGTTAGATTGGAATCCCCTTTCCGTTTCAAATATGAACGCTGGGTGCTTTCCTCGTAGCGTTACCGCCGCCACATTGCGGAAGTTGTCCATTGCTCCATAGTGGGGTTTCCCTAGTAAGTTTTTCCCACCAGCCCATCTGGCGATGCACCAATCTCCAGAGCCTAAAAACCATAGTTGTAGCTGGTGGCAGTTCACGGAGCAACGTTGTTGAGGACAAGTAAATGGGAGGCCATGTAGTAGGCTTGAACATCAGAAGTAGCCACACCTCCAGAGTAGGTAGACTGAAAGCAGGACCGCAGGGCTAACCGTGATGCCCCACTCGCCCAAAGAAAGCGGGCCAGGTTCACAAGTAGTTGGCGAAACCACGTTGGTTTTATCGAATAGGGAGGATTTTGCAGTTGATAGAGGAGACGGGCAGGGAAACCATTTTAAAATAGCAGACCTACCAAAGAGAGATAGGGGCAAATGGGACCACACACGTGTCTGTTCACCAACCTGTGCCCACAGAAGTGCTAGGTTTCTGCTCCACGCCAATACCTGGGACGATGAGCGATAGACTCCCAAATATTGAAAGCCATCAGACACCACCACTACCTCTCGCGCCCAGTCTCCCAGTCGCTCTCCACCCTGCAGTGGCCATAAAAAGGACTTCTTTTGGTTCATGTAGAAACCAGATGTTTCTCCAAAAATCTGCATGATGCGGAGGAGGTGTGGGCTAGACCTGTCAAGGTCTGTAAGAAAAAACGAAACATCATCTGCACTGAAGTACTGGGTTTTTAAGAACCCAGCGGTGCCAGGGCACACACCCGAAGACTTCGAGTCCTTCCTGTTTCAGACTACAGAAACACAGGGGCATATTACCAACAACTAGCGATAATTTTTGTCTCTAACTTGTTTAGAGACAAAAATTATCGCCGCACATCGGCGATGTTTATCGCAGATAAACCTTGCTATTAACAAGGTTTATCGCAAATGCGATAAAAAACGGCCGAAATGCATGAATATCGCTGAAAAGTCAGCGATATTCATGCATTATCGAGCAAATGCTCTTAGCCATGTTATCCACCTCCCATTGGATAACATGGCTAAGAACTGCTCAGGGCAGGTGTTAGCTTTTGGAGATATTCCCGCTTAGCGCGAATATCTCCAAAAGTTGGTAATAGGAGATAGCGATGTTAGCGACTGTTTTCAGTCTCTAACATCTTGGCACGCCCACTTTGCATCTCATTAGTGATAAATATCACTGACATGCAAAGTGGGGCCCAAGATGGTCGCTATCTCCTATTAGCTGTCGCTAACTGGTGTTAGCGACAGCTTGGTAATAGGGAGATAATTTTATCTCCGCTTTCTTGGCTTTTAAAGCCAAAAAAGCGGAGATAAACCCCCTTGATAATATGCCCCACAGAGTCTTCTAGGTGAAGTCAAAGATCGTATTTATTGGCTGCAGCCAGTGACAGGTATCCTAGAAGTACAACACAGTGTATGTTCTCAGGAGACTGCTCGATCTTACAAAGCCAGCCTTCTCTTTTCATACAAAATATTATGCTTCAGGCAAACATTCCTTATTTTACAGTTGACCATTCACATATTTTCACTACAAAGAAAAAGCAGAGTCATGATGACAAGCCCATATTTCAGTTTGTTCAGCCCACAATCAATTATCCGGCAAGGCCCAGTATTTTCATCAGATATCGACGGACCCCTAATATAGACGGGCACCTCCTCCTCGTAAAGCAAGTCATAAAGAAAGAAACAGGGACAGGTGTGTGTAAGATTAGGCATGGTTTGTGTGCGATGAAAGGTTTATGACATGTTGTGCTTTGATGCTAATCTCATTCGGCCACTGGGAAAGGAACTGGCCGAACAGGTTTGGCTTCAGGCAGTGGACTCAGCTCACCCAGGTCACAGAGGAGTCAGCGAAGGTGTACGTGTCCTTCAGACTCGATTTTGGCTTTAGTCGTTTGGCCTAGGTGAGGGCAATCACAAAATGGCTGCCGTTCACAAAATGGAACCCGAGGGTTCAGGACGGAAACTCTGATTTCAGTGTGATTTCGTCACCCGAATATGACGGAAATGCTTATACATAGTATCTTAATCATTCTCGGTCTGCTAATACCAAAATCGTCATGATACGATGATGTTTATAACACGGGTCCAGAATTTTCAGTACCACAGACCCTCCTTTTGCCCTTACATAGGCAATAACCTATACTCACGCTAATCTGAGTCCAGGTCTATATTCATAAAGTCATTGAGATGTTGCTGTAGCATCATCCTATTACTTAGCTCGTTTCTTGATACAGGTTTCCTTACACACGATGTAGCATAGAGGCCACATATTGCAGGAGCACACTGTACACACAGACAGAACAGGAAAAGAATGGCTAAGGTCATCCAAATGACTATCAGAATCTTCCATCCCCATGCAGATATCAGTTCCCAGAACCACCCCATCAATGACCAATCTCCTTTATCCACGTGAATAGATTTAGAGATCTTATGCAGTTTGGAAATGGCCTGGTAAACTGTCGGAGCGTTATCTGGGATGAAAATACAGCAACTTGATTGGATCACTTTACATACCCCACCTCGGTCTGCAAGTATGATATCTAATGCGACCCTACTCTGAAGAGTCATAAGGCGATCCGACTGGAACTCAGCCGTCAAATTACTAAGGGCACCGGCGGTTTCAACCACAGTGGATTCAACCACCCTTGTCAATTGCCTTATGTTCCTGCTGTTAACCATAGGTCCCCAAAACGGCATAAACCCTTTATGAAATCTCCAAATTCTTGTCCTGCAGTGTCTTCTTTACTAATGACACCTCTAACTATCTTTGTCTTATGGTAATCTGCCGCAGCCGTGTAAGTGGGAGGCAACAGGAACGAAACAAAACATGTGCCCGAGAAGTCAGGGGGCAACCATGTATAGGCTCTATCATGAAATAGGTACCCTTAGCTGCTAGAAACGAAGGGGAAGTCTGAGATGAAAAAATGTATGTTTCAGTGCAGATACTTTACCCTAGCTGAGCTCTGGGATTCTTGCCATTACCTTGCAGACATAGGTGACCCTGATGGGGTACAATCCAACTCGAGGAGGATCTCTTTGCTCGCTGGTTCTCACTCAGAGTAACTCCATATCTTGTTACATTCCATCTATCATAAGCTTGTAACTCATCTCAGAGAATCGTTCTATACAAATCAATTGTTCTGCTCATATTTGTGATTCCCACTACCAATGCCTTGTTGCTCGAGTTACTTCTCGTGGAACGTGGGGGATATGGTTCGATGACATATATGAACATCGTCTGAAACGCCCACAAAGAACCATTGTAGCTAAATGGTAAGACCAAGTATGGTATACCCTTATCTGTTGTATGTGGCATAAGACCACACACCCAACAATTAGTTGTGTTCACTACTAATTGGTGTTGGTGTAAAAGCTGGATGAAGGAGTTATTGATAAACTCTAATCTTCTAGTGGACTCATGCTCTGACAGAGGGTGAGAAAAATGCGAGGAAACAGTAGAAGGAGGTATGGGCTGTGTAGTGGGTGCAAAGGTCACTTGAAAAGAGAATAAAACATATCCTCGACCCACCACCACCAGCAACAGACCGCCCGCAGAAGCTGGAACAAGATCACAGGAGACCAGCTCGCCACCTCCCTGAGCCAGCACCCTCCTGCCAGCTCAGCGAACCCCAGCCAGGCCGCCGACAACCTCACGAAGTGGATCAGCAACTGCGCGGACGAACTCGCCCCACTGAGGACCCCGCCCAGCAGACCCGGCAGCAAGAAAGCCCCATGGTTCACCGACGAACTCAAGAGCTCCAAGAAGAACTGCCGAGCCCTCGAGAAAGTCTGGAGAAGGGAACCGACACCGGACAACAGGACCTCCTTCAAACTTGCCACCCGGAAACACCACCAGCTGATCCGCGCCGCCAAGAAAACAGCATTCAAGGACCGGTTGGACAACAACGCACACAACTGCAAGGAACTCTTCAACATCGTCAAAGAGCTTTCCAACCCCAGCGCAGGAAACAACGACATCACCCCATCGCAAGACCTCTGCAACTCCCTGGCTTCATACTTCCACAACAAGATCGCGGACATACACAACAGCTTCAACAACCAACCAACGCACACCATGACCGAACAACCACCCCCCACCACCACCCTCCACGCCTGGACCCCGATCAGCACCGAAGACACCATCCGCACGATGAACTCCATCCACTCCGGATCACCGACCGACCCCTGCCCTCACCACGTCTTCAACAAAGCCGACGCTGTCATCGCACCCCACCTGCGAGACATCATCAACACATCCCTCGACACCACCATCTTCCCCGAGAGCTGGAAACACGCCGAACTCAGCGCCCTACTCAAGAAACCAACAGCGGACCCCACCGACCTCAAGAACTACCGCCCCATCTCGCTCCTCCCGTTTCCAGCCAAAGTCATCGAGAAGACCGTCAACAAGCAGATGGCCGCTTTCCTCGAGACGAACGGATCCCTCGACCCCTCACAGTCCGGCTTCCGAGCCAACCACAGCACCGAGACCGCCCTCATCGCCGCCACCGACGACATCCGAGCCCTGATGGACAATGGAGAAACAGCGGCCCTCATCCTCCTAGACCTCTCCGCGGCATTCGACACGGTCTGCCACCGCACCCTAGTGCAGCGCCTCAGCAACGTCGGAATCCAGGACAAGGCGCTGGAGTGGATCACCTCCTTCCTCGACGGGAGAACACAGAGAGTCCGCCTACCACCGTACAAGTCAGAGGCCACCGAAGTCATCTGCGGCGTCCCCCAAGGATCATCTCTGAGCCCCACCCTCTTCAACGTCTACATGAGCCCCCTCGCGGCCATCGTACGCAAACACAACCTCAGCATAATCTCCTACGCCGACGACACCCAGCTGATCCTCTCCTTGACCAACGACCCCGCCGCCGCCAGAGCCAACCTGCACGAAGGGATGAAAGAGGTAGCCGAGTGGATGACGACCAGCCGCCTGAAACTGAACTCGGACAAGACGGAGGTCCTCATCCTGGGCCCCTCTCCCTCCGCCTGGGACGACTCCTGGTGGCCTCCCGCCCTGGGCACCGCACCCAAACCGACAGACCATGCACGCAACCTGGGCTTCATCCTGGACTCCTCCCTCTCCATGACCAGGCAAGTCAACAACGTCTCCTCGGCATGCTTCAACATCCTACGCATGCTACGGAAGATCTTCTGGTGGATCCCCACCGAGACCAGGAAGACCGTCACCCAGGCCCTCGTCACCAGCCGACTGGACTACGGCAACGCCCTCTACGCCGGGACCACCGCCAAGCTCCAGAAGAGACTCCAGCGGATCCAGAACGCCTCAGCCAGACTCATCCTCGACATCCCACGAACCAGCCACATCTCCGGACATCTGCGAGACCTTCACTGGCTCCCCGTCAACAAAAGAATCACCTTCCGCCTCCTCACCCACGCACACAAAGCCCTACACGACCAAGGCCCGAGCTACCTCAACAGCCGAGTCAACTTCTACGCTCCCAAACGCCACCTCCGATCAGCCAACCACGCCCTCGCCGCCGTCCCCCGCATCCGAAGAGCGACTACAGGAGGAAGGTCCTTCTCCCACCTGGCCGCCAAGACCTGGAACTCCCTCCCGACCGACCTGCGCCTGACCCAAGACCACCTCTCCTTCAGGAAGAAGCTGAAGACCTGGCTGTTCGAGCAGTAGCGGCTCCCCCCCCCCCAGCGCCTTGAGACCCCACGGGTATGTAGCGCGCTTTATAAGTGTCACTGATTGATTGATTGATCCTATTAAAAACGTCATTACACTAAGCAACATGAAAATGCATAATATCAAAAATCGTTTCTTTGTCATCAATATACACATTCTGGCTTTAAAGTTCATCTGTTTGGCAGGTCTCTCCATCTCGAAAAACTCCATCATCTCTAAATTGCTGCCCGCGGCGGTAAGGTGTTCTATGCTAAGGAATGCTGCTGTCAGTCCAGGGCAACTCCCTTAGACCGACCAGAACTGTCGACCTAACGTCTTCAGCTGCACTCCGAAGACTTGGGCAACCGCGACCCTAGCAGCTGAACCCGGATGGCGGTTCGAAAAACAAAAATATGCAAGTTTCTCAGATGAGAGAGCTGCACTTTCAAAAATAGAAAAAAAGAATTTTTATTTGTCCATAGTTCTCGGCCTCAAATTATAACAGCTTTTTCCAGGTACTGTCTGGTTCTGAAACAAGAGTTCAGGCTCTGTAGTGTTCAATCGAATTGACGGTGGCACAGCTTCTTGCAGGATATTGTCGCTTTCTTCTTCAGAAATTGTTCCTTTTACACGTGCATCGCTAAAAGGCAGAAAACGAGGCACAGTCTCAGTTTCAGAGTCAGCGATCCCCTCCTGGACCCTACGGTCGTACGGAAGAGGCAGAGGGACCCTCTTACAGTGTACGCCGTGGATCCAGTTCTTTTTCCCTTCTACTCGAACAGCTGATCTTGTTGAGAGAAGGACAAGGTGGGGTCCGGTCCAACGGGGCTGGTCATTCTTTGTCCGCTGGAAGTTCTTGACCAGCACCCACGATCCAGGATCGATAGGATGTCCTGGAGCTTCAGAGACCGGAGGCAGAGTATCGTGAACCTGTTGGTGTCAAACACGCTATTTAGCCGTCAATTCATACAAATAATCAAGCAGTACAGGGTGTTCGAGTTCACTGAATTTTTTCGGCCTTGGCACTCCCCATATGTTGGCCGGACGGCCGAACACAATTTCATAGGGACTAAGTCCCACTCGCGAATGCACAGTCATTCTTGTTGATAGGAGTGCCAAAGGCAGAGCGTCAGGCCATTTAAGACCAGAACTCGCTTGAATCTTGGCCAATTTCAGTTTTAGTGTGCCATTATAGCACTCTACTAGTCCAGCTGATTGGGGGTGATTTGCAGCGTGGAATTTTTGTTGGATACCTAGCCCCTCACATACTTTCTTCATCACTCGACCCACAAATTCACTCCCATTATCACTCCAGACCATTCTCGGCATTCCAAACCTAGGGAAGAATTCTTTGACAAGGGCTTTAGCTGTGGATATGGCAGTGTTGTCTTTTAAGGGATATGCTTCTACCCATCTCGAAAAGGCACAAACAACAATGAGTACATATTTCAAATTGTTGCACCTTTCCATATGGATGAAATCTAGCTGCAAAACCTCGAACGGATACGTTGGAGGTGCAAAATGACCAGCTGGAGTTGGAGTTCCCCTACCAGGATTGTATTTCAGACAACCATACAGTTCTTCACCAAGTTCTCTGCAGATTTTGGAATTCCCGCATTCTGCCAAACCGGAGCCAACAACTTGCAAATCCCTTTCACGCTAATATGTGCCATTCCATGAGCCATTGTAACCACTGCAAGCACATACGCATCGGGTAACAACCATCTCTGATGCTCTGACAAATCAGTCCAACAACCATTCGAATCCAATCTACCCTTACTTTCTCTCCATTCATTCAACTCTTTCTCTGTAGCTTCACCTTGAATGGATTTCACACTCTCAATCGTATCTTCACACATTCCAACGTCACCAACCCATCTTGCAGGACCTGCAACATACATTCGATTCATTACATCTTTTGCTGTTTCTTTTGCGATTTCGTCAGCAAATGCATTTCCACGACCAACATCATCAGTAACCTTTTTGTGTGTACTGCATTTCACAATCGCAACTTGTAACGGCAAAGTAAGAGATTCAAGAAGTTCATTCACCAACTGTCCATGCTGGATCTTCGTCCCATGCGAAGTAAAAAATCCACGTTCAAGCCACAAACGTCCAAAGCTATGAGCCACGCCAAAGGCATATTGGCTGTCAGTATATATGGTCACTCTCATTCCTTTCGACAACACGCACGCTCTCGTAAGTGCAATCAATTCCGCTGCTTGTGCTGAATTATGTGGAATACGTGCAGTTTCAACAATCGTATGCAAAGTCGTAACAGCATATGCCGCAGTCGTATCACCATTCGGTAACTTAATGCACGAACCATCAACCCACAAAGTACCATCACATTCAGGAAGAGGAGTGTCCCTAAGGTCTATTCTCCCTTTCGTCTCTTCTTCAGTTCTCAGAAAACAGGCATGCTGTTCTTCACTATCATCATCTGTCTCAACTGAAATCGGCAACAACGTGGCTGGATTCAACGTGTTGCATCGTTTAATGTGCACATGACTCGCTAACAACGTCAACTCGTAACCCGACAACCGAGCACTAGTTAGGTGCTGTGTCTTCGTATGGTTCAACAAGGTATGCACTGCATGTGGAACCATTACCACTAACGTGTTATCCATAACCAAACCAGCAGATTGTCGAATTAAAACAGCCGCTGCCGCCGTAGCTCTCAAGCAACTCGGCAACGCTCTAGCTACCGGATCTAAAGTCGATGAAAAGTACGCACATGGACGTTGCTTATCGCCAAACTGCTGAGTCAAAACTGACAATGCACATCCCTCTCTCTCGTGGACATACAATGTGAAAGGCTTACTGTAGTCGGGAGTACCCAACACAGGAGCCGAACACAACACATTGCGTAATTCAGAAAAGCTCATTTGACATTCGTCAGTCCAAGGAATAGGATTTGGAGTATCCTTAACAGTAAGAGCTATCAAAGGCTTTGCTAACAAAGAAAAATTAGGAATCCACTGTCTACAGTACGACGTAATACCCAAAAACGCACGTACTTCTCTCTGTGTCGTAGGCACACTCATTTTCGCAATAGCTTGAATTCTTTCTGGGGTCAGTTTCCTTCCCTCCTTCGATAAGAGGTGACCTAAGTAGGTTACTTCTTGTCGACAAAATTGCAACTTGGAGAGAGAAACTTTGTGATGACAATCAGACAAGTGGCACAGTAACGACAACGTGGCTTCCCTGCAAATCTCTTCAGTATCAGCGGCAACTAGCAAATCATCGACGTATTGAATAAGGGCTGCACCATCAGGTAAAATCAACAGATCAAGTTGTGTCTTCAAAGCTTGGCTATAGATTGATGGACTCTCACAATAGCCTTGAGGAGTGCGTTTAAAGCGAAAACTGCGACCTCCTAAAGAGAATCCAAAAATGTCCCTACTCTCCATGGCAATCGGGATGCTGAAGAAAGCATTCTTTAAGTCAATCACCAAAAACCAGGTGGCAGTAGCCAGAATCAGAGTCAACAAGGCTGTAATGTCAGGCACAACAGGAAATTGTGGAACAACAATTTTGTTCACTTCGCGAAGATCGATGACAAACCTATACAGGAGGCTGTGAAGGATCAGTTCTCTTCAGAACAGGCAAAACAGGACTATTGCACACATTACCTCTCGTTTCCTCAATGACACCCTTTTCGATCAAATCATAAATAATCGCTAAAAGTGCACGCTCACCATCACTCGAGATACGATATTGTGGAATGCGCGGTAACTTAGCATTCGCCTTCAGAGTCACAACATATGGGGGAATGTCCAATAGGCCCACATCATTTGGACCAGTAGCCCACAATGAATCTGGTAAGAGAGACAATGCAGATGGAAGACAATCTTTCGATACGTACATTGGAGAGATCACTCTCTAACCCAAAGTAAGATGTACTCCTGATGGAGAACAATACAATGTCGCATACAATCTCTTCAACAAATCCAATCCCAACAAATTCTCATTACAACCTGTAGTCAAAAGAAGGGGTGCTTCGAACTTACGAGGACCAACAGAAAGAGACAATGGAGCAGAAATCGGATTCGTAACGGGGGCGCCAGAAAAACCTACAGAAACATTATCAAAGCCAGACAAAGGTGCGCGAGGGAGTTTAGAATGCATAATAGAACTCTTTGTAGCACCAGTATTTAACAGAAAAGGTTCTGACACACCTGATGCAATCACTTCAACATAAGGTCCACTCTGATCTACTGGAACTGAAACAACTCCCTCTCTTTGTCCATGGCTGTCCTAACAATCATTACCATTTGCTTCATCACCTTCAACATAGTAATCATCCACGTAGTACTGTGCTGTCCTACCAGACGAACTCTGCTGTTGATCAAAACTATTCATCGAGTTCTGTGGAGGCAAAGGACGTACATTCTGTCCGCGACCTCTAGGCGCTTGTTGAGCACCTCTACCACGCACACCAGAAGCACCATTCGTGCATTGTAACAAAACCGGACAACTATTCTTGAAATGACCCTCTTCTTTGTAATACGCACACTGATTAGGCCCATACGGAAAACGCTGTTGAGAAGACTCGTTTCCTTGCGAGTTTCTCGAATACTGCTGAGGTTGCTGATAATCACGCTGACTAGTAATACGGGGTGGATAAGCTTGCTGTAGAAGAACTTTAGTCTTCAAGCCCTTAGTCTTCTTATCCGCTTTCTCTAACTCATCTTTGCGCCTATTTTCATAGTACTGGGCAGTAGCCAAAATTTGTGCTGACGTGGAAACAGCCCAAGCACTTTCAGAATCCTTCAACTTATTGCACAATTCAGGAAGCAAATTATGTACAAATTTGTCAACAAACAATCTCTGACCACCCTCGGTAGCCATATCCTGACCACTATGATCTACGAAGGTCTCTTCGAACCTCGTGAAAAAGTCAGACACCGTTTTGTCTTTTTTCTGCTTACATGCAGACAACTTGTCCCAATTGACACGCAATTCGGGCATTAGAGTCTTCATATACGTAATAATCCTATCAGGAAGTTCAGTAATCAAATCCTCAGGCTTAGCACCGCCTACTTGCCTATTGTCAGCATCTCTAAGATTAACCCATGTATCACCCAATTCAACCACATGATCCGTATGACGAATCTTACTCCAAATAGGTTGTGGAGCATTTTGTGCATAAGGGGGTGGCGAACTCAAGAGATGCGACATTAAAGGATCTTTCTCAAGATCTTTCCTTTCTTCCTGTTCTTTACGCGGCCAAACTGGGTAGCATCTATCTACCACTAACTTCTTCACCCTAAGCATCTGTTCGCTTTCTTGCTCTTCCTCATTATCTCTAAACGCAACTGCAGCTTGTACCATTGACATACCTCGTTCTCGTTTATTTTTCTTCGCTAATTTCATTTCTCTCTGTTTGGCTTCTTTGCGCCATATGCGAAAAGAGTCAAACATTTCCGGCCGGGCTTTCTTCTTAAAAAGTTTAACCTCTAGATTATCCAAAATCTCTGTGTCAAAACTACCATATTGGGGCCATTTTAAAACACCATCTTTCCTGGTGTATCGGATCCATACTTCATTATATGTGATGGGGCTTACGCCATGTTTCACATAAAGTTCATAAGTTGGAATTCCAATCGGAGGAACCGGACACGAGTCCTCCAATCGGGAAGCCCTATTACAACCAAGACAAAACATATTTCCAAGTCTGCTAAGACCAGGCATCTTCGCTCTCTAGTCTAGCTTCAAACTTCAAAGGATTATCGAATACGATAGTCTCGTGAATACACGAGTCCCTCGGCTTTGGTACTTGCAAGTTCCAAATCAAAGCGATCCCAAGGGGATACCCAAACTAAGAACCAAACTAAGGACTGGGAGACGCTCCACTCATACTTAACTGAAGTATCGATGACGTCACCAGAAGACTCGTCTAACGTTTTGCTCTACCAATCATCAAGGGTCCAAAACAGGGCGATAGTCAGGGCAGCAGTCCTTCGTAGCCGTCGGGAAGCGGGGAACCTCACAGCAAAGACTTTCGGACCACATCGACATACAGGGGTCGATGAAGTGGCGGCCTTCCTCCAGAATTTTCACACGAAGCTCCTCACGAACCTCTGGCTTGGACCGGTACCTCTGAAATCGCCACACGTTGGGCGCCAACTGAAGTACTGGGTTTTTAAGAACCCAGCTGTGCCAGGGAACACACCCGAAGACTTCGAGTCCTTCCTGTTTCAGACTACAGAAACACAGAGTCTTCTAGGTGAAGTCAAAGATCGTATTTATTGGCTGTAGCCAGTAACAGGTATCCTAGAAGTACAACACGGTGTATGTTCTCAGGAGACTGCTCGATCTTACAAAGCCAGCCTTCTCTTTTTATACAAAATATTATGCTTTAGGCAAACATTCCTTATTTTACAGTTGACCATTCACTTATTTTAACTACAAAGAAAAAGCAGAGTCATGATGACAAGCCCATATTTCAGTTTGTTCAGCCCACAATCAATTATCCGGCAAGGCCCAGTATTTTCATCAGATATCGACGGACCCCTAATAAAAACGGGCACCTCCTCCTCGTAAAGCAAGTCATAAAGAAAGAAACAGGTACAGGTGTGTGTAAGATTAGGCATGGTTTGTGTACGATGAAAGGTTTATGACATGTTGTGCTTTGATGCTAATCTCATTCGGCCACTGGGAAAGGAACTGGCCGAACAGGTTTGGCTTCAGGCAGTGGACTCTGCTCGCCCAGGTCACAGAGGAGTCAGCGAAAGTGTACGTGTCCTTCAGACTTGATTTTGGCTTTAGTCATTTGGCCTAGGTGAGGGCAATCACAAAATGGCTGCCGTTCACAAAATGGAACCCGAGGGTTCAGGACGGAAACTCTGATTTCAGGGTGATTTCGTCACCCGAATATGACAGAAATGCTTGTACATAGTATCTTAATCATTCTCGGTCTGCTAATACCAAAATCGTCATGATACGACGATGTTTATAACACGGGTCCAGAATTTTCAGTACCACAGCATACCTGTCAAGGTCTGTAAGAAAAAACAAAACATCATCCGCATAGAGTGCTAAGAAGTCGGATATGCCTGGTGCCCACTCAAATCCGTTTAGTTGCGCGTCAATGCGCATCCAAGCCGCTTGTGGCTCCATGGCAAGAGCAAAGAGATAGAGGGAGAGCGGGCAGCCCTGACGTGTCCCCCATCCAATAGGAAAGCTCTCCAAAGCCCAAGTCAGCCACTCGGACTGAGGCAGTTATGTCTGTGTAAAGTAGGCGCATAAAGCTCAGCAATTGGGGACCAATATTGAGACGATTGAGCAAGGCAAACAAATACGTCCAGCTGAGAGAATCAAAGGCCTTGTTCATGCCTGCCAGCAGGTGTTCGGCATGGGTACCGAGCTTACTAGCCGCAGCGATGGCATTGTGGGCTTGCCTGATGTTTTGACGTGTAGCACGGTTCTACATGAATCCTGCCTGATCAGGATGGATAAGATCGGTAATTTAGGGGGCTAGGCGGTTTGCTACCACTTTAGCCAGAAGCTTAGCCTTCACATTAACACATTGCGTGCGTCGGACGACCCTGGCCATCCAACGTTATTGTTGGCATTTTTGGAGACCGACGGCCGTGGGCCGACCGAAACATGCCCACTCATTAATTCCCCAGCACCGTGGCGGAATTTGGGCTGTGGTCAAGGGGTTAAGCAGAGAAATTGGGCAATAAGACAAGTATTGTTCCGGCGGGCGACCCAGCTTCAAGAAAACAACGATATCTCCATGCCACTAGTCCGGCAGGAGAACACCGCTCTCCAGGGAAGCCTCCAGTGCTGTCAGGTACGGCTTTAATTGCAGAGGATGGAATTTCTGGTAAAATTCGCTCTGGTAGCCGTTCGGGCCTTGCCTGTTCGCATATTCAATAAGGCGAGCAGCAGCTCATCAACCGATAGGGGGGCATCAAGCGCCTATCGCGCCGTATCAGACATCGCTCGGGGAAAGTCATCAATAAACTTCGGTATAAGGTTAGCAGGCAATATTTCATGGGGGGCATATAGATCTGTAAAATATAGGGCAAAGCAGTTTACAATCTTGGATGGATCCGTGGGGATCTTCCCATCAGGACTCCGTATACTCGTGGGCGTCTGGGGGCGCAGCATCTGTTGGCACAGACTATGTAGCAAGGCACTAGACTTGTCTCCCCATTGGTATATTCGGCAGCGAGCAGCCAGCCAATAGAGCCAGGCTTCATTTAACAGTTCACTGGCGTATCTTTGTTGGAGATTTAGTAGTTGACTGCGGGCTACTTGGCCCATTACACCCCTACTGGTGCAATGCAAGTAGAGTAGCTGGGCCTTGAGTTATAATAGCTTATCCCGTCGCTGTCTGAGCGGCACAGAAGGCAATATTCACCGCTTGGGGAGTGGGCTTTATCGCCTCCCTTAGTAGGGCTGGAGATGTGACTGAGTCTATGTTAAGCAAGAAATAATCTGTTAGAGAGTGATGGATGTGTGTCCTATATTCAGCATCCGCAATAGCCACGGTGACAAGTGCCATCGGAACGGGGAGCGCTTGGGATCCAGGGACAAGAGAAGGGACACCGGCGAGTGATTGTACAACCCTCGTGGGAGGATCTTTGGGTCTGTCAGCCTATGTATAGGGCACTAGAAAGATAAGTGTAGGCATGTGTGTGAGGGTGTATGGTCCTCCTTGAATCGGCCCACCCCAAACCCTGAGTCAGGGGTAATAATTTGGAATCCGGAGTCTCCATGGCACGGGTCACAGCCCGCCACCTATCTAGCGATGAGGACATGACATCATTCCAATCGCCTCCAACAAAGGTTAATACAGATGGAATGTCCGACCAAAGCACTGTCAGTTTTTAACCATGTGAGGGGGGGGGTATATACACTACCCAGTATAATGGGATCCCCATACAAAGATCTGTAAATCACAAAGGAACCTGCAAACTCGACACCCATCTAAATAAGCTAGTACTCACTAATCGTAGAAGCTAAGATACCATTCACATTGTCGGCTTCACGCTGATACTAGCGCCACATCTAACAATGGCGTTATTCCTTGCACTGTACTCGCCCAATGTTATATAATAATAACAATCCACATTTGTAAAGCGTGAACAATCACCCGTAAGGGTCTCCAGACGATGGGGGCCATCAGGAAGATTAAGCAAGCTATTGCCCAGAGTCACATGGTGCTGGGCTAATCTGCCGTCGGTGCCGGGGCTCGAACTGTGATCCCCAGATTCCAGCGTCAGTCACCCTGGCTGGGGCACCACACCTCTTCAACTTAATTCTAAATTCTTCATGCAGATGACGGCACTACGATTGGTATTTAGGTTAATTAATCAATAGTGCAACCCAAGTTGCACTGGAAAGGCCCTTTTGTTGCTCCCAATATGACACTATGAGAAATAGGAGGTTACCTGAACTGAATTCTAGCCCTTTTAAGACCATTGTACTCTGTGTGTTTCTAACTTTTTAACCTTCCCCTGCAAAAAGATTCATGTAATAAACAACTACTACTTATGAGCATCCTCTTAGATAGACATTGATCACAAAAGATCTAGGTGGATGTTTAATTAACATGATAGCCTGGTGTCACTGTCTTTTTCTTTCCAGTTATAGGTGCTATAGACCCATAACCACTGAGAAGAAGGGTAAGTGAACAACTTACCTAAGCATTTCACTAAATTAGTACTGCGCCAGACACTGGTCCTGAAGAAAACCCTCCGGCCCGACTGGTCAAAGTAAGGGCTGAAACATGTCGACCACTCACGTATTTCTTTTCAAATAGGTGCTGTAGAACAGTAGCCCCTCTAGATACACACCGCCTTTTGGTTTTAACCTTTCCCCATCTCCAACTGAATAAAACACTATTTTTGAGAGATGGAGGCAATTTTAAATTCAGTTCAGAAGAACTTTTAAATTCACTTCACTTCACTCACATTCCCACCATTTCTGATCACTGCTGTATTCACCAGTTGGTCTCCCTCTAGGAGGAGGAAAGCATATTTTAAAGACCCTATGATTATGCTTTTCTCAAAGGCTCAGAAGCAGAAAATCATGATATACTGCTCCGTTACCTTTTATGCGAATTAGGGTTTTTTAGACGGTTAGAACCCCAGACCCGGGTTACTTATGTGTCTATCACATGGGACAATATTGGTTGGAAGTACGTTTTTAAATAATGAATGTTTGTATTGTTGGCATTGTTACAGTGTAATTATATATGTTAATCTCATTGTAAGTAACGTTTTTAAGTGTATTTATACATGTATATATTTGTTACTCTACATCCCTGATGAAGTCCATTGTACTGAACAAAACGCGTTGGCTGGTCTACTCTACATGTTGCATGTTACATTCAAATCAAAATGTGATTAATAAGAAATAAAAAAGAGGATTTGAAGAATACAACTCTGGATACAGACCTTGTAATTTGTTTTGCTGTTTATGCGGCGGTGCACCGATTGCTCTTTTATGTTCAACATTGTCAAGTCCAGTTGAGGACTGCACCTTGACAGTGGGTGCTTAAGACTGTGTGCACACAAAATTTGGGGTACTTCCCTCTTTTATCTCTTTGGGGCTAGCAGGTTCGGTGCTACCTGCTGCAGGGTTTCACTGACAATTTTTGCATTGTTTGCGTAAAAATTACTATTGCCACTCTAGTGAGTGTAACAGTAGGGAAAGTGTTGGATAGCGAAGGGGTATACATTACTATTCCCACTCCAGTGAGCGCAACAGTAGAAAAAGTGTTGGATAGTGGAGAGGCAAAAATAACTATTCCCACTCCAGTGTGTGTAACAGTAGGGAAAGTGTTGGATTCCGGAGCGGTACACTCCGGAATCCCACTCCAGTGAGTGCAACAGTAGGTAAAGTGTTTGATAGTGGCGGGATAAAATGTACTATTCCCACTCTAATCAGTGCAACAGTATTGAAAGTGTTGGACAGAGCAGGAGTAAAAATTAATATTCCCACTCCAGTTAGTGCAACAATAGGGAAATTGATGGATTGCGGAGGGGTAAAAATTACAATTCCCACTCCAGTAATTGTAACAGTAGGGAAAGTGTTGGATAGCGGAGGGGTAAAAATTACTATTCCCACTTCAATTA
The DNA here is from genome assembly GCF_964263255.1 of Lissotriton vulgaris. Classification (NCBI taxonomy): domain Eukaryota; kingdom Metazoa; phylum Chordata; class Amphibia; order Caudata; family Salamandridae; genus Lissotriton; species Lissotriton vulgaris. The sequence goes on from NC_141694.1 coordinate 247,162,595, forward strand.
GTGCAACAGTAGGGAAAGTGTTGGATAGCGGACTGGTAAAATGAACTATTCCCACTCCAGTGAGTGCAACAATAGGGAAAGTGTTGGATACTGACGGGATAAAAGTGGCTATTCCCACTCCAATGAGTGCAACAGTGGGAAAAGTGCTGGGTTGCGGAGAGGTAACAATTAATATTCTCACTACAGTCAGTTCAAAATTAAAAACAAACAAAATATTAACAGCAACAAAAATATTTAACCCCTTCTATGCTCATGACGGAATGGTTCCGTCATGAGCATAAGGGCCAGTTTGCTCATGATGGAACCGTTCCGTCATAAACACACATTAAAAATATCCCTCTGCTTAGTTTCATTTTCACAGTTTTGGTGCATGTGAGGCTATCTCAGCCCCCGAGCACCGAAAAACATGGGAGGGTATCGTTGGAAGGGGGAGAAGCTTGCCTTTCCAATGGTACCCTTCCCTAGGGGATCTCTGCTTGGCGATTGCCCTGAGTGCGATCCCCATGCAGGGATACACTCACTAGCCACAAGGGAGGGGGAGCACCCCATTGGGCAAGGACCTTTGCTCCCCCCCTATAAAATTATGCCAGACAGCCTTTCTGCCCCCCTGGGGGGCAGTAGCCCCCAATCTGCCTCCCAGAGGGGCAGAAAGCACCCTAGGCACCAGGGATTTCTTTTTATATGCCTGGGGTGGGGGCTGCCCAGAATGGGCATGCCATTTCCACCACCCTACCCCCCAAAAAAGGCACAAGACTTTCTGCCCCCCCTCATGATGCAGATGGGGCCAATAGCCCCTGATCTGCCCCCCGGAGGGGCCAGAAAGCCCACTAGGCCACAGGTTATTTTTTATTTTATATATACATAGTGGTGGGGGCTACCCAGATTGGGAATGCCAATACCCCCACCCAGAAAAAATGGTACAGTCTTTCTGCCCCTCAGAGGGGCAGAAAGCCCACTAGGCACCAGGGATTTTTTTTCAAAGTTTGGTGTGGGGTTGCCAGGTAGATGGGGGCAGTAGCCCTTGATCTGTACCCGGGGGCAGAAAGCCCACAAAGCACCAGGGTTTTTTTTTTAATATACCTAGGGGTGGGGGCTGCCCAGAATAGGTATGCAAATGTCCCCTCCCTCAAAAAAGTTGCCACAGTGTTTCTGCCCCCCAGAGGAAGTAGGGGCAAAAGCCCATTATCTGCCTCCCGGGGGGGCAGAAAGACCAATAGGCATCAGAGAATATATTTTTTTAATTCAGGGTTGTGGGCTGCCCAGAAAGGGCATGCCAATGCCCCCAAAAATGCTGCAATCTTTCTGTCCCCCCAGGAAATTGATTGGAGCAGTAGCTCCTGATCTGCCCCCCAGGGGGGTGTCAGAGAGCACACCAGGCGCCAGCGATTATGCTGGCTTTTTTATGCGTGGGGGCTTCCCAGAATGGGCATACCAATGCCCCCCGCTCCCACACCAATAGCCACAGTCTTTCTGCCCCCCTTGGGGGCATATCAGGGAGCCCCCTCCCAATTTCCCCCCCCAGGGAGGCAGAAAGCCCACTAGGCACAGCCTTGTTTTTAGCAATGTGCTTACCTGTGGATTTTGGGGCCTTGTGCAGCTGGCACATAGGGAAACCTAGCAAACCTCTAAATTTTTGAAACCAGGTTGTTTTGTGATAGGTAATTTTGATGTCTCCTCAATAGGTTTTGGGTCCTTGCCTGTTGCGGGTACTTGACCAACCCACGCGAGTGAGGTATCATTTTTATTGGGAGAACCGGGGGAACGCTTTGTGGATCTACGCAGATTCCAGAACTTTCCACCACAGAAATGTGAGGAAAATTTGTTTTTTTCACAAATTTTGAGGTTTGCAAGGGCTTCTGGGTAACAGAACCTGGTGTGAACCAGACAAGCCACCCCATCTTGGATTCTGCTGGGTGTCTAGTTTTCAAAACTGTATAGGTTTGCTAGGTTTCCCGAGGTGCCGGCAGAGCTGGGGTTCAAAATCTACAGCTAGGCACTTTGCAAAAAAAGGGTCTGTTTTCACTGTGAAAATGGGGTGTGTCTGTGTTACGTTTTGGGCTGTTTCCTGTTTCGGGCACTAGGCCTACCACACAAGTAAGGTACCATTTTGCTCGGAAGACTTTGGGGAATGTGGGGTGGGTGGAATTTTATGGATCCACGCAGATTCCAGAACTTTCCACCCAAGAAATGTGAGGAAAATGTGTTTTTTGACAAATGTTGAGGTTTGTAAGGGATTCTGGGTAACAGAACCTGGTGCGAGCCAGAGACGTCACCCCACCCTAAATTCCCCTGGGTGTTTAGTTTTCAAAAATGTATAGGTTTGCTAGGTTTCCCCAGGTGCTGGCAGAGCTAGGGTTCAAAATCAACAGCTAGGCACTTTGCAAAAAAAGGGTACGTTTTCACTGTGAAAATGTGGTGTGTCCATGTTGCGTTTTGGGCTGTTTCCTGTTGCGTGCACTAGGCCTTCCCACACAAGTGAGGTACCATTTTTCTCAAACGACTTTGGAGAATGCGGGGTGGGTGGAATGTTGTGGATCTACTCAGATTCCAGAACTTTCCCCCACAGAAATGTGAGGAAGATTTTGTTTTTTTGGACAAATTTTGAGGTTTGCAATGGATTCTAGGTTACAGAACCTGGTGAGAGCCAGACAAGTCACCCCATCCTGGATTTCCCGGGGTGTCTAGTTTTTAAAAATGTATAGGTTTGCTAGATTTCTCTAGGTGCCGGCAGAGCTAGGGTCAAAATCTACAGCTAGGCACTTTGCAAAAAAAGGGTTAGTTTTCACTGTGGAAATGCGGTGTGTCCTCATTGCGTTTTGGGCTGTTTCGTGTCGCGGGCACTAGGCCTACCCACATACGTGAGATACCATTTGTCTCAGAAGACTTTGAGAAATGCGGGGTGGGTCTAATTTTGTGGATCCACGTAGATTCCAGAACATTCCACCACAGAAACGTGAGGAAAATGTGTTTTTTGGGACAAAGTTTGAGGTTTGCAAGGGATTCTGGGTAACGTAACATGACAAGAGCCAGACAAGTCTCCCCATCCTGGATTTCCCTGGGTGTCTTGTTTTAAAAAATGTATATGGTTGTTACTTTCCCTAGGTGCTGTCAGAGCTAGGGTTCAAAAGCGACAGCTCGGCACGTTGCAAAAAAAGGGTCAGTTTTACTGTGAAAATGTGGTGTATTCACATTGTGGTTTGGGCCGTTTCCTGTCGCGTCTACTACACCACCCACACAAGTAAGGTATAATTTTTATCAGGAGACTTGGGGGAACACAAAATTGTGGAGCACCTGTTATTACCTATTGACTTTCAATGCATTTCTGCCTTCCAAATGTAAGACAATGTGTAAAAAAGAAGTCACTTTGAAAAATGACCTATAATTTACATGCTGGTATAGGTACCCACAATTTCGGAGATGTGCAAATAGCTACTGTTTACTAAACTCTATATTTTGTTCCTATTTCAGAAATAGATAGCTGACTTTCATACCGATTTTTCACTGTTTATATTTTTCCAAATGAATTGCCATACACCTGGTACACAATAAAAAAACATTGCAAGACGCTGCTCAGTTATTGGCTCTGGGTTCCTTGGGTTCTTGGTGATCCTACAAGTCCTATATGTCCCCACAACCAGAATGGTCCAGCAGATGTAACTGCATATTGCTTTCAAACATCTTTCATAGTTAGTAGAAGTTACAGGTGAAAATGTTGGCACAAATGGCTGTTTTTTTAACTTGTTTTCATTTTTTCTATTTTCAACTGTTAGTTTCTATACAAAAAGTTTGAAGGATCTACACAAATGACCCCTTGCTGATTTCAAAATTGTGCCTCATTTCAGAAATGTATAGCTTTCCAGGATCCATCATTGCTTTCATACCCATGTTTACCATTAACTGGAAGGAGGTTGAAGGCACAAAAAATAGCAAAACTAGGCTATGTCCCAGAAAAATGTCAAAACTGTGTAAAAAAATATAGGTTTTCTGACAAAAGTCTACATGTCCCTGAAAGCTGGAAAGATGTTGATTTCAGCACCACAACCCCTTTGTTGATACTATTTGCAGAGAAAAAACAGACACTTTCATCTGTAACCCTTTTTTCTAATTTTTCCCCCAAAATACAAAATGCAGCTGTATTTTGGCTAATTTCTGGATCCCCCTCCAGGGGAATACACAAACCCTGGGTATCTTTAGAATCCCTGTGATGTTGAAAGAATAGGACGCAAAATTGGTGTGGATACCTTATGTAGTAAAAATATTTACAGGGGCCTAAGCGCGAACTACCCCAAATAGCCAAAGAAAAGGCTTAGCAGCAAAGGTGTTAAAAAAACAAAATAAATAAAAAAATATAAATATGTTAAAAACTAAAATACAAATATATTTAATATTAAAATTGTTTTAAAAAACAAAATATAGTGTTAAATACATATGACAAAAACCTACAAATATTATGTTAAATAAAATAAAAAAATATTTTCAAAGAAAGAAAACATTTTAATTACAAATTATTTAGAAAAAAAGAAATAATTGCATAAATGTACTTTTTTCATTTCCTAACCTATAACTCCACACAATTCACAAACCACATCTACATTTAAAAAAAATGTACTGCCATAATTAACATAATTAATTAACAATTAAAGAAATATTATTAATTAAAAAACAAATTAAAACTCATAATAATGTATTAACTTCCCACACTTTACCCCTATCAACCCCAAAATGCACTGCTAAAATTAACTGTAAAAAAAATTACATAATTAAAACTTATTTTCAATTGAAAAAGTAATAGTATTTAACAACTAATTATAAAGTAAGAAAAAATGTATTTCGCCCCTCCCTTTACCCCTATAAAAGTAAAACCCACACACAAAAATAAAAACAAATACCCTAATTAGATGTCAATTAAATAATTAATAATTATGATCAACTAATTATTAATTGAGTAAACATAAATTATTTCCCACCCTTTAGCCCTATAAAACCCACAACCCTCACGTAAAATTAATTATGCAATTTTCATATTTAATATTCAATTAATTAATTAGCAACTAATTAATAATTAATTACAAATAAATTACTTCCCACCCTTTACCCCTAAAACCCCACAACCAACACCTAATATGTATTACAGTATTTCCATAATTAATTTACGATCAATGAATTAGTATAAATTATCAACTGATTATTAATTAGTAAAAAAAAAATCCATTCCTCTATAAACCCCACAACCCACACCTCAAAAAATGTACAAAAATTACCATAATTAATTACCAATTACTTAATTAGTATTAATTAAAAACCAATGAATAATTAATTACAAATAAATTACTTCCCACAGTTAACACTATAAAATCTCAATTAAATAAATACTAATAAATTATAATAATAATTAATTTATTATAATTAAATTACTACCCACCCTATTCCCCTATAAACCCACAACCCGCTACGGAACTAAAAAACACCAAATTTAATTAAAATGAAATGGATAACTACTAAAAATGTAACACATATATTAAAAAACATAAACATATACAAAAAACATACATCACATATGTTTAAAATATAAACTAAAATACATAACACTAATTAAAAAAATTGATATTTTAAACAACTATATTTTCGCAATAGATATTAATGACTTCTTTATTTTTGAAAACTATATTTTCTTACCTTAAATTATATATTCTTGACCACAATATTATTGTTGTCGATATTTCTGTGTCAGGGTATTTCCAACTCAATATTTGTGCAAGTCGACATTTCCAACTCGATATGCTGTCTGCATACTGCTTAAATGTATGATAGTGTTTTACTGTATTACCAAATTCAATTTCATTACTGTATGTATTTGATTCATATACACACAGATATCTTCATATGATGATTATTAGAAATACATTATATTTTTAATAAGAATTTGTGGGATTGTAGTGTAGTTCCTTTAGTACTCTTCATGCAGGACCTGGGCTGTTTTTGGATAACATATACTGTGGGTCTGGTGGCAGACTGACTCTGTACACCCTGCCGAGTATGTTAGCCTATTTTTGCATTAACTAGCTAACAGTGCCACTAGAATCTCCTTTTATCAGGGAGATTAGTTTTTGACAACCTCAGAACCCAACAAACCCAGATTCCTCAGACTCATGGAAACAATACACTACTTTTCACCCAGTCACTCGTTCTTGCTCGTTTTATCTGAGAGAGATACACAGAAGAAACCGTCGGGCATGTTTACATTAAGAATTTATTGTACCATTGTTCTTCTCAAGTAAAATATATGCGCTGCTACACCTGTTACACAGTAGCAGAGATATAAAATCAGCAGTACAGTGAATAAAAAGGAATAGTACAGTTCTACCATTTTGCAATAGTCATGAACATATACATTAATATAAAATGCATTTAGAAAATATACTGCATACTCCTACGATGCCTGTCTCGATGTACCTAAGTGTATCTAGCATGTGAGTAGGTGTGAAAGAGCCTAAGCCTAAGAGCCTAAGAGCCAAGATTCCCGCTAGGATTTAGTCGAACCCCTTTACCTGGAATAGTAAGAGTGTGGGACTTCGTCCTGGACTTGAGTTGGACACCCCGCAAGGGATAGTCAGACCACTGTCAGCTGGAGCAATTGCATGTCGGAGCCTCAGCGTCTCTGGTCAGTGTGTCGGCCTTGAAGTCTTGGTTCCCTCCTCTTTACTGATAGCAAGAGGTGCTGTATTTATACGGTCCATGTGCGTGTGTTAGCTATTGTTTAGTACGTGGATGACGTTGGGGATGAAACCTTGTGCGTAGATAGGAGAGGTGAAGCATACCCCCTTCAGAGTGTTCTCATAGATTATTCATATGTGCTAAGGATGACGTCTTAGCAATATCAATTGGAAAAACCCCACCCACTGCATGGAACTAGGTGAAAGGTTTAGTCCATAAAAGGCGTCAGTCCTTATAAGGCGTTCAGTCCCTATGAGGCAGTATGTCCTTATTAGGAGTTATGTCCTTATAAGGCTCGTTCATATGAAATGAAGGGGAGATGATGTAGGGAAAGAGTATGATGTTCTCTGGACCTATATTAGGGTACCTATATGAAATATAACAGGATTAGGTCAGTTATTCCCTTACACTCATCAGTCTAAATTGTGATAGAAATCTTTCATTCACACCTTGACTCCATGATGACTTAAGAACCTTTCTTTGAAGTAGGGCGAGATATTCTGCCTATTTAAACGTTGTTCAGGCAGTGGGTTTCTGCTTTTTTATTATGCGTCAGGGGACTGCAATACCCTTCCCATAGCATCTAATAGGACTAGTTCTTGATGATCATTGGGGCATTTACCATGGTGATTGTAAATGTGTAGTTGTGTAGGGTACACCTGAGGGCAAGCAAAAGGCCAGTGATCTCGGTGTGCTTCTGTAAGACGCGACCCGGGAAATGAGTTGCCAGAAGTATTGCCACTCCAGCACGTTTCTGAGACCCTGAGGAGAAGAACTGGTGGTCGAACGAGCAGGATTGCTGGTGATATCAATCCCTCTGTAGGAGGTGGGTCTCTTGGATAATGCATCTATCGCATTTGGCTTCTTTAAACATAGACAGAATCGGCATCCTCTTCAATGGGAAGTTGAGGCCCCGGACATTAAGGCTAAGGATTTTGATCTTCAGATAGGGCGGTCCAGGAAGCCCTGACTATAGAAAGTGGTCAACGAGGTATGGAGGAAGAAAGACCCACATCTCCCATGGGGCCGTTCATTGGTGTTGGTTACAGCTAGGGCAGAGAAAGAAGAGCCATCGTAGAAAGGGTAGGGGAAAAGAAAACACAAAGAACTACATAACATTGGTGTTCCCATTGCCGGGAGACAACTTTCTGATAGACGATGGTCCATGGTTCAGGCAGCTCGCCACCTCTGCAATAAGCCTGGAGGAGGCGGTGGATCCCCACCGCATGGGTATGCATTAAAGATCAATTACAATAGTGGTGTCAACACCACCCGGAGAGCAGAGGCTCAGTCCATGCCTGCAAGTAAGTGACAGTGGCTGCTGTCTGTCGCATCCAGCTAGGAGTCAATCATTTTCATTCTCCGATGCACTCCCCTGACTTTGCAGCTGTCGCAGGAGAACCGCTCTTTCCTTGTGGCTTTTGAATGATGAAGATTTGATCGCTGGGGACTTCACAAATTTTGTTTTTGTCGGTTCGATCTTTAGGTGGAGCAGGAGGGAAAACTGTTTTTGGGCGATGAATTTCATCTTCCGAGGTAAGTTCCAAGCCCAGGTTCGCGTGTGCTTTCTCAAGAGTGCGGAATGCATGGGTCCCTTTGCTCCATGTGAAAAGAAGTAAAAAAGGATACCCACATCGATATTGAACTCCCTTTTCATGTAGGATGGCTGTGGCTGGTCGCATCTTTCTGCAGTGCTGGATAGTAGGTAGAGAGAGATCCTGAAAAATGTTATACTTTGCACCTTCAAAAGTGATGATGGGCAGGTCCTTTACGGCATCCATGATCAGTTCCTTTTGTTTATGGAAGTGAAAACAGGTAAGGATGTCCTGGGGCAAGCCGGTAGTTTTTACCTGTCTGCCTACCCTGTGCGTGCATTCCAGTGGAATGTCTTTGTCTACCAACTCTGGTAACATCTGCCAGAATAGCCTTGTCACATAACCTACAGGGAGCGAATGTGCTGGGCTTGAGGTTCCCTGGCCTCCAAGCCCCTCGTTGCAGTCTGCATATCAGTGGGATATCGAGATCAAGCTCCTCGTTAAAATAAGGCTTGCACCCCCATCCCCCAGGGTGCGCCACAGAGGTCAGGAATACAGTCTATAGAGTGAGGCCAACTAGGCCTCTGCGCTCACCTATGGGTGGTGGCTGCTCGGAGACTTCGTGCTGCTGCTAGCAGGCAGAAGACTTCAGATGGCAGCGCTTACCTCTCATCCAGCAGCCTGCGCCTGAGACCACTCACCTCATTTGTGAACCAGCAGCAGTCACCGGTCTCAGCTGCTCCCTTAAACGTGGGCAGTAGCCATGTGCTGTCCATTAGCAGTGGTCGAGGAAGTAAGGAAACTCCAGACCAAGGAGGATCTGGAGCCGTTATCCGTCTCGATCTAAGTGCTGTCTTTGACACAGTGGAACATCCAACTCTCATTCAGAGAGTTTCTAATGCCGGTGTACGGGGCAGAGCACTATAATGGCTGTCTTCTTTTTTGGAGAATTCAATCTTTTCAGGTTTTGCATTGGGCCTGTTATTCAACCAGTCTCGCTCTTAGTTGGGTAGCGGGCGCAGTGCAAAACTTAAAGACACTAATAACATGAGGAAGTGATGTTAAAACTGACTACCAGGAGCAATGTAGACTTTATTAGTTTGTTCCTGGTGACAGGATTAAAAACAGCAAAAACTACAATTGATGAACGGAATGTTGCACAATGGCAAAACATTCACCCCCAGTCACAGATCTGGGTTTAATCCATCGTTATTTTGCTCACCACACCACCCCAGTTCAGACATGGCCATGGCCATATGCAAATCAGTCTTGACCCTGTGCCTCATGGGAACAGTCCAGACCGAACTGCTAAGCCATGTCTTCACTGGACCGAAATCAAGCATCCTAGGACCGGTTTCTGGCTATCAGGCGTCTTCAGCCAGGACAGCTTGATTCCAGTGGCATGGAGAGCACGGGACTCACATCTGAGCATACCCGTCCCACTTGGGGTGACAAAAGCAAAAACAACAATTGATGGACGAATGTTGTACAATGGCAAAACATTGACCCCCAGTCACAGATCTGGGTTTAATCCGCCGTTATTTTGCTCACCACACCACCCCAGTTCAGACATGGCCATATGCAAATCAGTCTTGACCCTGTTCCTCATGGGAACAGTTCAGACCGAACGGCCCAGCCATGTCTTCCCTGGACTGGAATCAAGCCTCCTAGGACCGGTTTCTGGTAATCAGCCGTCTTCAGCCCGGATAGCTTGATTTCAGTGGCATGGAGAGCACGGGACTCACGTCTGAGCATACCCATCTCACACAGGGTGACAAAAGCAAAAACAACAATTGATGAATGGAATGTTGGACAATGGCAAAACATTCACCCCCAGTCACAGATCTGGGTTTAATCCATCGTTATTTTGCTCACCACACCACCCTAGTTCAGACATGGCCATATGCAAATCAGTCTTGACCCTGTGCCTCATGGGAACAGTCCAGACCGAACTGCCAAGCCATGACTTCCCTTTACCGGAATCAAGCATCCTAGGACCGGTTTCGGGCAATCAACAGTCTTCAGCCAGGATAGCTTGATTTCAGTAACATGGAGTGCACGGGACTCACGTCTGAGCATACCCATCCCACACGGGGTGACAAAAGCAAAAACAACAATTGATGGTCGGAATGTTGCACAATGGCAAAACATTCACCCCCAGTCACAGATCTGGGTTTAATCAATCGTTATTTTGCTCACCACTCCAGTTCAGACATGGCCATATGCAAATGATTCTTGACCCTGTGCCTCATGGGAACAGTCCAGACTGAACTGCCAAGCCATGTCTTCCCTGGACCGGAATCAAGCATCCTAGGACCTGTTTCTGGCTATCAGCCATCTTCAGCCAGGATAACTTGATTCCAGTGGCATGGAGAGCACGGGACTCACGTCTGAGCATACCTGTCCCACTCGGAGTGGCAAAAGCAAAAACAACAATTGATGGATGGAATGTTGCACAATGGCAAAACATTCACCCCCAGTCACAGATCTGGGTTTATTCCATCGTTATTTTGCTCACCACACCACCCCAGTTCAGACATGGCCATGGCCATATGCAAATCAGTCTTGACCCTGTGCTTCATGGGAACAGTCCAGACCGAACTGCTAGGCCATGTCTTCCCTGGACCGAAATCAAGCATCCTAGGACCGGTTTCTGGCTATCCTGGCTGAAGATGCCTGATTCCAGTGGCATGGAGAGCACAGGACTCACATCTGAGCATACCCGTCCCACTCGGGGTGACAAAAGCAAAAACAACAATTGATGGACGAATGTTGCACAATGGCAAAACATTCACCCCCAGTCACAGATCTGGGTTTAATCCACCGTTATTTTGCTCACCACACTACCCCAGTTCAGACATGGCCATATGCAAATCAGTCTTGATCCTGTTCCTCATGGGAACAGTTCAGACCGAACTGCCAAGCCATGTCTTCCCTGGACTGGAATCAAGCATCCTAGGACCGGTTTCTGGTAATCAGCCGTCTTCAGCCAGGATAGCTTGATTTCAGTGGCATGGAGAGCACGGGACTCACGTCTGAGCATACCCATCCCACATGGGGTGACAAAAGCAAAAACAACAATTGATGAACAGGCCCGGACTGGATGTTGACAATGGCAAAACATTCACCCCCAGTCACAGATCTGGGTTTAATCCATCGTTATTTTGCTCACCACACCACCCTAGTTCAGACATGGCCATATGCAAATCAGTCTTGACCCTGTGCCTCATGGGAACAGTCCAGACCGAACTGCCAAGCCATGACTTCCCTTTACCGGAATCAAGCATCCTAGGACCGGTTTCTGGCAATCAGCAGTCTTCAGCCAGGATAGCTTGATTTCAGTGACATGGAGAGCACGGGACTCACGTCTGAGCATACCCATCCCACACGGGGTGACAAAAGCAAAAACAACAATTGATGGACGGAATGTTGCACAATGGCAAAACATTCACCCCCAGTCACAGATCTGGGTTTAATCCATTGTTATTTTGCTCACCACACCACCCCAGTTCAGACATGGCCATATGCAAATCAGTCTTGACCCTGTGCCTCATGGGAACAGTCCAGACTGAACTGCCAAGCCATGTCTTTCCTGGACCGGAATCAAGCATCCTAGGACTGGTTTCTGGCTATCAGCCATCTTCAGCCAGGATAGCTTCATCCCAGTGGCATGGAGAGCATGGGACTCACGTCTGAACATACCCGTCCCACTCGGGGTGACAAAAGTAAAAACAACAATTGATGGACGGAAAGTTGCACCGTGGAAAAACATTCACCCCCAGTCACAGAACTGGGTTTAATCCATCGTTATTTTGCTCACCACACCACCCCAGTTCAGACATGGCCATATGCAAATCAGTCTTGACCCTGTGCCTCATGGGAACCGTCCAGACCGAAGTGCCGGGGTATGCTTTGTGCTAACTGACACTATTTTACTTACAGGTAACCTGGTGACTGGTGGCCCCTCTTTTGGTGTTGCTTTGTCTGGTAGCCCATCCTTGTATGATGTTGCTTAGTAGTGTGAAGGGTAGTATTAAATAATCCCTACCATGTCCAGTGAGTCTTTGGCGGCCAAGGTGATGTGCCTCTTGATCCAAGCTGGCAGGGTGGACCTCGTCTTGGGTGGCCAAGGCGGTGTTGGCATGCTTGCTGCCGCGGTCGGGCATACTCCGTGGGCCGGATCGCTTGAAGTGAGTGCTTGCGGCCGCGCATGTATGAGGGGATCGTATGGGTGGGGCTGGGATAGGGGATAGTTAAGGATCTATAGTGAAGCTTCAGTTTTTTTAAGGCTTTTGGCCACAAAATTTTGTGATTCGCAACTGTTTCAATAAAGTGGTCTTTTTCACTCACAAGATGGTCAGTGTTTGTCTGTGCCTCGCCCTCCCAATTTCCCTTTTTTGTGCTGCGAGTTTGGCAGTCTTACTGTCCTGCAAGAATCGAGAAAATTGTTCCTTTCGGGAAGGGGGGGGGGGTGGCTTTGAAGGGTTTCAGCACCCAGTATTGCAACGAATGATTGTTAGCCATGTGGGTAACTTTGAGAGATAGTGAGAGATTGGTCTGAGGGAGCCCAATTCGGGAGCAACATATGCTTGTATCCGGCGCCTCATGGAACATGGGTATTACCTTAGTGTAAGAGGCAGAGCTCTTACCGGGAGTGGCAGAATTCTTTTTTGTTTTACGTACGGGAGTTACAGCACCCTGAATTAATTTACATATTTGTCCCCCTACAGAACGTGGGAGGCTTTGGAAGATTTTTGCCCCCACATTAAAACGGAAGATTTTTGAAAGCTTGATTAAGCTTCGCCATATTCATTTGTATGATTTTTGTGGACAAGGAGAACGACCTCACTTTGATGGGAGGTATGGTTTATGGTAAATGTTATGTATTGAGTCAACATGTAGTACTCATACACAATGGGTAGATTGGGTGAGAATGTAATGATTTATATTTTTGTCTCTCACATTAATTGCTCTGTAGGTTCTTGTATATTTAATCTGAACCCTGATACTGGCTGTGCAATCTTTCCTATGTTGGATTTGAACTTTGGTCGAACCAAAAATATAATAGATACTATTTACTTTTAGTTGGTAAGTTGGAGCTCTCAAGTTTCAAGCACCTTGGTTATTAGTATGTCCGAGTATTTAAAGGTGATATGCTAAGATGCAATGGGTGTGACACAAGAGAATTATAGTAATTCAATTATGAGTATGCCTGAACACAAAAGGAGATGTGCTAGTCATGCAGTGATGGGCTTGAAGTAATAGAATGGTGTGTGTATTGGAAAGGCAATATGTGATGAACCCCTGGTCCTGAGTGTAGTATGGTGTCATTCTTTCTAAATGTACATAAAAAGTTTGGATTTATTCAAAGTGTTTGGTCCTGTGTGTAATATTGTGATATCCTTTTTAAATGTACATAAAAAACGTTGGAGTTCATCAAATTGGTTTGGACATCACAATGGTAAAATGTATACTAGGTATTGCAATTGATTAATGTAAACTAAGTTATGGATATATACATTAGGTACATTATTGATAATTTCTGATTTTATTCATGCTTTTATTTATGTGTTTTTATGCAGGAATTTATAAAAAGTGGCATTCTTGTACAAGAAAAACATTTTTATGTTTTGAAGAAGGTGGTTATAAATTGTAATGATCCACTGAAATGCGTTGGCGCACATGCTGTGCTAAATTTGGGGAAGAGTTGAGCACATTAGAAGAAAATGTGTTTATATTCATGTATTTCTGGTGTTGATTCCTACAAATTTAGCATCCTTTATATGACAGATATAATTGTCTTATGTGTGTTTTTTCTCCTATTTTGTTTATGCACATTTTTAGAAACAGATTTTTATGACTTTTTCTGTGATGCTATTTTAGCATAAAGAGGTTTTTTAAAAATATGATATAATGCTATATGGAATGATATTTGATTAAAATCTTGTGACATAAATATCTGATATGCTTTGTAACATCTGACTCATTCAGGATGGGGGCCAGGAATGTTTGATGCATGATTATTGGAGTGAGATACTGACGGTTTGAATGTACAATTGAGGAAAAGGTGCGGTTCTTTTTAGTCCTACAGGGAAGAATTTCAACTTGAGAGTCTAATTTGGTTCCATGTCCCTTTTTATTGTTGGGTCCCTCTTATTACATTCATTCATTTACCCTGTTAGGTGGACAAAGGGTTGCAAACTGTGCAGAGCGTGGCCGCTCGACTACTTACAAATACACCCAAATACCAGTCTGTTACTAGCGCTCTCAAGGATTTCCATTTGCTCCCGGTGGAGCGCCGGATACAGTTCAAATCTCTATGCATCATGCATAGGGCGATCAACAGTTGAGACCCCTCTTGCTACGATCATTAGCCTCTCTTTACGTGCCCAGAAGACTACTCAGATAAGTCTCTGCCCGCTTACTCAAGGTCCCCAGAATTTGGAGATCGTGTTGGGGGTAGACACTCCACAACCTTTATTGATGTACAATCTCTGGAATTCCGTGCCTCGCGAATTAGGCCTTTTGGAGCAAGAACTCCCCTTTCGCAAAGCCATGAAGACCTGGCTGTTCAGGAAATAATTTTTAGTCCATGATGCTCTGCAATTTCTGTTGCAGCGTTGGGAGGCCTTCTGGTAGCTATGTGCCATATAAAAACTGCATAATAGAATAGAAAAGAATCTTGTCGCAGAATTCGTAAGTTTGCCATCACAAAGATGGCTACTTCTGAAAAGTCGTGTCCACCTCAGATTAGTCCACCTTAAGGGTGTAACTATCCTGGGGGCCGCACACCTACCTGGCTAGCTAATTTTCCCGCCTGTCCAGGTGCCAAAGAGCACTGGACAAGGGGCACTCTCCAGGGAGGGGAGCCAGACTCACATTTCAAAGGTAGTAGCTTCTTTGAAGCTCCCCTGCCTAAGAATGCCAATCAGCAGGTCATCCTTTCCCGAGCAGGCTTTGTTTCTAACCTCATGAGAGCAAAGATACTCACCCTTGGGGTGAGCCACTCGTCTCTGGTGGAAGGCTTGTAGAAACCAGTCAGCCAACACACCAGGAGCCGGTAGGTTTTCAGGGGGCACCTCTAAGGTGCCCTCAGGGTGCATGTATTAATAAGTCCAACACTGGAATCAGTGTGGATTTATTAATATGAGAAGTTTGATATCAAACATCCTTATCTTCAGTGAAGTGATCATGCAGCTGGGGAACTCGTTTTCACCAGTGTCCAGCACATGTCTTAAGATTGCTTCCCTAGTCACTTTTACTGACAGTAAAGGTACTGGCCAGCACAGGCGCATATCTGCTCATGCAGGTATGCCCTCACATGTAATATTAGGCACCCTGCCCTAGGGCTGTTAGGCCTGCTTTAGGGGTGACTTACAAATATTACATGCAGTGTTAGGGGACATGGCACACAGGAATGTGTGTCATGTCGTGTTTTCACTTTTGTCTGCACCAAAAAATACAGCCTGCAATGATAACTTAGTATGTTTTTGGTGAGTGGCCACTTAGGGTGGCCAATTCATGCTGCTGCCCTTAGGGACCCTCTTTAGTACCTCGGACCTTAGCTACCAGTGGTTCCATTTCTAGGGACTTACAGAGAGTGGTAAAGGTATTGCCAATTGGGGAAAAATGTGTACTATCTTGGAAAAGAGATCTGGCACAGGGAACCTGTTTAGCAGAGACCCAGTGGACTTCCAGTCGAAATCACATGAAATACCAGGCAAAAAGAGGTGGTGACCATGTCAGAAAGGGGCACTATCCTACATTTTTCAACAAATGCACAGTTTTACTTTGTAAAGTATAAGCTGTATGACACAAAGATCAGCTATCGAAGGGGAAGAAAGTGGTGTTGCAGGAATACCCGTGTCAGTGTTTGAGTACAGTGAAGTGGGGACAGAAATTGCAGCACATTAAGGGGAACATAACTGGGTGGGTTTTCAGACAAAGAAATGGGGTCCAGGTGACGCCTTTCCAGCTGCTGGCTGTATTGCGCAAAGCACAGGCGACTCTGGGGGAAGCCCCTCATGAGTTCCGAACGCACTCTTTCAGAAACGGAGGGGCCACTGAAGCGGAAAGATGAGGTTGGGACAGGGATCATATCATGAGTTTGGGTAGCTGGTCCTCTGAGTGCTTTAAAAGACATGTGAAAGTGGAGGGGGGCTGTTGAGAAGTGCCGCAGCATGCGCATTGTCTTACAAGTGTTGTTTTTCAGATGCAGTACAGGAGGCTGCTAAACTACAATTTGGATTGTGGCCCATTTGTTTTTAAGGGGGTGGAGAAGCACGAGGAACAGAGAGGTCAAGGCACGAATTTAGGTTTCAATGAAAGTTTATTTAAGGTTAAATGGTATGGTGGGGGGCATGAGGTGGAAATCAACAGAAGTGGGCAGGGTGCCACGTCATATGGACAGAGTTTAGTCCAAGTAGAGATGGCGGAGGGCTAGGAAGCCAGAAGCTATCGATAAGGTCAGGAGAACAGTTAATCGGGAGATGTGTTTTTTCTGTATGAACGAAAGCCTGGGTAGGATTGAACATCCTGAATTAAAGTATGATACCTTGGAATTTTTTCAGGGACCTGGTGTACATTTGTCACTCTACAGTTATGAGTTATACCTTTTACAGTTGTAGGGGGTTCTTGCGAGGACAATGAATTTTTGAAGGTGAAGCAAGAGAGCTGAGTTGTGGTAGTCAGAAAAAGTCAGGGCTAGGGCCTTTTTCTGAGCCATAAGTTTGCATGGGTTTTATATAAGTTTATTGTTTGTTGCCATTGGTAAATCAGGATAAAAGACAGGATTTAACAAGTTCATACCTGGACGAGCCAGGAAGTTTAAAGTTATGCCACAGAAGTTAAGGAAGCTAGATGTGATTAGATGCAAGGATAAGCGTAAGGGAGAGTTAAAGGTTACAAGATCAGAAGTGCAGTAGATCGAGATATTTGTAGGATAACTATGTGGGGGGAGGCTTTTAAGGGTGGGGATTAGACAACAGTAGTTGATAATTTATATAGCGAGGTTAAGATAAATAGATGTGACTAGATGCAGGAATAAGCATTAGGGGGAGATAAAAAGTTACAAGATCCCTTCTCGCCCAATGGGTTTTGGGGGGCAGCTGACCAGAGGGAGGTCTGCCCCCCCCCCCCCCCCCGGATATTGGGGGAATGGTGCAGTCCAGGACTGCTGGGTTACTTTTGGGCGATACATCTGTAAAGGGTAGCCCAATATATATAACCTCCATTTTAGGTCTATGTCGCCATTAAAGAATCAGTGACCTGGTGGCTGGAGCTTAGGAATTCGATTTTTCCCCTCCACCCTCCCATTAGTGGTCTATTCCTTGCTTTTTACACACCCCTATTTTCGTCTGTATTACTTTCGACACAGGTGTGCAGGGTTTGGTTGTTATACCTCAGTCACTTAAAGCTGGTGCAGGGATTTTAGCTAATCATTTTGTATGGGTTTTATATAAGTTTATTGTTGTTGCCCTCGGTGAATCAGTATAAAAGGCAGGAATTAACAAGGTCACAACTGGACGAGCCAGGAAGTTTAAAGGTATGCTATAGAAGTTAAGATAGTTAGATGTTACTAGATGTAGGAATAAGCGGTAGTGGGAATTAAAGGTTACAAGATCTGAAGTGCAGCAGGGTAGGATCTAGACATTTGTAGTATAACTATGTGGGGAGACTTTTAAGGGTGGGTAGTCAGCAACTATAGTTGATAATTTGTATTGCAAGGTTTTAGTTTTGTGAGGCGGAAGGCCTAGGGATTCATGTGATGTGCACCTGCTTTCAATAAAGTAGCCTTTTTCACACAAAGCTGTGTCAGTGGTCTGCGATGCTCCTGTCTCATCCAAGAGCATATGCCTCAGTGTTGCCCATTGTGATCTGAAAGAGTAGGCGAGAAAAGACACTGCGCCTTGACCGTTTTCTCTTTATCGAAGCTGCTGGGGTATTAGCAAGTCCTTCAGTGCTGCTCTGAGACACCTCCCGCCTATCTATCATTGAAACCCTTTTAAACACTAAAGGATCTGCCAGCAGGGAACAGCATTCAAGAAAACCCCCTTACTTTTAATTAAATTTACATCAACGCTGAATGACCAAAGAAAAGCAGTTCAATCCTTTACTGGCCAAAAGTAACAGAAAGTAGGAAAGTACTGGAAGTAGATTTATGGCTATAAGAAGTTTAAAAGTGCAAGGCTTTAATTCTCCAAATTATATTACAGTTTCTGCCGAAAAGGCATAACATTGAATTGGGAATATTTGGATCATAACCAGGGTTTGTATACACGTTTCAATAAAACTCAATACGGTTACTAATTGTGAGCAGTGATATATTGTTTACACCCAGGTCTCACGCAGATGGATACGGCGGATAACATTGTTTTTTCTTTGTTAATTTTTATTGCATTTTGTATAAACTAAAAAGCATTCAGTATATAATATGACATCCTAGCTATTACATATTCAGCACCATGGCACAGTATAGATCACAAAGGATACCTAACTATATAATTGTGACAGGGCAGGGTGTCAGGCTAGAGTTTAACAATAACCAGATTACACAGTGCACTGAAAACGAAGGTGACGCTATTGCATAGCATACATAGACATAAATAGTAACAGACGCCCTGGTCAGAGGCAGACTCGACTACGGCAACGCACTCTATGCCGGAATAAACAAAAACCTCACACGCAAGCTACAGAACATCCAGAACGCTGCTGCAAGATTGGTCCTCAACCCGCTAAGACACTGCCACACCGTTTAGCACCTGCGCACACTCTACTGGCTTCCAATCTAAGCTAGAGTCACCTCCAAGATGCTCACCCACACTCACAAGACCCTTCACGACACCGGACCAGCATACCTGAATAGCCAACACAAATTCCACGCACCCGAAGGACCCTATGATTAGCCCAGCTCTCCTACGTTGTGGTCCCCCGCACCAGAAAGACCAGATTAGGCAGGCGCTCCTTCTCCTTCCTCGCGGCCAAAGCATGGAACGCCCTCCCTCGGCATCTCAGACAGACAACATCTCACCCCATCTTCACAAGAAACCTCAAAACCTGGCTCTTCGACAGACCCCCTCCTTGATGGACTGGAACCTGGGAAACCCACCCCTCCCCCAGCGCCTTGAGACCCTCACGGGTGAGTAGTAGCGCTTAACAAATGCATGATTGATTGATTGATTGATAACACAGTGGATTAAAGCAATCTTTTATCAGTTTTTTTAATAAAAGAGGCCAACATCGATACTACACTTAGGCCGATATTGCAAGTACGTCGGTCCATAGGTCCATCGACTACCACGCTGTGGGACCACCCGCAGTATTACAACTGCAGTGGTACAACTGCCAGCACCGCGGGGATCAAGGATCCTGCTGGGATGGTGGTCTTTCACCGGCACAATTATGCTGGCGGTGCCGCAACTGGCACTGCCACACATATTCCTACTTGCCATTACACTGTCCTTTCCATTTTGGTGAAACCTCCATGAAAAGAGTGGCGGAATGGGAACAGGGCCCGGGGTGAATGCCTGGAGTGAATGCAGGGGCCACATGAAGTGCCCCCCTGGATTTGCATCGCTCCTTCCTATATGGTGTGGCATATATGCTACACCATGCAGGAAGGTTCAGTCGGCGCTCTAACTGCAGCGGTCTGCATGATAGGCTCTTCTATGAATCGAGCAGACCTCTGCTGTCAGACCACTGCAGGACCACTTGCCAGACCAGGAATTAACTCCTAATCTGGCAGGCGGTCACATTACGACTTTGGCAGCCCGACAGCAGATATTGCACCCTCCGCTGTAAGACCGCCCATGTCGTAATAAGGCCCTTAGCTGTTGTCTGCAAGCATTGACAATCGATAGAAGAAGTAGAACACGTATAAATGCGATTTCAACTGTGCAAATTCAGGAGAACATTATGGGTTAGAATGCAGTGACGCAAGAAACTATATTGTGTCAGATTGGATTTATTAGTTGCGCGTCTGACCACGGCGTCACTAAAAGTGGGAAAGTATCATCCTAGGTAACAGATTGAAATTCATTCAGCAGTGGGCTTTGCTCTCTGCTTCACCCCAAATCAGTACCTCACGGTGTCATTCCCACATGCTTGCGGGGACGCCAGCCTTCCAGCAGTGTGTAATGCAGCTTCACAAATATTAACGCCAGACCAAGAAATTTCACTGTGATCTTATGTTCCCTGGTGCGCCAGTAAACACCCAAATCTCCCTTGTGTTTAATGCAGTTTGTCCTGTAAACTGTGTAACCTGCGCTGTAAGTGTCGACCAGTTATGTGACAAAGGACACAATATATAGCTCAGATCAGCTTTACGATGCAGGCAGGAAGCATTTACATTTGGTAAGCATTCATTTATTTTAGCCGGTGTTAGGGAGGAACCACGTTCCTGGATGTTTCCAAATGGTATGTGAGGATTTTCTCCCGTTCCTTATCATGGAACACCCTACATATCTACATCTCGCATTTGTCCCATAGGGTCGTGAGGGGAGTGTGTGTGTGTTCACCTGTAGCTTTGGCAAACCAACTAACAAGTATGCTCCTGTTTGATGGTATGAGAGATTGTATGAGGGCATGTGTTTGTGGTTCCATAGTGATTACCTCCTCGTTGTGTTTTCCCCCTTAATAAATTACTTAGTGAGGCCCCTGCGCCTCACAGACACACCCAGGGCCTTATTTATGAAGGACTTGCGCCACTTTTACGTGACTTTTAAAATGGGAAAAAGACACGCACCGGTGGCGCAAGGCCTTCATAAATAAGGCCCCCAGTTTCCTTTCCAAAAAGCCGCTCCCCCCAAGACCTCCGGTTTTAGTTGTGTCTTGCAGACATGCAGGAGGTCGCGTCTTAGTTGCGGCTTCAGCACAGTTTTCATTTTTATATCTGACTTTCCTGGAATGTGGAAAGCTGACGTGCTGCTGAGAAGGAAATATGTGACGCCACGCCCCCCTTGGGCTATGACACGCCTGATGGGGAGGTGAAGGAGTCTCCGTGTGTTCCCGACAGTGCGTGCCGATAAAGTTTCCCGGTGCGCTTCTGTTTGGCAATGCTTGGCCCAGGGGAATGATTTACAGCTAGTAATAGAGGCAGCTAAGCGCCTTGAGAAGTCAGGCTTTTTGGCATAGGACTCGGTGCAGTGGGGTTGCTGAGGAAGACTGAAAGGTAGGTGCAGGTGCCTCCTGAGCTGCTGTAGCGCTGGTGGAGTTGCCTGCCTATAAATGTTTGCACATGAAGGGTTGCGGGGCGGCTCATGTTTTTTTTTATTATTTTTTTTAACTTTATTTATCAATTATGTGGAAAGACATCGCAAAGCACATCACAAAATGGCAATAGACAATATGCGCGGCTCGACAAGGACAGTTCAATATAATCAGCAGAATACAACAGCTCAGCACAACAATGCAATATGTCAACAGCAGATTTACAACTGTAAATAAACCCTTTCACCCCACACTCGATGGCTCCCTGCTGTATAGGGGAAGGTTGTTGCTGTGCAGTCAGAAAGGTGCGGAATGGGCCCCAAACGTCCCTAGGCCTAGAAGACACCGGTACGGTGTGCTTTGCAGCCAACTCTTCGTCGTGGGGACTTTTTTCCCACCCCAGACTATTGAGACTTCTCTTTTTGCTAAGAGTAATGCGATTGCGGCAAATATGCGAACCTTTAATGGGATTTATACCACGTACCCCAATAACACTATCTCTGGCAGCGGCTCCACCGGGATATGAATCATTGTGCTAAGAAGTTTGTGAACGTCCACTCAAAAATCATGGACCCGCGGGCAACCCCAGGCCATATGTGTGAAATCTGCCTGAGGCGCCTGGCAGCGCTGACATGTTTGTGGCCTGGAGGGGGCTATCTTGCGTGTTCTAGCGGGCGTGGCATAAGTCTGCGTAGGAATATAAAATGTAAAAGCCTATGTTTACTATTTAGCGACACCGTCCCAGTAACCCTGCAGCACGCCAACCACTGCTCGTCCGTAATAGAGGTGCCCAGATTAGACTCCCAGGCAGAGCGGACCCTCATGTCATCTAACGGCATCTCAGCGGAGCAGACATTATAGAGCTGTGATATGAGGTGCAGTCCCTTTCCACTGGTTATCACCAAGGTCAAGGGGGAAAAGAAAGGTGGGTCCAACGGATACTCTGGGAACTTGTCACATAGCGCTGATCGCAGTCTGGCCAGCACAAACTTGTCCATAAACGTGGCCTCAGAAGAATCGGGCATCTCCTTTACATCAAATATATGGCCAGCGGGAAAGAAAATCTCCCATTGAGAGGAAGTTAAATTTGGTGCATGTCTTATGGACTAGTTTCTCGGCGGAGATGGGCAATAATTGAGCATTGGGCAAAGGGAGAGAGGAAGAATATAAAGTGTTCATGAGGGCAAGTCTACTGAGCTTTATCCATGCCCAGCTGGTGGTATATACTGGTTGTATAAGTTTGGGATCTCGGTGAATGCCAGAGGGGAGAACCGATGCAAGTACATCAGGGAGTACAGTCAGATTCAGGGCGAAGATAAGTAATTCTGGCATCAGGATGATACCAGGCATGTGCAAAGCTAGCCTGCGCAGTCAGATAATATAAATGCAAATCGGGTACCCCATACCCACCCCGCTCGTAGGGAAGCGTCATCACTCGCCATTGCACCCAAGGCGTCCTGCCTCCCCACACTAGCTTAATCAGTAAGGATCGCAGAGCTCTGAAAAATTTATTGGTTAGGGGGATTGGGATATTCTGAAATAAATATAGAAATTTAGGGAGAACTATCATTTTTATTAAAGCTACGCGTCCTGCCATGTGGAAGTATGAGCCAGGAGTCTATTCTCGCCTCTAGTTGGAAAATCGCTTCCCCCTTGGTTGTGGCGCACTACCTGTTCGGTATCACAATGTATGTATATTCCTTAGTATTTTACTGAATCAGTGCACCATTCCAGGGGGAATTCCGAGTCCCAGCGGGATGTGCTTGCTGTAAGTGGGAAAATTATGGACTTACTCCAATTGATTTGTAGGCCGGAAAAACTGCCAAATCTTAGAATCTCTCAAAGTAACGGGTCGAGATTCGTTTGGGGATCATAAACATACAGAATCGTGTCATCTGCGTATAACGAGACTAATAAGGGGCCCGTTCTGAATACTAATCCCCTATGGAGATGTTTTTCTTGGAAGTGTCTAATCAGCGGATCCATTACTAAAATAAATATTAGGGGGGAAAGGGGGCACCCCTGATGTGTTCAGCTTGATAGGTCAAAAGGGACCGAGAATGTCCCGTTTAGTTGGAGCCTAGTTGTAGGACGTGTGTAGGGCAGGGCTGTAGTTTCCATAAAGCCCTGGGGCATACCCATGCGCTGCATCACGGAGAGAAAAAAGGGCCATTCTAGGGAATCAAAAGCTTTCTCGGTATCTAATAAAATCGCTGCCGCTGGTGTCTCTGGGTCTAACCTGTGTAAGGTGTTAAATAAGGTTCGAAGGTTGAAAGCAGTGGATCGTTTAGGGACGAATCCCAATTGAGCTGGAGAGAATATGGATTCCATAAGGAGGGAGAGGCTAATGCTTTCGCCAGGATTTTATAATCTATATCTTTGCCGGGTTTTGGGAGTAATATTATTACCGCCTCTCTCAGAGTAGGGGGAAGCTGTTGGGTCTCCAGGGCCTCAGCGTAAACATCTAATAAGTGTGGGATCAATAAATCCTTGTATGCTTTGTAAAATTCAGGTGTGAAGCCACCTAGCCCAGGGGCTGTGGATGTGTTTAATGCCTCAATGGCCTCGCGTATGCTGTCTGCAGTTATGGGTTCTGCTAAAAAGTCTTGCATGAATTTTTCTAGATAGACTAATGCTATTTCGGATAGATATTCCTCCTGCCCCGAACGGTCCGAGCCCAGCCTGGTAGCGTAGAGTGTTTTGTAATAGGACAAAAATTCCTCCTGTATCAACAGGGGGTCTGTAAGTGTGTGTCCCTTGCTCGATTCCAATTCCGTGACAAACGCTTTCGCATAAGGAGGCCGGAGCATTTGCGCTAAGGTCCTGCCAGGACAATTCCATTCCCCGTAGACCTTGGCATTGTGGTATTTACCCATGTATAAAATTTCCTTGTCCGCTGTTTTCCTATACCGCAGGAGCAGTGTCGCCTGTTTGAGTTCATAGTCGGGATCTGCCGTCGTTTTGTGTGAAGCATCTAGATCAGTCAGGTCACTCTCTAAACTGGAAAGTGTGTGTCTTAGATCTCCAAGTGTCCCAGCACTCTTTGAAATACAGACGCCTCTCATGTAGGCCTTAAAGCCCTCCCACAACACAGCCTCAGTATCCACCGAGCCCGTATTTATAGCGAAGTAGTCTTCAATGGCCTCATAGAGTTCCTCCCGGAATTGCTCATCGTCAAGTACGCGTGTTGGGAATCCAATTATCCAGTCATGTCCAAGTGTTACTGGCGGCTGTGTAATGAGTATATGTAGTGTGTTTCGGGTCCCGCATCTGTCCCAGGTCCATTAGGGAGAGGCGGTCACATAGGGAATGTAGGGCTTTACTCGCTCTAGGTTTCGGGTCGGGGGCTTTTGATGTGCTGTCGAGTACAGGGTTAAAGGTGGCATTAAAGTCCCCTCCCAGTAAAAGGGATACCGGGCCTAGGTGCAGCAGCTTCGCATATAAGTCATGGAAGAAATCGGGGGAGTCAGTGTTGGGGCCATAAATACAACCTATCGCAACTTTGTAATAGTAAAGAGTACCCACTACAAGCACAAATCTACCAAATTCGTCATGCAGAACTGAGTGGTGTTTGAAAGGTAGGCGCTTGTGGATCAGAATGGCTGTACCTCTTGCGTAGTTACTGTAATTAGGGAAAAAACAGTGTGGGCCCCATGAGGCTGCAAACCTGGACCGATCCGCTGGGGGGGAGGTGTGTCTCTTGTAACAACGCAATGTCCACTTTGTGTCGAGTCAGGTAATGCATGACTTGCCTCCGCTTCTGGGTGTCATTCAGGCCCCTAACATTCCACGTAGCCAGGGTAATGGAAGAAGGGCCAGTGTTGTGTCCTATGTGTGCCATAACTGTGTGATCCTTGCCATAAGTAAACGCAGTCTACAGCCGCGCTTCATCAGTGTGTCAATTGTCGTACAGAACTTAAGCTTAGTGCAATGCAAAAAAAACAATACCCATCCCACCTCCCCCCACCCAGCCTTCCCGTCCTTTCGGAAAGGCAATGTCCATTTGCCAACAATAGCCCACAGTACCCCAAACAGAAAACAAGCGCGTGTAACTAAGCCAGGGGGGCACATAATAATAATACAATCAGTCCAAGTTCAGAGGTGTTCACCAATTAGGGGGACGTTCGTTATCCATAGCTAAGTAACCAAGAACAAATAGTGACAACGTATCATATAACACTATCAAGGAACAACCCGTCGGAAATTACTTAAAGGATATGCATTCAGCTGGGGTCTGACGTGGAAAACAGATCTGCACTGGCAGCTGAGCCACTCAAAGGGGGGGAGGAGACTACAGACGCCGCCGGGCTTTTGTCTTTGCGTTTGTAAGTTTTGAAAAATTCCTGTGCCTCCGCTGGGCTCTCGAAGATACGGGAGCGGCCATTGATTTCCACACGTAACCTGGCAGGATATAACATTCCATATTTCAGACCCAAGTTCCAGAGAGTGGCCTTAACTCCATGGAATTTCCTTCTTGCGTCTTGCACCATAGTGGTAAAGTCAGGGTACAAAGACAGTTTGGAGCCCTGCCAGTTGAGTTCCCCTTTCTCTCTGGAAGTCGTAATGCGGTGTCTCTGTCCCAGAAATTCATTATCCTGGCGATAATGGGTCGTGGAGGAAGTCCGGGATTGTGCCGAGGGCCAAGCGATCTGTGGGTGCGCTCTATCACGAAGCCGGGGGTGAACGCTTCTTTTCCGAAAAGGTCTAGCAGGATAGTTTCCACCAGAGTGTCCATGCGTCCCGACGCCGTGGACTCTGAAACGCCCAGGCGTATATTGTTGCAGCGGCTCCTGGCTTCCAAGTCCTCATTCTTCATTGCCACCTCTTTCAGTATTCTCTCCATACTATCTACTCTCTTGAGGGATTGAGCCATGCCGTCCTCCAGATCAGATGTTCTAGACTCCACTACGTCTAGGCGCCAGTCATGCACCTGGATCTTAGCCCCTAGATCAGCCATGTGCTTGTCAAGGGTATCAAAGTGGACGTCCAGCGCCTTGAACCCTGCACGCATTTCTAGTAGTAGGGGGGACAATGAGCTGGGGATTGTGTATCAATGAACCCCAGTACTGCGTTGTTACCACTATTCAGGACAAGTAGAAAATCACCCAGACAGAGACTGCGCGCCAGCAATAAGTGAAAGCGATACGAAGACAGGGGTATCGCAAGCGCCACGCTCAGTGGGGGCTCCTAGTGGCAGCAAACCAACTCCCCAGTGGTCTCCGCTGTAGGTAGGAGTGCTGGCAGTGAGCAGGGGTCCAGACGCAGAGGCACAAATACCAGGTCAGAGGCCCATATCATAGCAGGCCCGGCAGGGGGTGGATGCAGCGAGGAGGAAGTCCCCAGTTGCTGAGCCTAACCAGGATTCCTGATCCGCCCGTTCCCCTCACAGTTAGTGGGACGGCGATCTCCGGCTGTGTAAGGGCTGCGCTTCTATAACCGCAACTCTGTCCGTGGAGCCAGCACCCGGGGAAGACGTCGGGCTCGCCGGATGGCCACCATCTTGGTCTCCTCGCACTCGCATCTCCCCGGCCGCCGCACTCAATTCTGGGCTGTAGACGGAGCTAAACTCCAGCTGAGCAAGCGTTTTCGGGAGCGGCGGGATTCTGACACCTTGTGAAGGATTTTGGGCCGTCGTTGAGTTCTGTGAGTGTCGGATGGGCTACATAGCTTCGGACAGCATTAGCTCAGCGCAGCCATCTCGCTCGCCGGCTAAGCCACGCCCCCGGGGCGGCTCATGGTTAATGTGTTTTTTGTTATCAACACAGCTGAACTCATTGAGGCTGTTTATTGTGGGGCTGCAGTAGCATCTTGTATATTAGACATGGCTGAGTGTGCACTTGTCTTTATGGAGCCCTAGTTTCTGTCATTTGTGGATTTTCTTCCTTGCTGCACAATGTGTTTTTCTGCTATGGTGAGCAAGAAGTGTGTGCAGAGCAGGCGGAAGGTTTCCTCCTCTTCTTACTCTAAGGGGAGCCTGCCTGAGGCTCATAGACCTAATAAGCCCAGGGAACAGTCCCCTGAATATTTGACTGAGGCTCAGGTCCAGTCTATGACTGAGGTGGAGGTGGCTGAGGCTTTGGCTGCCAAGCCTAAGAAGAAGGAAAATAAAGCGGGTTCTGCCAGAATAAAGGAAGAGATGCAGGATTGTTCCTCAGATTCACCGTTGGAGCATCCAAACACTTCAGCTTATGGGAAGTACATTTCCAGAAAGGATTTGCTCCAGATTTTGGATCATGTTAGAAGTAACCTGGCTTTGAGGAGTCATCAGTCCGGCCAAATGAAAAGGGTCTCTTCCCTCAGTATGCCAAGCCTTCGCTTTTGTGTCTCCCTCTTCATAAGAGGATTGAGGACTTACTCTTCAGGCATTGGAAGGAGGTGGATTAATCCAGTATTCCGAGGTTCCTCCAAAAGATGTACGCGCTCACTGTAGGGGGAGGGGGGGTATTTTGGCCTCACATTAGGGTAGATTCAATTCTGGAGCCTTTAATTGGCAGGACGGCGATTAACCTAGAGGATTGCTCTCCTGCAGATGCTGTGGATGGTAAGAGTGATGGTACTACTAAGAAGTCTTTTGCTGCCAGTTCTGTTTTCATGCAGATGTCAACTTATGCTACATATACAGCGCAGCCTTTAGTAAAGGACTTTAAGCTGCTTTCTATTGCCATCTAGGAGAATGTAGACAGCTCTAATTTGTTGCTGCAGTAGAAACAGGAGGCAAAGATGTTAGTCGATGTTTTTTTCAGATATTATTAGATCCTCAGCACTGGCTTCTGGTACTTCCATCCTGGCATGCCTCCATTTATGGATGTGGGACTGGAAGACTGATTTTGCGGAAAAAGCTTCCCTCCTGAAAATTTCTCTCGAAGAAAAAATGTTGTTTGGAGACCAGTAAGATACTACCATAACAAAGTCTTTCAAAGATAGGAAGCACATTTTTCCCTATAAGGGGGCTACCTCCAAATCCTATAGATCTGTAGATCCTATAGATAGGGACTATAAGGATTATTCTAGGAAGGATGTGAAGGGTTATTCTTCTAGAAGAAGGCAATTTCAGCCTATGAAATCCTCCAAATCTCAGGACTCTGGTAAACAGGCTGGAACAAGCAACAACATGTTCTTGACTAGTCTCCACTTTTGGAGGGGGATTGCCCAGTTGGAGGAAGGTTGTTGGACTTTGTCAGCGTTTGACAGGAGTGCATCAGAGATCAGTGGGTGCTCAGTCTAATCAGGAGAGGCTATATAATCGAGTTCATTCAAAAACCTCTAGATTCAGGAACTCTCCCTACCTATCTTTCTAGGGATCCAGTAAAGAGAGAGGGTTTGTGGTCTGGTGTTCTAGCCCTCTTGAAGAACAAGACAATTGTGGAGGTTCCAGCAGTAGAAAGGGGCAAAGGAGCTTACTCTATCCTGTTCCTGTGGTATAAGGCAAATGGAGACTATAGGTCAGTTCTGGACCTTAGAGGAGTGAACCATTGGGTGCAAAGCATCCATATAAAAAATGCTGTCCTGGCAGCAAGTTATTCCTTTGGTATCAAAAGGCGATGTTCTGGCCACCATTGAGCTTCAGGATGCCTATTTCACCTCCCCATTCACAGACATCATCAGTGATTTCTGCGGCTCGGAGTGGGTCCCTTGCACTTCGAGTTTCGGGCACTGCCTTTCAGTCTGAAATCAGCACCAACGGTCTTCAAGTCCTAGCTCCTCTGGTGGGGGTGTGGCATTGCACTCCTTCCATATCTTGATGACTACCTGGTGTTATCATCCTCCCTGAAGGTCCCAGTGGGTTGTGTCATGAGAGTACTTTTGGTTCTGGAACATCGTGGGTTTCTGGTGAATCAGAAAAAGTCCTATTTGACGCCTGTTTAGGGCCAGACTTTCATTGGTGCAAGGTTTCTAATCAGCGGAGTATTGGTTTCGCTGACAGAGAAGAGGATCAACAAGATTCACTCACATTTGTCAGAGCTGATGGCGCAGGACAATCCCATTGCAGCAGACTGGATGCAGGTGCAGGGAGACCTTGCAGCAACCATTTTTCTGGTGCCGTAGGCCAGGTTCCATCTGAACAGGGTGGTGAGACACATTCAAGTAATAAGAGAGGAGCTTTCTTGGTGGATGGAGTATTCACGCATCAAGAAAGGGCTCAGCCTAATGCCCCAGACATCGATCATCTTGACAACCGATGTCAGCTCAGCCGGTTGGGGAGCTTGGATTAGTGCATGGCAAGTGCAGGGCCTGTGGTCAAGGGCACAGCAGTTGAGGTCCTCCAACTGGATGGAGCTGGAGTGATTCATATGGCTCTGTTTGCATATTCTCCCATGTTGAAGGGCAAGAATCTCCTGTATGGATGGACAACAACACAGCCAAGTCCTATCAGAATAAATAGAAGGGCATAAGATCTCAAGCATTGTCGAAGATCTCCGATCAGATCCTTCTAAGGGCACAGGGCAACCTACTGGAGCTGAGAGCAATTTAGATTCAGGGGATGATATGATGAATGTCAGAGAGGACTTTTGTCAGTCTAGGCATGTCTTTCACAGGATTTGTCAGGAGTCGAGGACCCCAGTAGCAGATTAATTTGCATAAGCTCAAAATGCTCTTGTTCTTATATTCTGCTCAAGGGTGGGGGAGGAGAGGGCTTGGAGAGTAAATACCTTGTCTTGTCCTTGGCCAAAGGGGATCCTTTATGCTTTACCACCTTTTCCTCTTCTTCTGAGGTTTCTAATTAGGTTGAAGTGAGAGGATTCAGTGGTGATACTGGTAACTTCAGCATGGTCCCGCTCTTCTTGGTACCATCTGATAATGTCCATGAGGATAAATGAGGGGTACCTTCTTCTATTAGTTCCATCCCCACTTGCGTTTCCTTGCCTTCAGGTCAAACCATTGAGGGCCCTCAGACTAATGGCATGGAGGTTGGAAGGGCAGGGATAATGGTAAAGGGTGTCTCTGGGAGATTGGCTTCCTCCATTTGGCTTCGAGGAGAGCTTCCACTCTTTCTTCTTATCCTGGAAAGTAGGCCACTTTTCAGAAATGCTGTACAACCAAGCATTTAGTTCCACAGTCAGTTGAGCTGGTGAAGGTGCTGGATTTCCTGCAGGATGGTTTTGCTTTGGGATTAAAGGTTTCCACTCTTAAGATACAATGGCCAGCCATTAGGGCTTTCCGAACGTCTTGGGGTAATTTACAAGACACAGATGCGCTTTTCCAGAGACATTTTAAGGGATTTCTTTATCTCAAGCCTCCGGCTTGGCAGGTGTGCCCTTTTTGGAATATATTTTTAGACGTGAAGGTGTTATAGAAGTCTCCTTTTGAACCTCTTGAGATGGTGGATTTGAGATTACTCACCTTGAAAACTTTCTTCCTGGTTGCAATTGCTTCAGGGAGGAGGTTGGGTGAATTGTGTTACTTATCAGTAAGGCATACTTTCTTTAGCCTATTCAATAACAGGGACTTTTTATGTCCTAGTCCTTCTTTCATCCCTAAGGTAAATCCAGTATTTCACAGAGAGTAGGAGGTTATTTTACCAGTGTTTCATCCTAATCCTTCTTCCCTGGAGGAGGTGAAGTTACATTGCTTGGATGTCAAGCGGGCTATTCTGCTCTATTTGGATTTCTTCTTGCTTGTTTGTGAATTTTGGGCTGGCTAGGAAGAGTTCTGAACCTCCCACTTTGATTGCTTTGGCATATAGAGAGGTATGAACTCTGTGTCCACTTGGGGCTAATGGTAGAGGCACTATTGCCATGTTTACTTCATTTGCAGAGGCTCAGGGAGCATCTTTGGTTGAAATTTGTATGGGCTGCTATATGGGCTACGCCTTCTACCTTTGTATGACATTACAGAGTGATGCAGGAAATTGACCTGGAGGAGGTTTTGGGGTCAAAGGTGCAATCTTCTATGTAGTAATAGGAGGTTTGGTTCCGGGATTAAATACACTGTTTGATGCATTAATAATTATGTTGTCATAGTCGATGTTATTGCTTGCTATCTCTCATTATGTCATTAATTAGTGGGGATATAACTAGGAGGTAATGCTTCAATTACTTACAGTTAATTGCATTATCCTGGGTACGTTTTCACCCTAAATAATTAACACCTCCCTCCCTCCCTGTTGGGACCAGGCCAACTGTACTTGTCGGGGGCTTGTGTCAACTAAAACAGGAGGTCATGTGTGGAGGGGCTTTTTTATCTTTTGGAAAGGGAACTGGTTGTGTATGTGAAGCGCGGCTACCTCATTAAGTATTTATTTTGGGTGATAACATACTCGCAGTAAATCAATTACTCTGGTCAGAAAATAAAATCAAGACTTGCTGGAAGTACCCCGGACTACCACGCCATGTGCCACACTAATAAGTGTGGGATCAATAAATCCTTGTATGCTTTTTAAAATTCAGGTGTGAAGCCACCTAGCCCAGGGGCTGTGGATGTGTTTAATGCCTCAATGGCCTCGCGTATGCTGTCTGCAGTTATGGGTTCCGCTAAAAAGTCTTGCATGAATTTTTCGAGATAGACTAATGCTATTTTGGATAGATATTCCTCCTGCCCCGAACGGTCCGAGCCCAGCCTGGTAGCGTAGAGTGTTTTGTAATAGGACAAAAATTCCTCCTGTATCAACAGGGGGTCTGTAAGTGTGTGTCCCTTGCTCGATTGCAATTCCGTGACAAACGCTTTCGCATATGGAGGCCGGAGCATTTGCGCTAAGGTCCTGCCAGGGCAATTCCCTTTCCCGTAGACCTTGGTATTGTGGTATTTACCCATGTATAAAATTTCCTTGTCCGCTGTTTTCCTATACCGCAGGAGCAGTGTCGCCCGTTTGAGTTCATAGTCGGGATCTGCCGTCGTTTTGTGTGAAGCATCTAGATCAGTCAGGTCACTCTCTAAACTGGAAAGTGTGTGTCTTAGATCTCTAAGTGTCCCAGCACACTTTGAAATACAGACACCTCTCATGTAGGCCTTAAAGCCCTCCCACAACACAGCCTCAGTATCCACCGAGCCCGCATTTATAGCGAAGTTGTCTTCAATGGCCTCATAGAGTTCCTCCCGGAATTGCTCATCGTCAAGTACGCGTGTCAGGAATCTCCATTTCCGTTCATACCCCTCCGGGCGAGGGACATTTAACCCCAACAGTACTGGAGAGTGCTCGGAGTAAGATCTGGGTAACGTGCGTATGTCGTGGAACCATCTAGAGAACTCTGGGGAGGCTAACCAATAGTCCAGTCATGTCCAAGTGTTACTGGCGCCTGTGTAATGAGTATATTTAGTGTGTTTCGGGTCCCGCATCTGTCCCAGGTCCATTAGGGAGAGGCGGTCACATAGGGAATGTAGGGCGTTACGCGCTCTGGGTTTCGGGTCGGGGGCTTTTGATGTGCTGTCGAGCACAGGGTTAAAGGTGGCATTAAAGTCCCCTCCCAGTAAAAGGGATACCGGGCCTAGGTGCAGCAGCTTCGCATATAAGTCATGGAAGAAATCGGGGGAGTCAGTGTTGGGGCCATAAATACAACCTATCGCAACTTTGTAATAGTAAAGAGTACCCACTACAAGCACAAATCTACCAAATTTGTCATGCAGAACTGAGTGGTGTTTGAAAGGTAGTCCAAGTTCAGAGGTGTTCACCAATTAGGGGGACGTTCGTTATCCATAGCTAAGTAACCAAGAACAAATAGTGACAACGTATCATATAACACTATCAAGGAACAACCCGTCGGAAATTACTTAAAGGATATGCATTCAGCTGGGGTCTGACGTGGAAAACAGATCTGCACTGGCAGCCGAGCCACTCAAAGGGGGGGAGGAGACTACAGACGCCGCCGGGCTTTTGTCTTTGCGTTTGTAAGTTTTGAAAAATTCCTGTGCCTCCGCTGGGCTCTCGAAGATACGGGAGCGGCCATTGATTTCCACACGTAACCTGGCAGGATATAACATTCCATATTTCAGACCCAAGTTCCAGAGAGTGGCCTTAACTCCATGGAATTTCCTTCTTGCGTCTTGCACCATAGTGGTAAAGTCAGAGTACAAAGACAGTTTGGAGCCCTGCCAGTTGAGTTCCCCTTTCTCTCTGGCAGTCGCAATGCGGTGTCTCTGTCCCAGAAATTCATTATCCTGGCAATAATGGGTCATGGAGGAAGTCC
This sequence comes from Lissotriton vulgaris, assembly GCF_964263255.1. Taxonomy (NCBI): domain Eukaryota; kingdom Metazoa; phylum Chordata; class Amphibia; order Caudata; family Salamandridae; genus Lissotriton; species Lissotriton vulgaris. The sequence continues at coordinate 247,196,172 of NC_141694.1, forward strand.
AGGATTGGGCCAAGGGCCAAGCGATCTGTGGATGCGCTCTATCACGAAGCCGGGGTGAACGCTTCTTTTCCGAAAAGGTCTAGCAGGATAGTTTCCACCAGAGTGTCCATGCGTCCCGACGCCGTGGACTCTGAAACGCCCAGGCGTATGTTGTTGCTGTGGCTCCTGGCTTCCAAGTCCTCATTCTTCATTGCCACCTCTTTCAGTATTCTCTCCATCCTATCTACTCTCTTCAGGGATTGAGCCATACCGACCTCCAGATCAGATGTTCTAGACTCCACTACGTCTAGGCGCCGGTCATGCACCTGGATCTTAGCCCCTATATCAGCCATGTGCTAGTCAAGGGTATCAAAGCAGATGTCCAGCGCCTTGAACCCTGCACGCATTTCTAGTAGTAGGGCGGACAATGAGCTGGGGATTGTGTATCAATGAACCCCAGTACTGCGTTGTTACCACTATTCAGGACAAGTAGTAAATCACCCAGACAGAGACCGCATGCCAGCAATAAGTGAAAGCGATACGAAGACAGGGGTATCGCAAGCGCTACGCTCAGTGGGGGCTCCTAGTGACAGCATACCAACTCCCCAGTGGTCTCCGCTGTAGGTAGGAGTGCTGGCAGTGAGCAGGGGTCCAGACGCAGAGGCACAAAAACCAGGTCAGAGGCCCATATCATAGCAGGCCCGGCAGGGGGTGGATGCAGGGAGGAGGAAGTCCCCAGTTGCTGAGCCTAACCAGGATGTGCAGGGGGATCAACACATTTGACGCTGTCCATCACCGTCCGCCCCGATAGTGAAAGCGGAGGATCATCGGCTCAGTGCTTACTCCCAGCAGCTGCCGCGGCGCACCCGGCCGGGGGCTGAAGTGTCCCGTGGTGCTTCAGATTCTTCCCGATCCGCCTGCTCCCCTCACAGTTAGTGGGACGGCGATCTCCGGCTGTGTAAGGGCTGCGCTTCTATAACCGCAACTCTGTCCGTGGAGCCAGCACCCGGGGAAGACGTCGGGCTCGCCGGATGGCCACCATCTTGGTCTCCTCGCACTCGCATCTCCCCGGCCGCCGCACTCAATTCTGGGCTGTAGACGGAGCTAAACTCCAGCTGAGCAAGCGTTTTCGGGAGCGGCGGGATTCTGACACCTTGTGAAGGATTTTGGGCCGTCGTTGAGTTCTGTGAGTGTCGGATGGGCTACATAGCTTCGGACAGCATTAGCTCAGCGCAGCCATCTCGCTCGCCGGCTAAGCCACGCCCCCGGGGCGGCTCATGGTTAATGTGTTTTTTGTTATCAACACAGCTGAACTCATTGAGGCTGTTTATTGTGGGGCTGCAGTAGCATCTTGTATATTAGACATGGCTGAGTGTGCACTTGTCTTTATGGAGTTCTAGTTTCTGTCATTTGTGGATTTTTTTCCTTGCTGCACAATGTGTTTTTCTGCTATGGTGAGCAAGAAGTGTGTGCAGAGCAGGCGTAAGGTTTCCTCCTCTTCTTACTCTAAGGGGAGCCTGCCTGAGGCTCATAGACCTAATAAGCCCAGGGAACAGTCCCCTGAATATTTGACTGAGGCTCAGGTCCAGTCTATGACTGAGGTGGAGGTGGCTGAGGCTTTGGCTGCCAAGCCTAAGAAGAAGGAAAATAAAGCGGGTTCTGCCAGAATAAAGGAAGAGATGCAGGATTGTTCCTCAGATTCACCGTTGGAGCATCCAAACACTTCAGCTTATGGGAAGTACATTTCCAGAAAGGATTTGCTCCAGATTTTGGATCATGTTAGAAGTAACCTGGCTTTGAGGAGTCATCGGTCCGGCCAAATGAAAAGGGTCTCTTCCCTCAGTATGCCAAGCCTTCGCTTTTGTGTCTCCCTCTTCATAAGAGGATTGAGGACTTACTCTTCAGGCATTGGAAGGAGGTGGATTAATCCAGTATTCCGAGGTTCCTCCAAAAGATGTACGCGCTCACTGTAGGGGGAGGGGGGGTATTTTGGCCTCACATTAGGGTAGATTCAATTCTGGAGCCTTTAATTGGCAGGACGGCGATTAACCTAGAGGATTGCTCTCCTGCAGATGCTGTGGATGGTAAGAGTGATGGTACTACTAAGAAGTCTTTTGCTGCCAGTTCTGTTTTCATGCAGATGTCAACTTATGCTACATATACAGCGCAGCCTTTAGTAAAGGACTTTAAGCTGCTTTCTATTGCCATCTAGGAGAATGTAGACAGCTCTAATTTGTTGCTGCAGTAGAAACAGGAGGCAAAGATGTTAGTCGATGTTTTTTTCAGATATTATTAGATCCTCAGCACTGGCTTCTGGTACTTCCATCCTGGCATGCCTCCATTTATGGATGTGGGACTGGAAGACTGATTTTGCGGAAAAAGCTTCCCATCTGAAAATTTCTCTCGAAGAAAAAATGTTGTTTGGAGACCAGTAAGATGCTACCATAACAAAGTCTTTCAAAGATAGGAAGCACATTTTTCCCTATAAGGGGGCTACCTCCAAATCCTATAGATCTGTAGATCCTATAGATAGGGACTATAAGGATTATTCTAGGGAGGATGTGAAGGGTTATTCTTCTAGAAGAAGGCAATTTCAGCCTATGAAATCCTCCAAATCTCAGGACTCTGGTAAACAGGCTGGAACAAGCAACAACATGTTCTTGACTAGTCTCCACTTTTGGAGGGGGATTGCCCAGTTGGAGGAAGGTTGTTGGACTTTGTCAGCGTTTGACAGGAGTGCATCAGAGATCAGTGGTTGCTCAGTCTAATCAGGAGAGGCTATATAATCGAGTTCATTCAAAAACCTCTAGATTCAGGAACTCTCCCTACCTATCTTTCTAGGGATCCAGTAAAGAGAGAGGGTTTGTGGTCTGGCGTTCTAGCCCTCTTGAAGAACAAGACATTTGTGGAGGTTCCAGCAGTAGAAAGGGGCAAAGGAGCTTACTCTATCCTGTTCCTGTGGTATAAGGCAAACGGAGACTACAGGTCAGTTCTGGACCTTAGAGGAGTGAACCATTGGGTGCAAAGCATCCATATAAAAAATGCTGTCCTGGCAGCAAGTTATTCCTTTGGTATCAAAAGGCGATGTTCTGGCCACCATTGAGCTTCAGGATGCCTATTTCACCTCCCCATTCACAGACATCATCAGTGATTTCTGCGGCTCGGAGTGGGTCCCTTGCACTTCGAGTTTCGGGCACTGCCTTTCAGTCTGAAATCAGCACCAACGGTCTTCAAGTCCTAGCTCCTCTGGTGGGGGTGTGGCATTGCACTCCTTCCATATCTTGATGACTACCTGGTGTTATCATCCTCCCTGAAGGTCCCAGTGGGTTGTGTCATGAGAGTACTTTTGGTTCTGGAACATCGTGGGTTTCTGGTGAATCAGAAAAAGTCCTATTTGACGCCTGTTTAGGGCCAGACTTTCATTGGTGCAAGGTTTCTAATCAGCGGAGTATTGGTTTCGCTGACAGAGAAGAGGATCAACAAGATTCACTCACATTTGTCAGAGCTGATGCGCAGGACAATCCCATTGCAGCAGACTGGATGCAGATGCAGGGAGACCTTGCAGCAACCATTTTTCTGGTGCCGTAGGCCAGGTTCCATCTGAACAGGGTGGTGAGACACATTCAAGTAATAAGAGAGGAGCTTTCTTGGTGGATGGAGTATTCATGCATCAAGAAAGGGCTCAGCCTAATGCCCCAGACATCGATCATCTTGACAACCAATGTCAGCTCAGCCGGTTGGGGAGCTTGGATTAGTGCATGGCAAGTGCAGGGCCTGTGGTCAAGGGCACAGCAGTTGAGGTCCTCCAACTGGATGGAGCTGGAGTGATTCATATGGCTCTGCTTGCATATTCTCCCATGTTGAAGGGCAAGAATGTCCTGGTATGGATGGACAACAACACAGCCAAGTCCTATCAGAATAAATAGAAGGGCATAAGATCTCAAGCATTCTCGAAGATCTCTGATCAGATCCTTTTAAGGGCACAGGGCAACCTACTGGAGCTGAGAGCAATTTAGATTCAGGGGATGATGAATGTCAGAGAGGACTTTTGTTAGTCTAGGCATGTCTTTCACAGGATTTGTCAGGAGTCGGGGACCCCAGTAGCAGATTAATTTGCATAAGCTCAAAATGCTCTTGTTCTTATATTCTGCTCAAGGGTGAGGGAGGAGAGGGCTTGGAGAGTAAATACCTTGTCTTGTCCTTGGCCAAAGGGGATCCTTTATGCTTTACCACCTTTTCCTCTTCTTCTGAGGTTTCTAATTAGGTTGAAGTGAGAGGATTCAGTGGTGATACTGGTAACTTCAGCATGGTCCCGCTCTTCTTGGTACCATCTGATAATGTCCATGAGGATAAATGAGGGGTACCTTCTTCTAGTAGTTCCATCCCCACTTGCGTTTCCTTGCCTTCAGGTCAAACCATTGAGGACCCTCAGACTAATGGCATGGAGGTTGGAAGGGCAGGGATAATGGTAAAGGGTGTCTCTGGGAGATTGGCTTCCTCCATTTGGCTTCGAGGAGAGCTTCCACTCTTTCTTCTTATCCTGGAAAGTAGGCCACTTTTCAGAAATGCTGTACAATCAAGCATTTAGTTCCACAGTCAGTTGAGCTGGTGAAGGTTCTGGATTTCCTGCAGGATGGTTTTGCTTTGGGATTAAAGGTTTCCACTCTTAAGATACAATGGCCAGCCATTAGGGCTTTCTGGACGTCTTGGGGTAATTTACAAGACACAGATGCGCTTGTCCAGAGACATTTTAAGGGATTTCTTAATCTCAAGCCTCCGGCTTGGCAGGTGTGCCCTTTTTGGAATATATTTTTAGACGTGAAGGTGTTATAGAAGTCTCCTTTTGAACCTCTTGAGAGGGTGGATTTGAGATTACTCACCTTGAAAACCTTCTTCCTGGTTGCAATTGCTTCAGGGAGGAGGTTGGGGGAATTGTGTTACTTATCAGTAAGGCATACTTTCTTTAGCCTATTCAAGGACAGGGACTTTTTATGTCCTAGTCCTTCTTTCATCCCTAAGGTAAATCCAGTATTTCACAGAGAGTAGAAGGTTATTTTACCAGTGTTTCATCCTAATCCTTCTTCCCCGGAGGAGGCGAAGTTACATTGCTTGGATGTCAAGCGGGCTATTCTGCTCTATTTGGATTTCTTCTTGCTTGTTTGTGAATTGTGGGCCGGCTAGGAAGAGTTCTGAACCTCCCACTTTGATTGCTTTGGCATATAGAGAGGTATGAACTCTGTGTCCACTTGGGGCGGATGGTAGAGGCACTATAGCCATGTTTACTTCATTTGCAGAGGCTCAGGGAGCATCTTTGGTTGAAATTTGTATGGGCTGCTATATGGGCTACGCCTTCTACCTTTGTATGACATTACAGAGTGATGCAGGAAATTGACCTGGAGGAGGTTTTGGGGTCAATGGTGCAATCTTCTATGTAGTAATAGGAGGTTTGGTTCCGGGATTAAATAAACTGTTTGATGCATTAATAATTATGTTGTCATAGTCGATGTTATTGCTTGCTATCTCTAATTATGTCATTAATTAGTGGGGATGTAACAAGGAGGTAATGCTTCAATTACTTACAGTTAATTGCATTATCCTGGGTACGTTCTCACCCTAAATAATTAACACCTCCCTCCCTCCCTGTTGGGACCAGGCCAACTGTACTCGTCGGGGGCTGTGTCAACTAAAACAGGAGGTCATGTGTGGAGGGGCTTTTTTATCTTTTGGAAAGGGAACTGGTTGTCTATGTGAAGCGCGGCTACCTCATTAAGTATTTATTTTGGGTGATAACATACTCGCAGTAAATCAATTACTCTGGTCAGAAAATAAAATCAAGACTTGCTGGAAGTACCCCGGCCTACCACGCCATGTGCCAAAGATTTGGCACTATTACTGACATGGTCATATCGGTTTATCATTAGTTATTTATCCTGAAAGAGGCAATCTTCAAGCGGCAGCTCTGCTGCCTTTTTGTTAACAATAGTGTTCTTCCTACGACATCTGGAAATACTTAACAGGTCCTCAGGATGCCCTGCTCGCACTACTGGCTCTAGCAGCATGTCACACTAATGAAAAGGAGCTTGAAAACGTTTTTATGAGAAGCAGTTTAGATACAGAACCCCTACAAGCCTAAACAAAACACCAGCGTTAAAGACTACTTTTGTTTCTGTTGCTGCATAGAGGGGCAAGGGGAGAGAATGTGGCCTTACAGCCAACGCTGCCGACTTTGGAACTGGGAAACCGAGTTCGAGCCTTGGCGTCTGCATCAACAACAGAAATCACCTAATCCCCCTGACTACCTAAAAATTAATTTGTACTTGTGTAACGGCACTGGTGCTTATTTAAAGCACTCCAATACCTTCCTGACGAATTTGCGTAAAAAAAACTGCAACAAAAAAATAACAAGTTGGAGGGGCGGGGAGAATGCGGCCGAGAGCACACAGCATTTCCCTTGCGGGAGCGAGCAGGCGCACCATATGTTTGCAAGTTAATTGATCGCTCCTGCAAGGGAATCCCCAAACGTGCATGCTTTGCCATTGAAAGCAATGCAACGCGTGCACATTTTTGGGACACAAACTGAATAGATTACTAAAGGTCTCCTATGCAGCGCATGCGCGCTGCGTAGGCTGCGCATGCGCGCTGCATAGGCGAGACCTAAAAATGAAAAGTTTTCTTTACATTTTTTAAGAGTAGGCAGTGGTCCGTGGGACCCCTACCTTGTCTTAAAAATGGTTTTATAAACATTCACAAAGCGAATGGATTACCACCTACTTGAAGTAGGAGTTATAATGTGAATATTTTGCGACCACAATTGCAATCACAAAACATTCATACATACCGATGCGATTCGGTATTAGCAAGTGACGCCCAAAAACACGCCCCTTCCTAATACTGAATCGCAACCCCATTTTGCGATTCAGTAACAGGTTACTGATTCGCAAAATTGGGTTCGCTACATTGGAAAAGCAATTTGTGCATTCGCAAATGGGCAGATTCTGCTATTCTGCCCGTTTGCGAACGTGAAAAGGATTGATACATCTGGCCCTAAGCCTTTTATGTAGGTTTAATGAGTAACATTACACATTTTGTTTTTTCATTCCTTTTTTCCATTACTTATTTTCTAGGATTGTGTGATGTATGATTATTTTAGGTCTATTTATTTTTAAATTAATGCTGCAAGCCGAAGGTTCTGGTAGCGAAAGAGCTTAAAAAAGCAGAGATTCCACAAATGTAATTTAATTTTAAATGCCGCAGGTCTTAAAACATACATATTTTTAAAACGTTAACGGATTTGCGCCATAGTTATAAGTTCCCATATGTTATTATCGTGAAGCATGGGCGTTAAAGTGACCTTCGCAGATATGTGGCTATGTGCCAAAGGCATACTCAAGCTGCCAGAAAAAACTGTTAAGTTTCATCATAGGACCAAAGATGTGAATGTTTTGCAAAACACTTTTGTTGTCCTCTGCTTCAAATCGTACATATGTGTTATAGAAATTTGTAAAAACCAATTCCCTAGTGTACTATCCCAATGACATGGTCTCACCGGACTTCCCATCACACCCTGCATTATATAATTAAGTGTCAACTGGACCCCACCCATCATACTGCATGTTGTGCATCGACACGTTTGAGATACTCCTCCTCCAAGCAAAGTTTTCTAAAGGAAGCATCTTCTGGTCCTTGATGATAGGTCTGCTATGAATGTCTGACTAAATATCGAAATCAAAAATATCGACATACAAAAATATCGGGACAAAAATATCGAAGTCAAAAATATCGGAATCCTATCCCTAACAAGGTAAGTACAAAAATATCGAAAAAATAATATCGTAGTACAAAAATATCGGAATTAAAAATATCGTTTTTTTAAATGTATTAATAATAATGTTAAAATAATTATAAAATACATATAATGTTACAAATATTAAATAAAAATATTAAAACATAATTAAAAAATTAAAACTAATACATATACATTTAAAATAAATTAAAAACGTAATAATTTAATGTAATTTTATATTTTGTAATTTCATTTAATTGATTTAATTTAAATTTATTTAATTTTTACCCTGTACGACTGTACCCCAAAAACCCAAAACTGACCCAGAACCCTAAAAATACCCCTTAACCCAAATACTGAAAACTGACACTGAACCCTAAAAATACCCCTTTACCCATGAACTGAAAACTGACCCTGAACCCTAAAAATACCCCTTTACCCATGAACTGAAAACTGACCCTGAACCCTAAAAATACCCCTTTACCCATGAACTGAAAACTGACCCTGAACCCTAAAAATACCCCTTTACCCACAAACTGAAAACTGACCCTGAACCCTAAAAATACCCCTTTACCCATGAACTGAAAACTGACCCTGAACCCTAAAAATACCCCTTTACCCATGAACTGAAAACTGACCCTGAACCCTAAAAATACCCCTTTACCCATGAACTGAAAACTGACCCTGAACCCTAAAAATACCCCTTTACCCACAAACTGAAAACTGACCCTGAACCCTAAAAATACCCCTTTACCCATGAACTGAAAACTGACCCTGAACCCTAAAAATACCCCTTTACCCATGAACTGAAAACTGACCCTGAACCCTAAAAATACTCCTTTACCCATGAACTGAAAACTGACCCTGAACCCTAAAAATACCCCTGTACCCATGAACCCAAAACTGACCCTGAACCCTAAAAATACCCCTTTACCCATGAACTGAAAACTGACCCTGAACCCTAAAAATTACCCTTTACCCAAAAACTGAAAACTGACCCTGAACCCTAAAAATACCCCTTTACCCATGAACTGAAAACTGACCCTGAACCCTAAAAATACCCCTGTACCCAAAATTAATTAATATTATTTAATTACCAATTAATTATTAATTAACAATAACAATAAAGTAAATATATTAGCACATTTGCTGTAATTAATTTAATTTAATAATTAATATTATTTTGCACAATTAATTAATTAATAACAATAAATAATATATATAAAAATTACTTTAATTAATTTAATTAAATAATTAATACTAATTAATTACCAACTAATTAATAATTATAAATATGAAAAAATTATAATAATTAATTAACTAATTAATAGAAATTAATTACCAATTAATTATTTAAAATATGTACAAACATATATCAATTAATTAATTATTATTAAATTACTTCCCACCCTATTCCCCTATAAACCCATAACCCGCTACAGAACATATTTATCAATTAATAAATTAATTAAAAATTATTTAACATTAATTCTCAATTAATTAATTCATAATTCCTACTAATTAATAATTAATTTAACATAATTAAATTACTTCCCACCCTATTCCCCTATAAACCCACAACCCGCTACAGTAGTAAAAGACAATATTTAATAATATAACATTAAAAATAAATAATAAAACATAATAAATACAATATAATATACACTAAATTTATTTAAAAATTGATATTAGTAACATCAAAGTTATTAATTTCGATATTATTAACATCGATATTTACAACTTCGATATTACTGATATCATACCAATATCGATATTTAGACTGTCGATATTACTTACCTTCGATATTTTTGTATATCGATATTTAAACTTCGATATTTTTGCATATCGATATTTAAAAATCGATATTTTGTCTGTGTACCGTCTGCTATATGTCAAGTGCCTAAAAATAGAATACAGCAAGCCTCTCGTGCTTACGTAGTGTCATTGCGCCTCTACTCTATCTGTCTCCACATCTCCAGGGCTGCACTTGTGAGAGCCGCAGTCACGTGGCATGAGCAGTCAACAGACACCATGCCAGACATTTCTGGCAAACTGGATTCCCATATGTTCTCACGCTAAAGTCAATATTTGTAAGCATATTTCATAAAACAATCACGTGAAATACCTTCCAAATTACTTAATATTAAAGCTGTTTAAATATTTACGGCTCTGTTTTATGAGTCATGGGAAAATCAAGAAATATATATCACACAATGGAGCCAAGTACAGGTTGGGCTTGATGACAGCAATATTCACGTATAGTAAGGACATAGCAGGATTTTATTTTCAGAATTGAAGATGAGCTGAGGTACATGAAATGCTCAGAATAATATCTTGCAATAAATAGGGAACACAATCCTGATTTGTAAACCTTCTAGACTGACAAATAAAGGAGTAGTGTATGTAGTCGGTCCACGAACATCTGAGAGCCTGTGCCGTGTTAACCACGTTCCTTTGTTCTTAGATGTTTGCCTGCATTCATGTTTCTTTGACATAGGTTGCCATACTCTAATCCATATGGGCTCGTTAAGTTAAAATCTGGGGCATTTTAGGGACTCTCTTGTTGTGCCCAGAAAACCTTCATTGGTTCCCCTCACTTGTGGTTCTCAGGGTTTCTCTCGCCATCTTCGTAAGCCAAAGGTGGTGGCAGCTGATAGCAGCTCATGGGGTGTCTTGATGCATTCAGGGGATTGTTTATCAGTCACCTCACATCATGAGGCATTGGGTCGATGAAGACCCCATAGTGTGTGTATTTTGTTAATGATTGTAACATTTACAAACATTACTTGTAGTCATCACTGGTATTCCTTCACAAACATTAACGTATACTCGTTGCAGGGGCTGGTCTTTTCTCTTTGCCAATATTTATCTTGATGCAAAAAAGAAGTGTGGAAGATGGAGGGTGAGTGCTACCTAGAGAGGCAAATCACACCCCACCTATTCCTGTTGTCTGCTGGTGTGCATTCTGTCCCAGAAGCCACCTTCAGTAGGGAAACTATCCCTAGCATTTAGAGGTACACCAGACACTAGTTGGCAAGTGGATTGGCTGGCTTAGGCACTATGCTGTTGGCGTATCCAGAGTGTGGAGCCTCAGACTGCCCACTTCCTCTTGGATAGGATTAAGTCTGAAGTCCCTGCTGAACTGCCTTACTGCTGAGGCCATGTCTGCATGGAAGAATCAGCCCACAAAGAGATCTGACTCAGCTCCTGGAAGGCTGCTCTGTACACCCAGAAGAGACAGGAGGTTGGCCGCAGAAGAAGCACAGCACCCTTTATGGGGTGCTGGTATTTGTTAACACCTGGTAATGCTTAAACCCCTGCACCAGAGAAGGAGATGGTCTACCTGAGAGATCAACTGCTATATGTGCAGTAAAGCTGAGTGGTGACTGTTTGTGGTGAGCACTGCCCTCCCTACACTAACATTTATTGTTTTCCCTGTTACTCTGATTTTGCTGATTGTGGTGCCTAACCAGTTACCCTCCTTGTCTAACTTGAATACAGTGTACTATTCAGCTTGTAAGCATGTCTTCATCCGACCGCCTCACTGGTGACCACTGACAACCACAAACTGTGAGACGTTGTCTATTTCTTTGCAGAGACCTTTGTCACTGAGGCTGCCTTGGTATTTGTTTTGCTTGTGGTGTTTAGTTGTTTGCGAAGCTTTATGGTTGTGAACTTAAATACATTCTGAAGATAAACAAAGTGGCCCAATTTAGCAGGGAAATTACTTTCCTCCAGTCAGCTCCTGCATTTTTTAAAGCTTTGTAAACATTAAATGTTGATAAACTCTGTGTTTTTGACCCCTTATTAGCTTTAGTTTTGAGTCTCTCATTCCAGGTGCGTTTCAAGGTTCATCAACATTAAGTTAAGCAATGTGTATTGTGTGCATTCTATTTTCTGGCTACTATTATACTGTAAAAATAAAATGTGTTATATATTGGTAAACGTCCTGAGTAACACTCAACCTTGACTGTAAGTTCATAATGTTTTGCAACTTTGATAACTCTGTTGACTTGTGGTTAGACCCACTTCAAATATTGAACCTGAGATAGATTTTAGCATCCGCTATGTTATGCTTATTTGTATACCGCGCTAATCATTCATGAGGGTATCCGGGCGCTTTGCAGCTGGAGAGGCATTAGTTTCCTAGGAGATAATTTTTCAAAGAGCTAGGTCTTCAGCTTATTGTGTGAACTTGAAAAGCGATGAAGAGGCTCTGATGGGCTGTGTGAGGTTGTTCCATGCCTTGGAGAAGATATACGAAATAGCGCGGCTCCAAGCAGTGATCTTGCGGTAGTGTAGTATGTGTAAGAGTGAGTTGTTGAGCTAGGCCAGGCTAATGTTGTGCAGTGCTTTGTATGTGTGAGTGAGCAGTTTGAACTGAGTTTGTTAGTGTATGGGGAGCCAGTGGAGTTGTCTGAGATATGGGGTCAGTGAGGTCAGTTGAGGATGAGCCTTGCTGCTGCATTCTGGATGGTTTTGAGTCTGTTCAGGAGTTTTCGGGTGATTCCTGCATAGGGTGAGTTGCCATAGTCCAACCTGCTGGTGATCGGGACCTGTGTGACCAGTTCTTCTGTGTTTTCCGGAAGCCATTTGAAAATCTTGTGAAGCATTTTCAGGATGTGGAAGAAGGTGGAGGAGACGGTGTTGACTTGGACTGACATCTCCAGTTGGTTGTCTAGGATGATTCTGAGATTTCTAGCATGGGTGGCAGGTGTCAAGGTAAAGCCAAGGTCAATAGACCCCCAGATGGAGTCCCAAGCCAATGTTTCTCTTCCGAAGATCATAACTTCTGTCTTGTCTCTGTTCAGTTTGAGGCAGTTAGACTTCATCTATGTGGTGATGGCAGTCAGTCACGTGGCGCAGTTGGCTGTGGTGGTAGGGATCTTGTCCGACAGGGAGAGTATAGGTTGTGTGCTGTCCGCATAGGAGCGTATGTTGATGATGTGAGATTCATTGAGGTCCACATAGAAGGACCATGATTATGTTGAATAGTGTGGGTGTCAGGGATGATAATTGGGGGACTCCTCAGATAAGGTTATAAGCAGATGCATTTGAGGGTGGGTCCTTGAATGACTTTGTTGTGTGGTCTTTTGATCAAGGTGGGGTGGGAGTCCATGGCAAAGGCTGCTGAGAGGTTCATGAGTATAAGGACTGCCGTGTCTCCACAGTCTAGTATAATCCTTATGTCGCTTGTTGCGGTGATGAGGGTTGTCTTGGGGCTGTGGTTGGGTTGAAAGCCTGTTTGCTTGGCATATAGAAGCTGGTGTTCATTGAGATGGTGGGCGAATTGTCTGTTGATTGCTTTCTCTATGATTTTGGCTGGAAAAGATAAGGGGGAGATCAGCCTATAGTTTGCAAAGTGGATAGGCTTAGCCGAGGGTTTCTTTAGTAGTGCATTGACCATCTTATGTTTCCATTTGTCCAGGAATGTTTAGGATGCGGATGAGGACTTTGCTGATAGGGGAGGCTCTTAGGTTGTAAATGAAGTTGGGGCCCAACATTAGGTGAGTATGTGCCCCAGATTGGATGGTCCCTTTGATGTTGGCTGTTTCCTCAGCAGTGAGAATTTTCAGGTGGTTAAGGTGTCTCAGAGTTTGCTGGTGGGTAAGCTGAGGGTGAGGATGTTGGCATCTGGCACTTTTTAGCAGTGCAAAGTGCATGTGCTCTCTGCCCTCCATAGGCTAACATTGGTAATCCCCTCCCCTCCACCCCCACCACCCCTTATGAGATAACTCCTAAATGGAACAAAATAAGTCTGTCGTGTTTGGTATGTGTGGAATGGAAATAAGAAATACTGTGCAATGGTGTGTGCAGATTTATTTTCACTATTTTAGTATGCCACTTTTAGAAGTTGGCATTGCTGTGTGTCTGCCTGCCTGATGTGTATTGCATGTCTGCTTCTAGAAGTGACCGGGGCTGGTAAGGTGTGGGTGGCTCCAGGGAGGGCAGGGGGAGTCAGTGTAAGGCTGAATAGGAGATCTGCGATTAGATTAGTGGGAGGAGAAGTCCCCTGTCCCTGAATAGGTCTGTGCCTGCCCTGTACAATGCTGGCTCCACCCCTCTGTGGTGTGTCTGATTACCAAACCCCAGCTTACAAAGGTAGGGGGAAGCCTGGTAAACAAAGTGCTCTACACTCCCACAAAACCAGTTGGGACTGGTTTCCCCAAAGACCCTTCCAGAAGCTTCTGCCCCCTTATAGTAGCAGGGCAGAAGGGTATATAAATACAGGGGCTGTGACCCCATGAGTGTGTTGTGCTTGGGCTGACTTGGGGAGGACCCTCTGCAGGGAGGAACCGCCGTGGGACCCATCTGCTGCTCCTGAGGGTCCCTGCGTTCTGGCCTGCCTGTCTGCACCAAGGACATTTGCATCTTCTGGACCCAGGAAGAGACTCTGCAAGAGTAAAGGCTGCTGCACTGGAAGGATTCCCTCTTTGTTGTGCCTGACAGTTCTTAGGAATTGCTGCTCTGCTTAGTGTGCTGTCCCCTGGTCTGCTGACCTTGCCCAGCCTTGCCTCATCATCGTGGAACCTAGCGCCTTGTGAGCGCTACAACTTGATCACAGCCCCAAGGAGTTTCCTGCCTGCTTTTGTTGCGCCCGTGAGCGCTTTGGCTTTATTGCCCATGAGATGAGGAGTGTCTGTCCCCTGCAACATTGTATGGCAAGGGAATCCTCGGCGTGTGGGATTCCCCCCCTGCGCTCCTGAAATCACCAGGTGCCTACCCCTCACTTGTGAGGAGGAATCACCGCCACGACCCCAGTTGCCGAAAAGAGGAAGTCAGGCAGGCACCGCCTGGCTGTGGGTGGGGCATGACAAAGAACCATGAAGACGTCAAGGCCCGCGCGGGCTCCCTTGAGCTGGTGGGAGCCCCCGCATGCCCCACAAAGAGACCGGAGGATAAAACATGAAAAAGGGGGTGTTCCCTTAATTTACAAGGATCAAAGTTCAACTAACATCAGCATTATACCCACACACCACAACAAGAATAAATTTATTCAAAAAAGTTTTTAATTTTCATTTTTTATATATATATATATGTATAAATATCAACATGATTTATTTAAATAGATAGAATAATTCCATTTGAGCAGTAAAAAGCATTTAGGAAGAATATACATAATCCAAACATCCCTTTTATACAATCAAAGGGATGTTTGGATGTATGAGTGGATTTATTTGGTGCCTTTTTTGAAGTGTCACTGCGTGTCCTAGGTTTTAGACTGTGTTTGCATGTTTTTTGATTATGTATATTCTTCCTAAATGCTTTTTGCTGCTCAAATGGAATTATTCTATCTATTTAAATAAATCATGTTGATATTTATACATATATATATATAAAAAATGAAAATTAAAAACTTTTTTGAATAAATTTATTCTTGTTGTGGTGTGTGGGTATAATGCTGATGTTAGTTGAACTTTGATCCTTGTAAATTAAGGGAACACCCCCTTTTTCATGTTTTTTCCTCTTGTCTCGCCCTGGCGGGTTGTTCCCCATTTGTAGTTTTTTCTTAGATTCAGGGTCCCTCTTCTGTTTTACAATTGATCCACAAAGAGACCGGCCCAGAAGAAGAAATCCAGGCGGGAGCCTACCCCGTCTGCCTGTTGCCTGGATGCGAGGGGAGAGAGGGTGGCTGGGCAACAGGGCTCGCGCGAGGGCGAGAGAGCCCCGCATGTGCAGATTCCCGAGTAGTCTACCCGACGGCCCCAGTGGGAGGAGAAGCAGCGCGAGGATTCCCCAGAAGCCACGGGAGTGTAACTGTACTGAGGGCATTGCAGCACTCCCGGAGGCACCGGGGTACCGGGGGTGATTTCTTGTAGGGGCATTCCTGGGTTGGAGTCTTGGCGAGGGCTCCAGAGGGCCCAGTCGTGCCAGTGACTCTTGTGCCCCACAGCTGCGCCTCACCAGCGCTGGCAGCTGCAACATGGTGGGATAATTTTGTTGTTAACATCCAGGAGTGGAGCTTCAACTTGGTCAGTGCTTCTTGGGCTGCACAGCGGCGCCGCAGGTGCGGGCTGCTACGTTTTTTTTCTTTCTTTTGAGCACTATTTCTAGAGTCCCGGGGGGGCTGCAAAGACATCAGGGTGCCCAGACTATTTGGCATAGCTGTACCACCCATTAGCGGCAGCTGCAACGAGTGGGGAACTTTTCCTTTCTTTGGGAGTCTCAGAGTAGGGGCTCCCCAGGTGCATGGTGCCAGAGGCTAATCTACAAGGTGGGTCATGGTTGTTTTAGGTGCAAAGGTGGACCCCACAGTGTAAAGAAGTTAGCAGTTCAGTAGCTGGGTGGGTGGAGTTAGGTGGGCAGAGGGGAAGAGGTGGGGACAGGACAGGAAGGGGCCAGTTAGAGTAGGGACGGGGAACAGAGCGGACGTAGAAATAAAGGGTTGAACATATATCCCAGTGTCCGTGTATTATTGTAGTGGGACACTACAACTGGCGACGAGGGTGGGATCCAGAAGCAAACCCACCAGAGTGAGCCCCGTCCCGCAGCGTGGAGCGTCCAGAGCTCCGCTGCCACCGCGACCCTGTGGCGCCAAAAGTGAAGCCCCCAGGAGTGACCTGGCAACCCCTCAGAAGCGGGAAGAGCCGAGAAGAAAGAACGGAGAGCAAAGTGAAAGCGCAGGAGCGCCAGAGGAGAAAGCGCCGGTCGCGTTGGACGCGCGAGTCCCATGGGCGTGAAGACCCGACAGGAACACGAGTGAAGGTCGGGAGCCCACTCCGACATTGCCCCAGCACCTCCTGAAGCACTGCGAGGGCGGGAGAAGTGCCCCACAAGCGAGCGGCGAAGCGCCCCACAGCCAGCACCGACACCGTCAGGAAAGTGAAGCCTTGCCGCCTGATGCGTGAGGTTTAGCATCAGGTCGGCGCACGAGACCAGAAGGCCACACCGAGCAGCGGAAACCCACCTCAACCTCACCTGAAGAGCGGAGGCCTGCAACTGTGAGTCCAGTGGCCCTGAGTGTGTGTGCCTGGGGCGAGGGAGAGAACCTCGTGTGCTGCAAAGGGGGCGGCCATCTTAAAGTCAGGCAGCTTGGAAGACGAACCCTGTGTGAATGGGCGGCGGCCATTTTTGAGTCAGGCGAAGACCAAAAACAAGCATTGGCAAGTGAACCCAGCAAATCGTGACAAACAAGCATTGGTCACAGGAATCAAACAAACATTGGCAACTGAAAACAATAACTCTCGGAAAACGCACACTGATAGCAAGCATAGATGTCAGAAACAAGCACTAAAGACCCACTGTCAAGATGTCTAACCCTCCCGCGCAAAAGGAAGTCAAAGGAGGAACGCATCTACGTGCGCCGGAGCCACTAACTGTTACAACTGGAAGCAGCATGGGCCTAAAATGGCAAGAATGGCTAGAGGACTTCGAGGACTATATTGAAGGGTCCAAAATAGAGCCGGACAAAGACAAAATAATAGCCCTCCGTAACCTAGGGGGGCGTGAGATAAGCAAAATTGTGCGAGAGATCCCAACTACAGAAGCCGACACCTATGTCAAAGTGAGAGATGTGCTAAATAAACGTTTTCTGCACAAGAGAAATGTCGACTATGAACGACACAAGTTCCACCAGCAGCGTCAAGGGAAAGAAGAACCACTGAGCTCCTTCATACATCGACTGCGACGACAGTCCCAATACTGTGACTTCACAAACTTCTCGCCTGTTGCAGCCATCAAATCCCAAATAATCACTGGGTGTCACTCGGAATCCCTGAGACGCCGTTTGCTAAGAAAGCCGCAGGAACTCGCAGAAATCGAGGAGAACTCCCGGTTGTACGACCAGGCTGAAGAAAATGCGGCGGACATCGAAACCGGACCCAGTACCAGCAATGAACACGCCAACCGTGTCTCTGATCGACGGCATGGAAGACAGGATCAGCGTGACAGCGGTAGACGTAACCCGCGAGACAGGTCACGTCGCTCCAGATTTTCACCCAGGCGACGCCCAGACTACAGAAGGAAAGAACCTGAGAGGAGGGATCGACGACCCGAACGCACGAGGCGGTGCTTCAGATGCGGATACGACTACCCTCACATCGACTCCTGCCCTGCCATGGGCCAACGTTGCAGAAAATGTGGACGGTCCAATCATTTTGAGGCCATGTGTAGTGACTACCACAGAGAAAGACGCAGTGACAATGACAGACGTGATAGCCAGCAGAGGCCTTCGAGATCTGAGACCAAACGTCACCACATCAGAGCGGTCCAAGGTGAATCCACTAGATCTCCCGCGTCTTCACACTCCAGCCACGAATCTCGACGCTCCAGATGGGACCGTCGGTCTCCATCAAGAGAATCAAGATCGTCCTCGTCCAGGCGGTCTTTTTATACCACTGAATACATCAACATCGCTGACAACGATCAGCTCAAACGATACCCACGTCTCAACATCAATGTGGGCAACCACGCTGCCAAATTTGTGATGGACAGTGGAGCGTCGCTCAACTACATATCAGTTGCTGAACATGAACGCATGGACCCTAAACCTCTCTTGCGTTTCGCGCCTGTCCGTGTGTACACCTGGATGTCGAGGAAACCACTCCCATGTCTCGGCAAATTTGACACCACCCTCACGCATGGCGACATCTCCATCCCAGCAGTCATCCACGTCATTAAAGGGCCTGATGCCGACTGTCTGCTAAGCCTTCCCACTGCCGAACGTCTTCGCCTGGTGCATGTCCTCTTCAACGTGAATGACAGCTCGGACTGTGTTGGGAAATTTCCATCACTATTCCAGGGCCTAGGAAAATTGAAGGGTCAGCAAATTCATCTGCACATAAATGAACGAATCAAACCAGTGGCCCAGCATCCGCGACGGGTGCCATTTCACTTACAATCTGCGGTTGAAGATGAACTGCAGGAACTCTTGGACGCTGACATCATTGAGTGCACTGGGGGCCCCACCCCCTGGGTATCCCCGGTGGTCATTGTCCCCAAGAAAGGGACCCCCAACAAGGTCCGCCTCTGTGTGGACATGCGCCTGCCGAACACGACCATTGAGAGGGAGAGACACCCCGGCCCACACTTGAGCGACATGATCACAGCGCTCAATGGGGCAAAAGTGTTTTCTAAACTGGACTTGAACAAGGGCTACCATCAGCTCGAACTGGATGTCAGTTCTCGCTCCATCACAACTTTCGCCACGCACCTTGGTCTATTCCGCTACAAACGGCTCAGTTTTGGCGTCTCGTCGGCTGCTGAAATCTTCCAAGAGGCGATACGTCTTGTCATCCAGCACATACCTAACGCCCTCAATTACAGTGATGATATCGTAGTTTACGGATCTGACACGCGAGAGCACGACATCGCCCTTGATCGTGTCTGCCACGCCTTGATGGATGCCAACTTGACCCTCAACAGAGGAAAGTGCGAATTTCATCAATCCACCTTGAAATTCTTCGGTCACATCTTCTCGTCCAGTGGCATGAAACCGGACCCTGACAAGATCGCCACGCTCAATAACACCAAGAGTCCAGCTGACGTCAACGACCTACGCTCCTTCCTCGGAATGGTGAGTTACTGCGCCCGCTACATTCGTGATTATGCCACTGTAAGTCACCCATTGAGGCTCCTCACAAAAGCTGGCCAGCCTTTTGATTGGACCCCGGAGTGTGAGCGTGCCTTCATGGACATCAGTGAAAGAGACAGGAGTATAACCCATAGACCAAAATGGGACTGGGTACGTTAATTGTAATAAGAAACAATGTCCCACTAGGTATCATTGACAAAGGCAGTTCAAAATTGTGCATACAGTACGTATTGCAAGAAAAGGAACACCAGGGAGTCTCAGTACATTTTGTGAGAGGGTTATTAATCACCAATTGCATGAAACATGGGAAGCACAGTTAAAGGCAGCACTGTACATGAAGACACATCATGAAGCAACCCAAAGAACACTTGGTGAAAATGTGATGACGCAGTGATAGTGACGACGCAAGTGAAAGTGAAAAACAGCGTGGTCGGCGCAAAGTGGTAAAAACAATCAATTAAAGGCTTTCACATTAGATATATACAATTAGACAAGTTGAATTTGAGATAGTGATAAGCCTATTTGTAGTGCGCCGTGAAATTGCGCTGTTGTAGTCGACGGCGTTTCGATCCTCTATGAATCGGGATCCTCTTCAGGACAGGGTTGGCGTTGAATTAAGGTGCTGCATGGGAAAATAATTAAGATTAGGAGACAGGGCAAGGACCGGAGGCTAAAAAGGAACGTGGAAGTGTGCCGAGTGATCTGGCGTTTCTCAGTTATCCTGAAGTTTAAACAAGTAAGGGGGGAGGGGGGGGGGGAAAGGGGGTTCCAAAGGATCAATTGGTGTGGCCAGTGGGGGATGGCATGCCATTACTGGTGCTTAAGGAGGGTGACACTAGAGAGAGGGTGGGGCAGGGGGCGGAAGGGGAAGGGGGGGGGGGAAAAAGGGGTTGAAAAATAATGGGAGCAAGGGTTGAGTGAAACCAACCTGGTAAATAGGTACATTAACTGGATCCAGAGGAGTTTAGTGGGTCCAGGGCCTCATGCACAATTAAGTGGTATAATTGACTTGTACGATAGACTTGTAACGATTGCAGCGTCTGAAATTTAAACAGGGAGGGTACATCGATCAGTATCCGGGTTTTTTAACTATCGATTGGGTCAGAGTACAAATTGTGCCTGTGTTTACGGTCGGTGTAGCCAGTACCTGAATTGCTGGAAGTAGAGTGTTGCCGGTTATGAATCAGGCGACAACGCTGAGCGATTGCACACTCTTTTCCGTCTGGGTGAAGTGCCTGGATGGGGGAAGGGGAACAGCGGTTAGGCGCTGAGTTGTATGGTGCGGATCGGCAGAAACACTCATAGCGCGTGTTCCACAATAAAGGGAGTAATTAATTACCTGGGTGAGTCAGGCATCGGTTGCCGATTTAATCAAGGCAGTCTCCTCCCGTGCAGGTTGGCGGGTAGACTGCCGGTCGGGAGCCGAACCAGGAAGTAACCGGTCCGGAGGGGGCGGGGCTGCAGGGAGGGGAGGGCGGGAAGGGGTGGGAGCAGGAGAGGTAGTAACGCCCATCGGCTGGGAAAGGTCGTGGGCGCTGGAAAACGTGGTGAAAGTGTTACATGTATCACACTATTGCATTTATAATAAGATGAATATTTGCAACTTACATCAGAATGATTACATGGCCAAATTCAAAATGCAAGATAACAGTAAAATCATTTAACGAGTCACAATCGCAGTCTAAACGTTAAGTGTGTACTCGGAGAACACGGACATTTACAGTATGGCAAATTCTGGTCTGGGAGCTTTTCTTAGAAGGTGCATACAAGTATGAATAGTATCATGGGGGTCTAAGTAATAGTGAGGACTAGGGAGGGAGACATTCATAGACTTGTAAAGGGTTTCAGATGATGACTGTACTGCTCCATTCATCAAGCGTGTTCAGGCCCCTATTTACGGAGTCTGTGAGTGAGATCCATTTGCATTCAGCTCGGTTTAGGATTGTGTTTATATTGCCACCTCTGATGGGTAGTGTAAGATGCTCAATTACTTGCCACCTGATATCAGTGTCCCGGTGGCCTTTTTCAATGAAGTGCGAGACAAGGGGGGCTGACAGCACTTGACAGTTGACTCGACTTTTATGTTGGATAATGCGCTGCTTTACCATTTGTGTGGTCTGGCCAATGTAAAGTAGGTTGCAGGGACATCGGATAGCGTAAATCACATTGGTCCTTGCCCTGTCTCCTAATCTTAATTATTTTCCCATGCAGCACCTTAATTCAACGCCAACCCTGTCCTGAAGAGGATCCCGATTCATAGAGGATCGAAACGCCGTCGACTACAACAGCGCAATTTCACGGCGCACTACAAATAGGCTTATCACTATCTCAAATTCAACTTGTCTAATTGTATATATCTAATGTGAAAGCCTTTAATTGATTGTTTTTACCACTTTGCGCCGACCACGCTGTTTTTCACTTTCACTTGCGTCGTCACTATCACTGCGTCATCACATTTTCACCAAGTGTTCTTTGGGTTGCTTCATGATGTGTCTTCATGTACAGTGCTGCCTTTAACTGTGCTTCCCATGTTTCATGCAATTGGTGATTAATAACCCTCTCACAAAATGTACTGAGACTCCCTGGTGTTCCTTTTCTTGCAATACGTACTGTATGCACAATTTTGAACTGCCTTTGTCAATGATACCTAGTGGGACATTGTTTCTTATTACAATTCATGGACATCAAACACGCCGTGGAGTCGGCCGACTGCCTCTCCTATTTCAACCCCAGAAGGAAAACAGAAATCACCATGGACGCAAGCCCCGTGGGTTTAGGAGCCATCCTGGCACAATACGACAATGAATCAGATCAGAGGCGGATCATCGCCTACGCCAGTCGGAGCTTAACTGACCCCGAAAAGAAATATTCCCAACCGGAGAAGGAGAGCCTGGCCGTTGTGTGGGCATGTGAGCACTTCCACATCTTTATATACGGGAAACATTTCACACTCATAACCGATCACCAGGCACTCGCCACAATCTACGGAAACCCCAAATGCAAGATGCCCCCCAGGATCGAAAGATGGGGCTTACGGCTACAAGAATACACTTTCACAATCGTCCACAAACCGGGGAAGGCAGAGAATCCAGCCGATTATATGTCCCGCCACCCCCGAGAATCTTCAGAGACTGCGCCTTCCATCGCGGAAGAATACATTCACTTTGTGACTGGTCATGCTCGTCCACCGGCTATCCCCATGCTCACCATTCGGGAAGCGACCAATCAAGACAACATCTTACAAACAGTACTGAAGCGTATACAATCCAACCGATGGAGATTCCACCCGCAGGAGGAAGAGGAATACCCCGCTGTCAAGAAAGAACTCCAGGCCTTCCGACATGTCTGTGACGAACTCTCTGTAACTGGTGATGGCCTCCTCCTGAGAGATCACAGACTAGTCATCCCGGCGACACTGAGACAAGGGGTAATCGACCTCGCTCACGAAGGCCATCGAGGGGTTGTGTCCACCAAAAGAGCACTGAGAGAGCGTGTCTGGTTTCCAGCCCTCGACCAGATGGTTGAGGACACCCTGAAAGATTGCCACCTCTGTCAACTGACCAGCCACAGTAGTCCACCCGCACCTCTACAAATGACCCCATTGCCTGACGGGGTGTGGCAGGAAGTTGCCATGGACTTTTACGGGCCCCTGCAATCAGGGAAATATGTGGTCGTCATCATGGACGAATACTCTCGATTCCCAGTGGCTCAGTTCATATCATCCACCAGTGCCGCCTGCACCCTCAAGGTACTGGAAGAAGCCTTCGCGACCTGGGGCGTCCCTAAGGTCATCAAGACAAACAATGGACCCCCATTCAACAGTCACGAATTCAGCGAGTTCGCGAAACAAATGGACTTCCAACACCGCAAAGTCACGCCCCTCTGGCCACAAGCCAACGGCACTGTAGAGCGATTTATGTCCACCATTAAGAGGACTTTCCAGCAAGCCACTGCCGAGAAGAAAGATCTGAGGTCCGCATTGAACGAGGTCCTTAGCGCCTACAGAACCACTCCACACTCCACAACGGGTCAATGTCCCGCCACTCTCATGCTCGGGAGGACCATGAGGAACCGGATCCCAACATGGGACGGAGCACTGAGAATGCCTCTCTCGGATCAACAACATCGAGAGATGGCAGCAACGGATCGGCTCCACAAAGACAAAATGAAAGAATATGCTGACCGCAAACGGAGAGCCCGATCACCCTCTCTGAAGGAAGGCGACAGAGTCTTTGTCAAACAGGAGCAACGCCAGAAGACTGACTGTCGCTTCAAAGATGAGCCTCTAACAGTTGTCCAACAAAAGGGCACCATGGTGACTGCGGAGTCAGAAACCCGGCGAGTCACCCGCAACGCTTCTCACTTCAAAAAGTGTTCTCCTGAGGATCATGAAGATACACCTTCAAACCCTGCACCTGAGAGACAGCACATTCTTGAGTCCGTCACACCAAACAACGAACTCTCCTCAACAGAAAGACTGCCACAAGAGGGCACTGCGCCCACTTCAGCGAGACCCAAACGTCATGTGCAGCCACCCAAGAGACTGATCGAAGAGATGGACTAATCTCTATTTCATTTGTTGCTTTATTAAGAAAAGGGGAGATGTAAAGAAGTTAGCAGTTCAGTAGCTGGGTGGATGGAGTTAGGTGGGCAGAGGGGAAGAGGTGGGGACAGGACAGGAAGGGGCCAGTTAGAGTAGGGACGGGGAACAGAGCGGACGTAGTAATAAAGGGTTGAACATATATCCCAGTGTCCGTGTATTATTGTAGTGGGACACTACACACAGGTGCTTTAATGCATATGTTTATGCCTAACAATGCTCTGCATAAGCTTTCTTCAAAGGGTATGAGAGGCAATATGTATACAAGGTAAATCATAAAGTATGCACAGAAAGCGAAAAAAGGAAGGAAGTCCACGTCGCTGTATATGGCCTTAAGGTGTCTTTATTTTAGATGTACTTGTTTTTCATAAGTGGACCGCCAACGCGTTTTGCCCCGACATGAGCTTCTTCAGGGCTGTAATATCATACAATATATATATATATATATATATATATATATATATATATATATATATATATATATATATATATATATATATATATATATATATATATATATATATATATATATATATATATATATACTTCAAATCCAAATGTATAACCAAGTATTGTTAAGTGCAGGTTAAATGGTGACTTATATTTATAGTGCTGATGGTGAGAATAACCATCAGCATATATTTCCTTCCCTGCCCCACGCCTTATTTGTGTTTATTCTCACCATCAGCACTATAAATATGTCACCATTTAATCTGCACTTAACAATACTTGGTAATACGTTTGGTTTTAAATATGTATATATATATATATATATATATATTGTATGATATTGCCTCTCATACCCTTTGAATGAATGTTTAATTTTGTGGTCAAGTGACAGCTGACCATCTGAGGTAGGCAATATCTTGTTTCCCTTGTGACTAGTCCTGGCAGTCCAATCCTCTATAACCCGGTTGCCTTTTCGAATATTAGCGCTCTGCATGAGGTATTTCATGCCTAAGGCGATACATGATGATGATTATCTAATGTGATAGGATGATGCCTAATGTACTCATGCTAAGGTGGTTTATGCCTTATGAGATGCTCATGTGATTATGCCTAAGTTCATACTATGATGCATGCATTTCGTGCCTGATCTAATGTGTTTATGCCTAATGTGCTCATGCTAATGGGATTTATGCCTAAGGTGGTATAATGCTGGGTTCACTATTTCACCTGTAGCTACTGGCCATTATACTTTTATTACAGGCTGTTATACTTTTATTACTGGCCATTATACTTTTACTACTGGCCGTTATACATTTATTACTGGTGATTTCACATTTACTGTTTATGCTTTATGATAGTTCTGGCAGCGACCCGATTGGTGCTGCCCTGTACATAGTACCCTGTAAATTATGACCTGGTGCCAGTTGGCACGGTATATATATATCTGTGATTGTGATTCTAATGTGTTTTACATAATACAAAGGCTATTTTTATATAACCTTGTGTGGAGTCTCTTTTGTGGTGTACCTAGGGTTTCGCCGCTGTGTCTGTGTGTTGCGTAAATGCTTTACACATTACCTCTGGGATAAGACTGACTGCTCGTGCCAAGCTACCAATGGGATGAGCAGGGGTTATCTTCAGTGTGTCGAAGAGCTCAAGATAGGCTTGAGTTCACAGTGTGAAATCCTAAGATAATAAATAATACTCAAGGTAGTTACGTTCCAAGTAAAAAAAAAAATATTCTAGTTCAAAGAGACCAAGGAAACCTATTTAGTTCAACAATGTCCCTATGATGTTTTACATGTTGTTTCTTACGGTAATAGACCTATTTGATTAGTAAACGAAGTACATGGTCTCTCCTTTTTAATAAAAAGAAGTTAAAACAACAGATTGGTGAAGCGGTGGGCCGACTACCGTGGCCTGTCCTTGGAACCCCCGGCGGAGCAGGAGGAGGACATTTGATCGCAGTGACTCTTCTGGCCCGAATGGCAAAACCCTGGTTGCATTATACCTGCTTCTTCTATGTGTATCGTCTTTGTGTTGCTTCTGTACATGTGTGGCGGGGGGGGTGTTGGGTACGGGTGGGGGTGTAGTTGGGGTTGGGATGGGTTGTTAGGGCATTTTTAAAGCTGAGCTTCATTGACACTTGCTTCATGGAATACTATGTATGTCACCATTACATTGATACTGTTGTGGGGATCTTGGTGTGTGAAGATACCACATTCTTGATACTCTTTTGCTCAATAAAATTGGTTGTGAAAAAAAAACAACAGATTGGGTTTTAAATCTTCATGAATTCCCTAAAGACAGACATTCTCTGCTGTGTTCTTTTTAGAGTTTCGGTTTCCTAACTTCAATGCATAGACCGCATACTGGGCTACGATTTTCAGAGATTGCAATTTATTTATGAGTCCAACAGGTCTAGTCCTTTTGTTAAAACCTGTGGCGTCACTAAGGGGGTGCGGGGGTGCGGACCGCACCGGGTGACACCATTCACATGGGGTGCCACCATACGACGTCGGCGTCCGGACGTCGTTAACGTTCGAAGCGCCACTCACGTGACGTGACCTCTGCAAATACCGTGTCAAATAACACTGGGAGCAGAGGGCACCAAAGCACACGCAGCACTGGAGAGGCCGGCAGCACCGGGGAGCATGGAAGCTGGCAAGGAATATCGAAGCAACTAGAGGAGCAGGCAGCGAGTAGAAGCAGGTTGGACACAAGAGCAGATAGGCCGTGCAGAAAATACCCAAGGGAGCAAAGAGGCAGGGTAGCAGCGGCACCATGGGATCAGGTAAGCAGAGAAGCATGCAGCACCGAAGGAGCAGGCAGATCTAGAAGAAGGCTGCACCATAGGAGCAGAGAGGCAGAAAAGCAGGCAGCAGAAGGAGTGGCGAAGTATGACATGGAAAACGGATACATCATGGGAGCAGATAACCACAGAAGGAAGTGGGTCCTGGGTGGCAGACATAAATGCATGCAGGACAACAGGGACTGACTGTTGGAAGTTGCTTCACTTAGAAGGTCAGAGGGCATTGGCAGAATGGGTAGTGGACAGACCATGGAATGTGAACAGACGGGGATGCAGACAAAAAGCAAACACCCCTATTAAAGTAGGGAATTACATACTAAGCAGCAGACTACAGAGAGGGACTGTGTGGCATTTACCATGGAGTACATGGCTGACAACGGGCGCAAGAGTGGCTTTAAAACTTTTGCAGCCGCCGAGAAGACAACGCTTCCTTTCTTTCAAATACAGCCACTGGAGGAGAGTTAAAACCTGTTAATTGTCGTCGTGTTGAGGTCGTTCTTCAACCAATCGTCGCCAAATAAATGTGGTATTTACCACATAAAGAAGGAAACCAGAAAATATGAAGTGGGTAAGTGGTTTTAATAACCTCATCCACCAACAGACACAGATCAACTGACAGTAGTAAAACATCATGTTCTAAGAAGGAATCAGAACGTAGGTTCTATAAACTTAAAGGAAAAGTACAACCTTATTACAAGTATGTCATCCAACTAATCTTATTTGTGAGGAATCTGCATCCCTCTTAAACGTGTGTGTGTGTACTCGATACATTTGCAGCTCCACGCCCACAAGCTGCTGTCTCGTCCATCATCTACCCACTTGGAAATGGAGGGCTGGAGGCCATACTGCCTGACCTTGTGTGTGAATCGTGCATCTGTATGTTTGCACGTTACCTTTGCAGCTCCACGTGTTGGACGGTTAAGCTGTCTCTGGCCCACACCCTGTTGTCACACCCATTACCTGTCTGTTTGGGAATGGCGAGCCGGAGGCGACGGGTACAGCCACATAACAGAAAATCGAAAGTAACGAACTCTCGAAGAGCTTGTTGTCTATTGGAAGAGACTGCCCCTGGCTACAGTTAGTTCCTTGTCTCTGTTGCAGTTATTTATAGTTGTACCCTGCCTGGCTCAGAAAGGTCCACGCACCAGCCCTGGCTCAGCCGAGCCTGTCGTTTTTGCTGGTTTTCACACAAGTAAAACTGTTCTTACCCACCCTGCTTGGGTTGACGTTAGCAGCATACAGTGCCAAAGACAGATCATCTGGCCCTCGCAAGCTGGTCCTATGGTTATTTTTCATTTCAAGCATATGCCACAAAAATTAAAAGAAAAAAATAAATATGCCACCACCTTAAAGGGAAGTCATATTGCTGCACAACTCTTAAAAAAAAGTAATTGAACATTACAAGTGTTTCCTAGTAGGCAGGTTAACTTGGATTAGGGAAATACACCATTTTTAGATTCAATGAACACCGCAAAAATAATTCTCATAGGTGCAACGGAACGGTATTGTTGACTTTGATTTCCGAAAACCTAAAGTTATAAATGGATTAAAAGAGAATATGAAAAATGAAATAAGAAGCCCATTGGCAAAGTACTGGGCCTACAGACCTGGCACGGAAGTGCATTTCTTATTAGGTGGATGTGCTTGTGCTCAGGCAAAATGTTGGCACTCACAGTGCAAGAGGGTAAATGGCAGAAGTTGACTGATCCAGTGCTCAGTGTTATATAGCCTGTGGTGGTTGAAAGCAAAATGTGAATGACACTTGAAGGGGGCTGACCCAAACCCCTCTATATATGGAAATGGTTTCTTTATTTAACAATTTTACATGATGCAGAGGAGACAGCCAATGATGCTTTTAAGCCAGAGCTAATAAGGGTCTGACGGATATAATGTCTATACTTCCATGTAGAGTTGTCTCTTTCCTGTTACAACACTATCTTTCCAGTCCAGGGCTTCTTAGACGTTATCAGATTTGTCAGGGCAGTTGGGTTAGTGGAAGCAACGAAAGACTAGAACCTCTAAAAGACATTAGTTTGTCATTGCCATCAGCTTTTTATAAAGTCATTGCAGCTTATATCCCATGAACTGCTTCGGTGTGTGAGGCTGTCAAATGAAAACCCAGGCATGCAGCAAGGTTGTGACCTTAATTTTAGTGTATTTGTTCAAAGATTACCAGCCTCTGTGAGTGGCAAACTTGGTTATTGTCACTTACAAAAATCTGGTCCACTGAAATTGGTAGATTGAGACTGGAGCCCCAGTTTGGGGTACGTTCCACTCCTCTTTCAGAAAGCTGCAAAGCATGGTCACTGGAAAAATGCAGTTGTGTGGCCTCAGTGTTTCCGGGTTTGTCCCATGCAACACATAATTTTCCTTCTAGCTGAAATAGATCAAAAGGTATTAAACATAGTGCATAACCGATGTGATACTGAGTCAGAAGTTGATTGCTGTAATTGTTAACTAGATAATGCTAACACCCCACTTTTATATGCCGTGGAAGGGCATTTGTATGCACTGGGAAGCATTCTAAAATGTAAATCAAGCAGCAGAAAGGAGAATTTCTTTTCGTGTGGTGATTTGTTTTTATCATTCCACTATGCCAACACAGTTATTTTAACATCGCCTACACACATCTCAAAGATGCAGTTAATTTCACTAGACACCCCGACCATAGAATATTCAAATATGTTGCATCTCTTTTAAAGGTCCTATGTTTTGAGTCCAGATGTAGGTCCGAGTGAGGCATCCATTTAATAAAATGTGCCATATGTATGGTATCGCTTTTTAGGGTCATATCCTGAATCCTAAAGTACTTCCTATGGGGATGTGTAGTTTTATAAAATATCTTCTTGTTCAAGGTACTGATTGCTTCATAAGTCTGCTTGTTCTGTTTACCAGTCTGCTTGTTCTGTTTGTGCCAGCATCCTCATGTCCGATCTCTTGATAGGAGACACTCTCACCATGTCAGGGCTCATGCTAGGTCAGGATTTGGATGCTAGCAAAGTTCTGATTTGGCACAGTTTGTAATTTACCAAAAAGAGGGTTTGTATTTGTGTCTAATGTATGAATAGTCACTACCTCTGTTTATGAGTGGCCTCTATTAAGGAAAGTTCTTTGATCACAATAGGGCTCTGAATAAGACAGCCTTTTTTGTTAAGCAGGAGCTCTGATTAAAGTAGAGTTCAGGGTAGGGCGGCTGCTCTAACTGTAGTCACACATCATGGATTCATGGGGTAAGTCGTGAGGGGGTGACACCATGAGTTACCAGCACTGGGTGACACCAACACTAGTGACGCCACTGGTTAAAACAGATCTGCAAGTTCTTATTCCACTGTCTCGTAAGGCTCATCGTAATAAAGTGGCTCGTGCTGTGTGCAGTTTCGGGCATATGTGTATCAGGAGAATGATGTCTTCTTTTTGACTGCTGCAGAGTCGACACACTATGGACCCTCTGTTTCTCCAGCTTGGATAATCTGCTAGTGAGAGAAGTTTTCCAAAGCGCAGTGCCATCGATGTATTTTTAGGGATACTGAAAATGTATAATCTAGATAGGCTGCTGCTTTAAGGGTTTTATAGTTGTTGTACTCTAAGAAAAACAAAACAATCAGGGAGAGTATATAAACAGTTAAGACTCCAGCCGAGCTATTCCAGCCCGGAAAGACGGTCGTTGCAGGTGCCCACCCGATACGCCAGAAGAACCTCTCAAAACAGTAAGTAGAGAGACTTTAGAAAAACCCCACTAAAAAGTAGCGGATTATGTCCGTGTACTCTACTGCCTTAAGCAATTTAGAGTAGAGAGTAAAAAGAAATTTTCCTTTTTTCTTTTTTAAAACCTCGGTACCAGAAGCCCAAGAGTGTTCTAAGTTTTAAGAATAAGTCGCCAATCAAGAAATGGTGCGAGTATACAGATAAACATAATAAACAGCTACCAGGTAAGAAAGTCAAAACAAAAAATCTAAATGGGTTTTTGTTACTTACTGAGATAAATATGGGGAGATGTAATATATCCTTGCATATACTTTTAGGGTTACCTCCCTACAATACGGCTGGGCAAGAAGTTAAAATGACCGTCCACTCTAGGATCGTAACCAAATGATCCAGGTAAATAAACCCTCACTAAAACTAGTACGCCTCATGACTTTAAAATGTAGATCAGATACGCTAGGCTATGGTAGACACATAAGGGACATAAAGACTGCAGTTGTAATAAAGGATTCAAAAGAATGAAGATAGTCTCATTCTAACTGTTCCCTTTAGGTTTCGTTTTCTTAAAATGAACGAAAACAGGAAGGTTCCACAAAAGAGTAATGAGAATGAAATACCTTTTCCCAAAATAGAGAACACGACCTTTTGTCTTAAAGAACTCCGAGGGGTACAACAATTGGATAATTCTACCCTGATGAAAGACATAAGAATAAGGTATTGATTAACTAGGTGATTAAATGACTTTTTGGTTAAAGACTTAAACAAATGCATGACACCCGT
The DNA here is from genome assembly GCF_964263255.1 of Lissotriton vulgaris. NCBI lineage: Eukaryota > Metazoa > Chordata > Amphibia > Caudata > Salamandridae > Lissotriton > Lissotriton vulgaris. The sequence goes on from NC_141694.1 coordinate 247,227,310, forward strand.
GTTTTAATTCCAGAATCTGAATTAAAGGTGTAAGAATTCCAGAAATCGCCAATTGATAAAAGCGATAGCGGACCTACTAAGTAGGTAGGTACAATAATATTAAACTTCAAGTAATTTCAAGAACCATCACAATATAATGTGAGATGAAGTGTCAATTGATAGACTTAGTGGGCAGGAGGTTCCTCTTAAGCAGTAAAACCCAACAGCCCTGAAAAGGCAACCCAATTAAAATGGGGTTTCTTATTTCTAACAGACAACCATTAATAGGTGTCAAGACTGTATAAATGTTTTTTGCAGAGGGATACCAAACAAGGTCATACCGTAGCAGGTTGCAAGATTTACAAATGTTCTAGATACCTATCAATGTTTTTGATGAAATGTGGTTTGTGACCAAAATATATGTTTTTCTGACCCCAAAAAATATCTGTTGTTTGATACCAAGACCCCTTTTGAGAAACTACCAAAAGATCGATCAGGATGCACATGTTTAATAAACTCATAGATCATGTGTAATAGACACAGGAAATGCTGCACCATTCACTTTGAAAAGGTTTTTAAAAAATGTTTTTAAATTAACTTTTTTGTACTGGAGACATGTAGTAATTGTAAATTTTGTATTTTTAATTTCATAGTGATTTTAAATTGAAATCTTGTCCTGAAGAAGGTGACAACTCACATCACCGAAACGCCGCGTCGACATATTTCATGTTTGTGTATTTTTAATGTGATTATTGAATAAATGTGAAGTGCTTTGTTTTTAATCTCATATGGTCGGTCATACCATCAAATAAAGAAATTCTCTTTTTTTAAAAAATCTCTCATGTGTATGTGCATATTCTCACTAGTCCAGCATTGCGAAAGAACTATGAATGCATTATTTGTGTTTTTGGGTCCCAAGTGTCTTTGATTGACTGCTTTTGAAAATGTTTGATTTGTAAATTTGTTAATCTTCATGCAACCCTGGATACAACATACGGTTTATCCTTGAAATTGGTGATTAAAAATCCCTGAGTGGTTTTAATACCTCGACAAAATGAAAGAAAAGGGAATTTTTGTTTTTCTTAGAGTGCCTCAAACCCCATCCCTTTTCTCTGAAAGGGTTTCTCCTTGAAACATTTTTTTTCACTTTTATAGTTGTTGATCACCATCCAGGTGTGGGATCTAAGGCAGGAAGTGCTTTTATCAAATTAAAGAATGACATTTGGCACATTTATTTGTTGCTGATTTGAATGTTGTGAAAGGTAGATTTATTTCAAAGGACGACAGTGCAAGTTGTTCTGAGCGCATTGTAAAGGAAGTGGTTATGCACTGATTTTTTGTCATTCTCCAGTTCTAACCAAAATGCTTTGTTAAGTTCTGAGCTCTCTGTATTTTGCTTTAATCGATACCAGACCTTTATAGCTGTGTACATTCTGCCTACTATTTCGTTCATGAGTCCGAATTCCAGACAAACTTGCACCGGCGAAGCTGTCTGGAGGAATTAAAACCCTTGTTATTAGTTTATTAAGGAGGGCCGAGTCTTTTCCATATTTGGCGGTACTAGCATAAGTTATAGTTGGAAGGGTTTTTGCTGTTATTACAAAGACTAATGGTCTAAACAATAGACCTTCCAGTTTTGTTGCTAGTGGCCTATATGCAACGGTCAGTGCACTCGCCTGCTGAACCATGCAATTTTTCTGCTTGATAGTTTAGTTAGTTGTCAATGTAAAATCTCGGGTATTTGTAGCAGGTTACTTTCTCCAAGAGGTTACCTTCTATCCAGATGTTCTAATGGAGACCAGAACGTTTACTACTGTGCAGATGGCCGCCTTCCTCGAGACGAACGGATCCCTCGACCCCTCACAGTCCGGCTTCCGAGCCAATCACAGCACCGAGACCGCCCTCATCGCCGCCACCGATGACATCCGAGCCCTGATGGACAATGGAGAAACAGCGGCCCTCATCCTCCTAGACCTCTCCGCGGCATTCGACACGGTCTGCCACCGCACCCTAGTACAGCGCCTCAGCAACATCGGAATCCAGGACAAGGCGCTGGAATGGATCATCTCCTTCCTCGACGGAAGAACACAGAGAGTCCGCCTACCACCGTACAAGTCAGAGGCCTCCGAAGTCATCTGCGGCGTCCCTCAAGGATCATCTCTGAGCCCCACCCTCTTCAACGTCTACATGAGCCCCCTCGCGGCCATCGTACGCAAACACAACCTCAGCATAATCTCCTACGCCGACGACACCCAGCTGATCCTCTCCCTGACCAACGACCCCGCCTCCGCCAGAGCCAACCTGCATGAAGGGATGAAAGAGGTAGCTGAGTGGATGGCGACCAGCCGCCTGAAACTGAACTCTGACAAGACGGAGGTCCTCATCCTGGGCTCTTCACACTCCGCCTGGGACGACTCCTGGTGGCCTCCCGCCCTGGGCGCCGCACCGAAACCGACAGACCATGCACGCAACCTGGGCTTCATCCTGGACTCCTCCCTCTCCATGACCAGGCAAGTCAACAACGTCTCCTCGGCGTGCTTCAACATCCTACGCATGCTACGGAAGATCTTCTGGTGGATCCCCACCGAGACCAGGAAGACCGTCACCCAGGCCCTCGTCACCAGCCGACTGGACTACGGCAACGCCCTCTACGCCGGCACCACCGCCAAGATCCAGAAGAGACTCCAGCGGATCCAGAATGCCTCAGCCAGACGCATCCTCGACCTCCCACGAACCAGCCACATCACCGGACACCTGAGAGACCTTCACTGGCTCCCCATCAACAAAAGAATCACCTTCCGCCTCCTCACCCACGCACACAAAGCCCTACACGACCAAGGCCCGAGCTACCTCAACAGCCGGATCAACTTCTACGCTCCCAAACGCCACCTCCGATCAGCCAACCACGCCCTCGCCGCCGTCCCCCGCATCCGAAGAGCGACTACAGGAGGAAGGTCCTTCTCCTACCTGGCCGCCAAGACCTGGAACTCCCTCCCGACCGACCTGCGCCTGACCCAAGACCACCTCTCCTTCAGGAAGAAGCTGAAGACCTGGCTGTTCGAGCAGTAGCGGCACCCCCCCCCCCCCAGCGCCTTGAGACCCTACGGGTATGTAGCGCGCTCTATAAGTGTCATTGATTGATTGATTGATTGTTTTGGTTTTGGATACATTCATTTATAGTTTATTTACTGATAAAAATGCTGTCATTTCATAAAGTAATCCGCGTAAGCCAACCTTGGTTAAACTCATTAATATGACATCATCGGCATAGGAATAATGCTTAAGAGGTAACGGACTTAAATGCGGCAGTGGGAATTGGTCTTGTTAAGCTTATCGGACAAGTCTGACAAAAACGGGTTATAAAGATGTGGGGCCAGCACACATCAATCAATCAGAGTACTTGTAAAGCACGCTACTTACCCATGAGGGTCTCAAGGGGCTGAGGGGAGGGGGTGCCGCTACTGCTCGAAGAGCAGAGACATGTCTTGAGGAGTCTTCTGAAGGCGAGTAGGTCTTGGGTCTGCCGTAGGTGGGTAGGTAGGGTGTTCCAGGCTTGGCGGCGAGGTAGGAGTAGGATTTGCCACCGGAGGTTGTTCGTGGGATGCGGGGGACAGCGGCGAGGGCGAGGCTGGCGGAGCGGAGCTGGCGGGTGGGGGTGTAGAAGCTGAGTCTGCTGTTCAGGTAGGCTGGTCCGTCTTTGTGGAGTGCTTTGTGTGCGTGGGTGAGGAGCTTGAAGGCGATCCTCTTGTCGACGGGGAGCCAGTGTAGGTCTCTCAGGTGGGGGGTGATGTGGCTGCGGCGGGGACGTTGACGATCAGTCGGGCGGAGGCGTTTTGGATGTGTTGTAGTCGTCGTAGGTGTTTGGCTGGGATTGCTGCGTAGAGTGCGTTGCCGTAGTTCAGTCTGCTGCTGACAAGGGCCTGTGTCACCGTTCTTCTTGTTTCGGCCGGGATCCACTTGTGCGGAGGTTGCTGTAGCAGGAGGAGGAGACGGAGTTGACCTGTGTGGACATGGAGAGGGAGGAGTCGAGGATGAATCCTAGGTTGTGTGCATGGTCGGTGGGTGTCGGTGCTGTTCTGAGTGTGGTCGGCCACCAGGAGTCGTCCCAGGCTGAGGGGGTAGGTCAGAGGATGAGTACCTCCGTCTTGTCCGAGTTCAGCTTCAGACAGCTTTTCCTCACCCAGTTGGCGACGGCCTTCATTCCCTGATGGAGGTTGGTTTTGGTGGTGTGCAGGTCCTTGGTAAGGGAGAGGATGAGCTGGATGTCATCGACGTAGGAGATGATGTTGAGGTCGTGTTGGCGGGCCACTTGTGCAAGGGGGGCTATGTAGACGTTGAACAGCGTCGGGCTGAGGGATAAGCCCTGGGGGATGCCGCAGATGATGTTGGTGGATTCGGATCGGAAGAGCGGGAGGCGGACGCTCTGGGTTCTGCCGTAGAGGAAGGACGGGGTCCAGTCAAGGGTCTTCTCTTGGATTCCGGCTTCTAGGAGGCCTGTCTTTTGAGTGCGATGGCAGACCGCGTCGAAGGCGGCTGACAGGTCCAGGAGGATGCGGGCTTATGTTTCGCCATTGTCTAGTTGGTGCCTGATGTCGTCTGTGGTGGCGATGAGGGCTGTCTCGGTGCTGTGGTTTACGTCTGAACCCGGACTGGGACGGGTCCAAGATGTTGTTGTCTTCCAGGTGGCGGGCCAGTTGCATGTTGATGATTTTCTCAATGACCTTCACCTGGAACGGGAGCAGGGAGATGGCCGGAAGTTCTTAAGGTCCTTGTGGTCCGCCTTGGGCTTCTTGAGGAGGGCGTTGATTTCAGTGTGTTTCCCGCTCTACAGGAATATCGCTGTTTCGAAGGAGATGTTGATGACCTTCCATAGTTGGGGTGCAATGGCAGCGTCTGCTTTGTTGAATACGTGGTGTGGGCATGGGTCTGACAGAGAGCCTGAGTGGATGGAGTTCATGACCTTGTGTGTCTCGTCGTCGTTGACGTTGGACCAGGAGGTCACGCGGTTGGCGCTGGTGGTGTTCACAGGGGAGGTGGGGTCTGGCGTAGTCGTGGCATGGTGTTGAAGCTGTCATGGATGTCAGCCATCTTGCCGTGGAAGAAGATGGCTAGTGAGTTGCACAGTTCTTGTGAGGGCGGTATGTTGTTGGTGCTGGGTTTGGAGAGTTCCTTTACGATGCTGAAGAGCTCTTTGCTGTCGTGTGAGTTGTTATCCAAGCGGTCTTTGAAAGAGGATCTCTTGGCTAATCTGATGAGGTAGTGATGTCTGCGGGTGGCGTCCTTGTGGACTGTGTGGTTGTCTGGTGTGCGTTCTTGGAGCCATATCTTTTTCAGTTTCCGGCATGCGCTTATGGAGGTCTGCAGCTCGTTGGCGAACCAGGTGGCTCTCTTGCTGGCGTGGTTGTTGGAGGGTTTCTTGAGTGCATGCAAACGTTACACATGTAATTTCTGAATGTATTTACTAAGCTGAGTGTTGATTGGCCAGGAAAACGGAATTAAATTAAACGAGTTTATGCAAAATATGTTTTCTTCTTCACAATACTATCATTTGCACATTCACAAATATCTAGCTATGTCATTCCAGCACTTACCGGAACATCTCATATACTCAGTTTCATCTGCATGTGCTATTAAAGACCTCTAATTTAAGTAATGTATTTTAACAGACACAGCAGTACGGTTGATTACAAAAAAAATAATTAACAATGTTCCTATCCACATGCAAGCAAAATGTACACAATTCGTAATTGCACAAAATGTACTTTTGTAAAATAAATGATGAATGATAATGTACAAAATGTACTTTTGTAAAATAAATGATAAATTGTCAATGTACATAACCTTCATAGTGCTACAGATACGGACCCACCGACACCTGCCCCTGCGGTTCACCTGCTGCATTACGATGCAATGGACGATGCAATGGACGAAGGCATCGGACGGAGGAACTGTCTGCGGCTCTTCCGACGGGCTCCGTCGGTGCGTCAGAAAGACACCATAATCCTCTAATGACGGCGAGCACCCTATGGAGGGTTGCATAGGAATACTGCTGGCAGAGCCACTGACCTAAGGTCAGGCGGTTCCAGACCAATACAGTGCCAGGCGGATGCAAGTCCGCTCAACATAATAATTAGGCCTTCAGTGTTTATGCACAATAGGAGAAACGTACATAAGTGTTATACCAATTTGGAAAATAAAAATTTGAAATGTGCCGACACTATCCTAAAACAAAAATCAGTTTAATACACTCAGGGCCAGATTTATCATTGGATTGTGTTGCCCTTCCGTTACGCATGGTGTCGCAAGGACAACGCAATCCTTAAGTCAGATTTACCTAGCAATTCATGGGCACCGTGTTTAGCCCTGCCTTGCATGTTAAATCTGGAGTAATGCAAAGCAGTGCAAGTCACTGCCTTATGTTGCTCTGCCATGGGAAGGCGTTCCATGGGTGGAGCGTGAATGTCCCCACTCATCCACCCATAGATTTTGGCGCATTCCTAGATTTACCAAGACTAGTAAACCTGTAAATACGTCAAAATGCTACGCCTTCCTGATAGAGGCGCATCAAGGAGAAATATCTTTATTTCTCCTCAATGTTTAATTTTTAGGTTTCGCCTGCACAAATCTCTTGCATTTAAAAAAAACCAAATCTTAAAAGGGGCTTAGTGCCTGCCCATCATTTACGTTTACTTACCATTTGTTGGCTCCTACATCACTTTACTTACCATTGGATGGCTCCTACATGGCTCCTACGTTCCTCTTGTTTCATTTTACTTACCATCGATTGGTTCCCATATGGCTTGCACCTCACTCTTGTTTCCTCGTTTACTATTGGTCAGCATTTCCTCCTCGCTTCCATCTTCCGCCTGGGCTTGGAGTCTTCGTCCTGCCATGCAGCATGGACGAAGTACATTTTCCAATCGCCAGTGTCCTTCTACTGCAGTCTCCTCTAGTCCAGGCACACTTTTTTGACATTTTTAAACATGCACTCTTTGAATGCATGTCTCTGCAGTCCCTTTCCTTCACCGCGGCTTAAAAGGAAAAAAAGCTCTATGACGCAGCCAACATTGACCGAGTCATAGCGCTTTTTTTTAAACTTTATGTTATGTTATTAAAGTTTTGTAGAGCGCTCGTTCACCGATTGGTTTTTTGGCACTAATCCTAGAAGCTGCCATGGAGGTTGACCGTTCAATTAGTGAACAACCAAGTTTTGAGCAATTTTCTGAATCTCAATAAGACCGTGCTGGACCTGATTTCCAGGGGGATGGAATTTAGGGGCCATAATTGCAAACTTGGCTCCTCCTTGTCTCTTTAGCTTAAGGGTAGGATTTGCCAATAATAGGAGGTGAGCCGAGCGAAGATTCCGCGAGGGAGAGTACCTGGAAAGGCTGTCGATAAAACCAGGGCCCTGACCATGCAGTGACTTGAATACCAGGCAGCCGCTCTTAAACACACAGCGTTGAGGAATGGGGAGCCAATGCATTTCCCTCAGAAGGGGGGAAGCATAATTCTGACTGCCTGATTCTGGACTATCTGCACCTGTTTCATAAAACCGGCTGGTAATCCAAGATAGATTGCGTTGGAAGAGTCAAGGCGCGATAGAACCATATGTATTTAATCAAAAGGAGACTAGCTCATCAACTACTAAGTTAAAGGACTCAAATATGTTTTGTCAGGGGGTAGGAACACCTTGTAGGTGTGTTCATGAAGCCCCCACCCACCAACCTAGTTGGTGGCATGCTTCATCATCGGGCCCACCCAGTAACACCTAGCGTGTCCCGGGTGTGCTTCAACGCCTGATTACAGCAGAGCAGGTATATTGCTGAGTGTGCAGTGTGAGGTGTAAGGTATAGTGATGTTAAAACGGCTTGGCGGGGTCCCAGTACCCGAGGGTAAATTAAACTTTAATAACTGGGCCTCCGTCAGCAGTTAAAAATAAGGCTTTTTGGATGTAGGAGGCGAGTTCCGACCTCTCACATCCAGTGGTGGGTCGACATGTTTCAGCCAGTGCCTTATAACTATGCTGGCTTTCTTCAGGACCAAGATAAAAGGGTGTAGGTGGTGTATACACGCCCTAAAGTGTTTATCTATGTGTGAGAGGGGGATTCCCTTCTCAAAAACACCTGTACATGTAACATATAGGGGACAGAGACAAAACATACAAGGAAAAAAGAGTCACTAGAGTGTATAGTATCATACATATCAAGTTGCCGGCACTATAGCGGTAGAGGTGCTGACTATAGACGGCTACGGTGTAATGGTACTGGTGGTACCATTATGGTGAGGTTCGCACTAGTAATGCGGGTGTGGCGTGGCTAAAACACGGGTATCACATAAATGGTGCATAAATGTGATGAGGCGCAAGAGGACCTTCTTACGCTAGTTTTAGCTGTATATGACTTCAAGGTAGAGAAGTGGCAAGGGGATGACCCTGTGGGAGAAAAGGTGGGCCACTTAGATTGGCAAACCTGTAAGGAAGGAAAAGATAGCGCTTACCAGTGGTTGTAGGTGTAGTATCTCTTACTCATAGCTTTTCTGGGCAGAGCCTGCCTGGGACCTGTTATGCCTCCTTCGCATACAAGTGGTTTGTGTCCGGTTTTGCAGCCTGTTATATACTGTAGAAGATTGGCTGATCGTGTCCACCTGAGTAAAGGGAGCAAGGGTAGACAGACTCGAAACCGAGTGTTTCGCCGAGTCATTGGAGCTGGTAATGCGCCTGAGTGCTGCGGTGCCGCTATTCCGTTCAAATGCGCATGAGCATTGACTACGGAGCGTTCTGCGCATGCACGACCATGTAGTATTACGCTATGCGCATGTGCGGGGCTTTCTGGCATTTCTAATGAGCAAGCAACGCTGGAAACACTGCGTGTGTGCTGGGCGCTTGTTAATGACAGCTATGTGTAAATAAAGAGGGGGTTCTCCTATGAAGAGTATACATTGACACACCTCGGTAAAAATAAATAAAAATAAAAATATAGATGTGAAGTGCCTTGACTATTCAGTGCCCAGAGGAATATTATAGGGGGGGGGGGGGTGATGGCACTGCAAGTGGAATCAAGGGGGATCCATGACCCCTATTACTCAGAACTATGGGGCTCTAATTACATATATATCACCAGTGGGCTACTTTTGACGGTTTCAGTGTTTGTTACATTCCAACCCAGGCCCATGAAGGGTGTGTGAGTGGCGGTTAGTTACAGTGAAGGTGATAGTTCACTGGTTCCTGGGTTCAGAGGCATGTCACAGGTTAGGCACAGTGATGATGATGAATCACTGGTAGGTGGGTTCATGGACATGTTAGGGAATTCCAGGGAATGGCATCGTTCAGCCCCTGCGTCGCTGTTGAAAGGCGATAGATCCAACGCTGTTCTTTGCTTAGCAGCATTTTGTCGTTTTTACTGGCGCTCTCTGGGATTTGTTCGATGATGGTCCAGGTTAGGTCATTGGGTGTGTGACAGTGGGTAATGAAGTGGCTAGTAAGTCTGCTGATGTTTTTCTTACATCTGAAAGTACTTCTGTGCTCTGATATTCTGGTCTTTATTTTGCAAACTGTCATTCCGACGTATCGTAGTCCGCATGTACAAGTTAGTAGGTATATGACGTTGCGGGAGTTGCAATTGGTGTGACTTTGTAGGGTCCAGATCTTGTTGGGCTTCAAGTCCAGGGTTTTGGTGTGTGTGGTCAGGTGGCATACACTGCAGTCATTACACGGTAATGTCCTGTAACCTTCGGTAAGCCCCATGCATTTAGGATGGTGTTCTCGGTTTGTCTGGTCTGTGGTCTTGGTCGGGTACTGACCAGTTGGTCTTTTAGGTTGTGGCACCGTTTGTATGCAAATCTCGGGGTGTCCCATTTCCTCTGTCCAGAGTTGATGATCTTCCAGTGTTTTTTTATCACCTTGGCTACTTCATTGGACGCTGTGTTGAAGGTGGTGACACATGTGATGGGTTGTTCCTGGTTATCCTTTGTGATGTTTTCGAGTAAGGCATCACGGTTGTGGTTCCTTGCTCTTTTTTGCGTTTTGTTGATGATGGCCTTAGGGTAGCCACGGTGTTCCAATTTCTTGGCCAGTTCCGTTGATTGTTTTTTATAGTCGGCAATGTTTGTGCAGTTTCTGCGTATACGTAGGAACTGGCCGAATGGGAGGTTCTCCCTGAGGGGGAGGGGGTGGAAGCTCGTGAAGTGGAGCAGGGAGTTCCTGGCATTGGGCTTGTAGTAAGTTGTCGTGACCAGAGTGCCGTCCTTGACTGTGATGTCCAGGTCTAGGAAGGGTAGCTGGTGATTGCTCGCTGTGCTGGTGAATTTGAGGTATGGGTCCCTGCTATTGAGCCAGACCATGAACCTGTCTAGGTCAGCCTTGGTCCCTTGCCAGAGTACCAGGATGTCATCTATGTAGCGGCGCCAGTTTAGAATATGGTTACTGAAGGGATTGGTGTCCGCTGCTATGTTTGTGCGTTCAAAGTGGTGGACATACAGTCCTGCCACGCTTGGGGCAAAAACGCTGCTCATGGATGTGCCATTCGTCTGCAGGTAGAAGGTGCCGTCGTATTCGAAATATTTTCTTACAAAGCCAGCGTTGCACAGGCCATAACAAATTCCCTAGGGGTGTGGTAAGGCCAGGGAGATTCCATAAGGATGTTGTGGAGTATTGCCAGAGTGGCATCTTGGGGAAGGCTGGTGTACAAGCTCTCCACATCCAAACCTACTAGAAGTTGAGTTTCGTTGTTAAACTCAGTGTTGTTTATGACTTGCAGGAGATGTTTGGTGTCCTTGATGTAGGTTGGAGTCTTTTGCACCAGGGGGTTCAGGAAGAAGTCACAGTAGCGTGATAGGGGTTCTAACAAGGAGTTTATACCCGACACAATGGGTCTGCCGGGAGGTGGGGTTATGCCCTTATGTACTTTTGGTACTGTGTAGAAGTACGGGGTCTTAATGTTCTGGGGGCATAAGTATTCTGCCTCTTGTTTGGAAATGTGTTCAGCATCCGCTGCCCTTTTGACTAGTGCTTAAATTGTTGCTCGCAGCTCTTCCGTTGGGTCATGTTCCAGTCTGCGGTAGTTTCTGTTGTCACTCAGTAATATGCGACACTCTGTGTCGTAGTCCTTTTTGTCCTGTAAGACGATGCCTTCCCCTTTGTCCGCGGGTTTGATGATGATTGTGGGGTTATTTTGCAGGCGTTGTATGGTATTGCTGTCTTTCCAGGATAAGTTGTTGAAGTGGTTGGTAGGGTTGAGGTTCTCTATGTCGTTGTACACAGCTTGCTCAAATGTCATGATTTCAGGAGGGACAGCCGAGGGTTTGGGGACGAACGTAGATTTCGTTCTGAGGCCGGTGATGTTAGGATTTGGGTTAGTTAGGTCGATTTCGGGGGCAGGTTTCTTGAAGAAGGATTTCAGTTTCAGTTACCTGAAGAACAGGGCCAATTATACGTGTAATTTAAATTTGTCCAGTCTGGTGGCTGGGATAAATGATAGGCCCTTCTCTAGTACTGACTGTTCTTTATCAGTCAGGGGGGGGCTAGATAGGTTGAATACTAGCGATGGTTGGTCATTGGGCCTCAATGTTTGCTGGTTCCTGGTGTTTCTTTCCCCTTCTGGCGTGTGTTGGAGCTCACTGGGTTCTCGTCCTCGGCCCAGTGAACCTGTGGTTGTTGTTGATTTGGTCTTCTTCTGCCCCTTGTTCTTCCGACCTGTCCTAAAAAAGGAATGTGTGGTCCCTGGTTGCCTACAAATAATGGCATTGGTCCTTGGGGGTACATGGGTGGAAACCCAAAGTATGGATTTTGCATGTGGCCAAAGTTGGGTGGGGACCGTAGAATGGTCCATGTTGTCCTCCTTGCCATGTGTTGGGCCATCGTTGTTCGCGTTGTCCGCGTCTTCCTCTCCCTCCCCATTTATATGGGCCAGTGCTTGAGTCACTCGAGATGGAACTGTCATCGCCAGATGAGTTTGACATGCTGGCGTTCTTGGTCTGTGGGGTGTAATCATCTTCTGAATATGGGTATATTTTAGCGTAGCTGAATTTCTTTAAGTCCTTGTCAAATTACTTGATTTTAGCCTGTGTGAGGTATTCCTTCTATTCATTTATTTCTTTATTTTGGTCATCTAGTTTCTTTTTGTATGAGGTTATTGTGGTCTTGAAGTGACTCTCGGTAGCTTGTATTTCGATCATGAAGGTATCTGATAGACGCTTGGCCGTTATTATGATGAGTATCATCCAGTCCCTGGTCCAGTGCCAGGCGATCTGGGCCCAGTCCTTTCTGAAGGTGGGGTCATCAAGGAAGATCCTGGGGGCGTTGGTTACTAGAAGTGCCCTAGGAGCCGTGTTAGTTCTGAGATATTGGGTTAGGATTGTCCCGTGAAGGATAGTGCATATCCTGTTGTGCTTCTTTTCTGTTAAAGTCTCCCAGTCAGTGGTCTGAGCAATGGTGCTTTCGCGATGTTGAAGTCTGTTTGGAAAGACGGGTCAGAGAGGATTTCCGCCACGTCACTCTCGTTAAAGGTCAGGCCATGGTTTTCCGCCATGGTGCTTAGGGTAGCTCTCCCAGCTGTGCGCTGCCTATATATATGCGTATCAAGAGAGAGAGAGAGAGAGGACCAGATAGCTAGTCCGTATCCCCGTGGTTTATATGTATTTAATCAAAAGGAGACTAGCTCATCAACTACTAAGTTAAAGGACTCAAATATGTTTTGTCAGGGGGTAGGAACACCTTGTAGGTGTGTTCATGAAGCCCTCACCCACCAACCTAGTTGGTGGCATGCTTCATCATCGGGCCCACCCAGTAACACCTAGCGTGTCCCGGGTGTGCTTCAACGCCTGATTACAGCGGAGCAGGTATATTGCTGAGTGTGCAGTGTGAGGTGTAAGGTATAGTGATGTTAAAACGGCTTGGCGGGGGTTCCAGTACCCGAGGGTAAATTAAACTTTAATAACTGGGCCTCCGTCAACGATTAAAAATAAGGCTTTTTGGATGTAGGAGGCGAGTTACGACCTCTCACATCCAGTGGTGGGTCGACATGTTTCAGCCAGTGCCTTATAACTATGCTGGCTTTCTTCAGGACCAAGATAAAAGGGTGTAGGTGTGAATTAAAAGTAATGGGTGTGTAATCCAGACTATGTGTATACACGCCCTAAAGTGTTTATCTATGTGTGAGAGGGGGATTCCCTTCTCAAAAACACCTGTACATGTAACATATAGGGGAGAGAGACAAAACTTACAAGGAAAAAAGAGTCACTAGAGTGTATAGTATCATACATATCAAGTTGCCGGCACTATAGCGGTAGAGGTGCTGACTATAGACGGCTACGGTGTAATGGTACTGGTGGTACCATTATGGTGAGGTTCGCACTAGTAATGCGGGTGTGGCGTGGCTAAAACACGGGTATCACATAAATGGTGCATAAATGTGATGAGGCGCAAGAGGACCTTCTTACGCTAGTTTTAGCTGTATATGACTTCAAGGTAGAGAAGTGGCAAGGGGATGACCCTGTGGGAGAAAAGGTGGGCCACTTAGATTGGCAAACCTGTAACGAAGGAAAAGATAGCGCTTACCAGTGGTTGTAGGTGTAGTATCTCTTACTCACAGCTTTTCTGGGCAGAGCCTGCCTGGGACCTGTTATGCCTCCTTCGCATACCGGTGGTTTGTGTCCGGTTTTGCAGCCTGTTATATACTGTAGAAGATTGGCTGATCGTGTCCACCTGATTAAAGGGAGCAAGGGTAGACAGACTCGAAACCGAGTGTTTCGCCGAGTCATTGGAGCTGGTAACGCGCCTGAGTGCTGCGGTGCCCCTATTCCGTTCAAATGCGCATGAGCATTGACTACGGAGCGTTCTGCGCATGCGCGACCATGTAGTATCACGCTATGCGCATGTGCGTGGCTTCCTGGCATTTCTAATGAGCAAGCAACGCTGGAAACACTGCGTGTGTGCTGGGCGCTCGTTAATGACAGCTATGTGTAAATAAAGGAGGGGGTTTCTCCTATGAAGAGTATACATTGACACACCTCGGTAAAAATAAATAAAAATAAAAGTATAGAAGTGAAGTGCCTTGACTATTCAGTGCCCAGAGGAATATTATAGGGGGTGGGGGGATGATGGCACTGCAAGTGGAATCAAGGGGGATCCATGACCCCTATTACTCTGAACTATGGGGCTCTAATTACATATATATCACCAGGGGGCTACTTTTGACGGTTTCAGTGTTTGTTACATTCCAACCCAGGCCCATGAAGGGTGTGTGGGTGGCGGTTATTTACAGTGAAGGTGATAGTTCACTGGTTCGTGGGTTCAGAGGCATGTCACAGGTTAGGCACAGTGATGATGATGAATCACTGGTAGGTGGGTTCATGGACATGTTAGGGAATTCCAGGGAATGGCATCGTTCAGCCCCTGCGTCGCCGTTGAAAGGCGATAGATCCAACGCTGTTCTTTGCTTAGCAGCATTTTGTCGTTTTCACTGGCGCTCTCTGGGATTTGTTCGATGATGGTCCAGGTTAGGTCATTGGGTGTGTGACAGTGGGTAATGAAGTGGCTAGTAAGTCTGCTGATGTTTTTCTTACATCTGAAAGTACTTCTGTGCTCTGATATTCTGGTCTTTATTTTGCGAGCTGTCATTCCGACGTATCGTTGTCCGCATGTACAAGTTAGTAGGTATATGACGTTGCGGGAGTTGCAATTGGTGTGGCTTTGTAGGGTCCAGATCTTGTTGGGCTTCAAGTCCAGGGTTTTGGTGTGTGTGGTCAGGCGGCATACACTGCAGTCATTACACGGTAATGTCCTGTAACCTTCGGTAAGCCCCATGCATTTAGGATAGTGTTCTCGGTTTGTCTGGTCTGTGGTCTTGGTCGGGTACTGACCAGTTGGTCTTTTAGGTTGTGGCACCGTTTGTATGCAAATCTCGGGGTGTCCCATTTCCTCTGTCCAGAGTTGATGATCTTCCAGTGTTTTTTTATCATCTTGGCTACTTCATTGGACGCTGTGTTGAAGGTGGTGACACATGTGATGGGTTGTTCCTGGTTATCCTTTGTGATGTTTTCGAGTAAGGCATCACGGTTGTGGTTCCTTGCTCTTTTTTGCGTTTTGTTGATGATGGCCTTAGGGTAGCCACGGTGTTCCAATTTCTTGGCTAGTTCCGTTGATTTTTTTTTATAGTCGGCAATGTTTGTGCAGTTTCTGCGTATACGTAGGAACTGGCCGAATGGGAGGTTCTCCCTGAGGGGGAGGGGGTGGAAGCTCGTGAAATGGAGCAGGGAGTTCCTGGCAGTGGGCTTGTAGTAAGTTGTCGTGACCAGAGTGCCGTCCTTGACTGTGATGTCCAGGTCTAGGAAGGGTAGCTGGTGATTGCTCGCTGTGCTGGTGAATTTGAGGTATGGGTCCCTGCTATTGAGCCAGACCATGAACCTGTCTAGGTCAGCCTTGGTCCCTTGCCAGAGTACCAGGATGTCATCTATGTAGCGGCGCCAGTTTAGAATATGGTTACTGAAGGGATTGGTGTCCGCTGCTATGTTTGTGCGTTCAAAGTGGTGGACATACAGTCCCGCCACGCTTGGGGCAAAAACGCTGCTCATGGATGTGCCATTCGTCTGCAGGTCGAAGGTGCCGTCGTATTCGAAATATTTTCTTACAAAGCCAGCGTTGCACAGGCCATAACAAATTCCCTAGGGGTGTGGTAAGGCCAGGGAGATTCCATAAGGATGTTGTGGAGTATTGCCAGAGTGGCATCTTGGGAAAGGCTGGTGTACAAGCTCTCCACATCCAAACCTACTAGAAGTTGAGTTTCGTTGTTAAACTCAGTGTTGTTTATGACTTGTAGGAGATGTTTGGTGTCCTTGATGTAGGTTGGAGTCTTTTGCACCAGGGGGTTCAGGAAGAAGTCACAGTAGCGTGATAGGGGTTCTAACAAGGAGTTTATACCCGACACGATGGGTCTGCCGGGAGGTGGGGTTATGCCCTTATGTACTTTTGGTACTGTGTAGAAGTACGGGGTCTTAATGTTCTGGGGGCATAAGTATTCTGCCTCTTGTTTGGAAATGTGTTCAGCATCCGCTGCCCTTTTGACTAGTGCTTAAATTGTTGCTCGCAGCTCTTCCGTTGGGTCATGTTCCAGTCTGCGGTAGTTTCTGTTGTCACTCAGTAATCTGCGACACTCTGTGTCGTAGTCCTTTTTGTCCTGTAAGACGATGCCTTCCCCTTTGTCCGCGGGTTTGATGATGATTGTGGGGTTATTTTGCAGGTGTTGTATGGTATTGCTGTCTTCCCAGGATAAGTTGTTGAAGTGGTTGGTAGGGTTGAGGTTCTCTATGTCGTTGTACACAGCTTGCTCAAATGTCATGATTTCAGGAGGGACAGCCGAGGGTTTGGGGACGAACGTAGATTTCGTTCTGAGGCCGGTGATGTTAGGATTTTGGTTAGTTAGGTCGATTTCGGGGGCAGGTTTCTCGAAGAAGGATTTCAGTTTCAGTTACCTGAAGAACTGGGCAAATTATACGTGTAATTTAAATTTGTCCAGTCGGGTGGCTGGGATAAATGATAGACCCTTCTCTAGTACTGACTGTTCTTTATCAGTCAGGGGGGTGCTAGATAGGTTGAATACTAGCGATGGTTGGTCATTGGGCCTCAATGTTTGCTGGTTCCTGGTGTTTCTTTCGCCTTCTGGCGTGTGTTGGAGCTCACTGGGTTCTCGTCCTCGGCCCAGTGAACCTGTGGTTGTTGTTGATTTGGTCTTCTTCTGTCCCTTGTTCTTCCGCCCTGTCCTAAAAAAGGAATGTGTGGTCCCTGGTTGCCTACAAATAATGGCATTGGTCCTTGGGGGTACATGGGTGGAAACCCAAAGTATGGATTTTGCATGTGGCCAAAGTTGGGTGGGGACCGTAGAATGGTCCATGTTGTCCTCCTTGCCATGTGTTGGGCCATCGTTGTTCGCGTTGTCCGCGTCTTCCTCTCCCTCCCCATTTATATGGGCCAGTGCTTGAGTCACTTGAGATGGAACTGTCATCGCCAGATGAGTTTGACATGCTGGCGTTCTTGGTCTGTGGGGTGTAATCATCTTCTGAATATGGGTATATTTTAGCGTAGCTGAATTTCTTTAAGTCCTTGTCAAATTTCTTGATTTTAGCCTGTGTGAGGTATTCCTTGTATTCATTTATTTCTTTATTTTGGTCATCTAGTTTCTTTTTGTATGAGGTTATTGTGGTCTTGAAGTGACTCTCGGTAGCTTGTATTTCGATCATGAAGGTATCTGATAGACGCTTGGCCGTTATTATGATGAGTATCATCCAGTCCCTGGTCCAGTGCCAGGCGATCTGGGCCCAGTCCTTTCTGAAGGTGGGGTCATCAAGGAAGATCCTGGGGGCGTTGGTTACTAGAAGTGCCCTAGGAGCCGTGTTAGTTCTGAGATATTGGGTTATGATTGTCCCGTGAAGGATAGTGCGTATCCTGTTGTGCTTCTTTTCTGTTAAAGTCTCCCAGTCAGTGGTCTGAGCAATGGTGCTTTCGCGATGTTGAAGTCTGTTTGGAAAGACGGGTCAGAGAGGATTTCCGCCACGTCACTCTCGTTAAAGGTCAGGCCATGGTTTTCCGCCATGGTGCTTAGGGTAGCTCTCCCAGCTGTGCGCTGCCTATATATATGCGTATCAAGAGAGAGAGAGAGAGGACCAGATAGCTAGTCCGTATCCCCGTGGTTTATATGTATTTAATCAAAAGGAGACTAGCTCATCAACTACTAAGTTAAAGGACTCAAATATGTTTTGTCAGGGGGTAGGAACACCTTGTAGGTGTGTTCATGAAGCCCTCACCCACCAACCTAGTTGGTGGCATGCTTCATCATCGGGCCCACCCAGTAACACCTAGCGTGTCCCGGGTGTGCTTCAACGCCTGATTACAGCGGAGCAGGTATATTGCTGAGTGTGCAGTGTGAGGTGTAAGGTATAGTGATGTTAAAACGGCTTGGCGGGGGTTCCAGTACCCGAGGGTAAATTAAACTTTAATAACTGGGCCTCCGTCAACGGTTAAAAATAAGGCTTTTTGGATGTAGGAGGCGAGTTACGACCTCTCACATCCAGTGGTGGGTCGACATGTTTCAGCCAGTGCCTTATAACTATGCTGGCTTTCTTCAGGACCAAGATAAAAGGGTGTAGGTGTGAATTAAAAGTAATGGGTGTGTAATCCAGACTATGTGTATACACGCCCTAAAGTGTTTATCTATGTGTGAGAGGGGGATTCCCTTCTCAAAAACACCTGTACATGTAACATATAGGGGACAGAGACAAAACATACAAGGAAAAAAAGAGTCACTAGAGTGTATAGTATCATACATATCAAGTTGCCGGCACTATAGCGGTAGAGGTGCTGACTATAGACGGCTACGGTGTAATGGTACTGGTGGTACCATTATGGTGAGGTTCGCACTAGTAATGCGGGTGTGGCGTGGCTAAAACACGGGTATCACATAAATGGTGCATAAATGTGATGAGGCGCAAGAGGACCTTCTTACGCTAGTTTTAGCTGTATATGACTTCAAGGTAGAGAAGTGGCAAGGGGATGACCCTGTGGGAGAAAAGGTGGGCCACTTAGATTGGCAAACCTGTAAGGAAGGAAAAGATAGCGCTTACCAGTGGTTGTAGGTGTAGTATCTCTTACTCACAGCTTTTCTGGGCAGAGCCTGCCTGGGACCTGTTATGCCTCCTTCGCATACCGGTGGTTTGTGTCCGGTTTTGCAGCCTGTTATATACTGTAGAAGATTGGCTGATCGTGTCCACCTGATTAAAGGGAGCAAGGGTAGACAGACTCGAAACCGAGTGTTTCGCCGAGTCATTGGAGCTGGTAACGCGCCTGAGTGCTGCGGTGCCCCTATTCCATTCAAATGCGCATGAGCATTGACTACGGAGCGTTCTGCACATGCGCGACATTGTAGTATTACGCTATGCGCATGTGCGTGGCTTCCTGGCATTTCTAATGAGCAAGCAACGCTGGAAACACTGCGTGTGTGCTGGGCGCTCGTTAATGACAGCTATGTGTAAATAAAGGAGGGGGTTTCTCCTATGAAGAGTATACATTGACACACCTCGGTAAAAATAAATAAAAATAAAAGTATAGAAGTGAAGTGCCTTGACTATTCAGTGCCCAGAGGAATATTATAGGGGGTGGGGGGATGATGGCACTGCAAGTGGAATCAAGGGGGATCCATGACCCCTATTACTCTGAACTATGGGGCTCTAATTACATATATATCACCAGGGGGCTACTTTTGACGGTTTCAGTGTTTGTTACATTCCAACCCAGGCCCATGAAGGGTGTGTGGGTGGCGGTTATTTACAGTGAAGGTGATAGTTCACTGGTTCGTGGGTTCAGATGCATGTCACAGGTTAGGCACAGTGATGATGATGAATCACTGGTAGGTGGGTTCACGGACATGTTAGGGAATTCCAGGGAATGGCATCGTTCAGCCCCTGCGTCGCCGTTGAAAGGCGATAGATCCAACGCTGTTCTTTGCTTAGCAGCATTTTGTCGTTTTCACTGGCGCTCTCTGGGATTTGTATTTGTATTTGTATTTTAAATTTGTAGAGCGCCTTATCACCCCGGGGTCTCTAAGCGCTTGGCAGGCGAGTGGATACGGGCAAAATAGAAACAGGCTAGATATTACCCCATGCCTCTTGGAAAAGCACGGTTTTTACCTTTTTCCTAAAAGGTAGGAGCCTGGTTTCTTTGCGCAGATTTTCAGGCAGTTGGTTCCAAGCTTTGGGAATTGTGTGGGAGAACGTCCGTCCTCCAATGGAGGACAGTTTGATCCTAGGACAGATCAATAGTGCGGCATCTGCTGAGCGTAAGTTCCTGTTGGGGGCATAAGGGGCAAGGCGTTTTTTGATATATTTCGGGGCTTGCCCATATAAGGCTTTCTGCGTGATGCATAGGCCTTTGAACTTGGCTCGTTGATTCACTGGCAACCAGTGCAGCTCACGAAGAAGGGGGGTGGCCGGTGTCCTTCTTGGTTTATTATAGATAAGTCTGGCCGCGTCATTCATGACAATCTGAAGTCTTTTGGTAAGTTTTTTCGGAATGCCGAAATACATGACGTTGCCGTAATCCAGTCGAGCCAGAATTAAAGCTGACACTGCTCTTCTGAGGTTGTCCGCCTTTAGGATGGGAGATAGTTTGCGCAGTTGTCTCAGGAGGCCTACACAGGTGCCCACCACCGCCGAGACCTGGGCTGACATAGTGAGATTTGTGTCGATAATTATGCCAAGGCTTTTTACTACTGTTGCCGGTACTGGGGGGTTGCCTAATTCTGAGGGCCATAGGAGGTCGCTCCAAGGGCTAGATGATGTCGTGATAGCAAGAACCTCTGTCTTGTCCGGGTTGATCTTTAAAAAGTTTGCCGTCATCCAGTTGACGGTAAATTTTAGAATATTCTTCAATTTTTGATCTGCCGTGGGGGAATTGCCTATCTGAATGATGATCTGGGTATCGTCAGCATAATTGTATATGCTACAGTCCATCTGATTCAGAGATGAAATGAGGGGCTGCAGATAAGTATTGAACATCAAGGGGGATAGGGCTGAGCCCTGAGGGACTCCGCATGTAATCCTAGCTGCCTCTGACACCAGGTCATCCAGTTGTACCAAGGAACGAGGTCAGCCAGGCGTGGGCCGTGCCCTTGATACCAAACTCCCCCAACCGCGACAGAAGGAGGTCATGATTGACCGTATCAAATGCCGCGGAGAGGTCGAGTAGCACCAGGGCACAAGGATCTTTATTATCTGTTTTAAGACGCAGATCATCTAGCACGGAAAGCATGACTAAATCCGTGCTATTGTGGGCTCTAAACCCAGCCTGGTTGGGTTCTAGTAGTGAGTTACTCTCCAGGTGGTGAGAGAGGCAGGACAGCACATGATGTTCCAGTATTTTAGCTAAAAAAGGCAGTTGAGAGATGGTCCTGTAATTCTTTAGAATCTTGGTGTCAGCTCCAGCTTTTTTTAGCAGAGGAATCAGTTGCGCCTCCTTAAGAATGGAGGGAACTTGTCTGGAGATAAGGGAACTGTTTAGAAGCAATAAAATGTCGTCCTCCAGACCTGGCCACGCTTGTTTAAATATCTGTGGGGGGCAAGGGTCCGCCGGAGAGCCAGATTTGACTTGGTTCATCACTTTTTTCAAGGTTTCCTTGGTAAGTAAGGGTAGGGAAGTTAACGGTTCAGTGACTGTGGGGGGGAGAGTTTGAGGGATTACTGGGCAGTCAAATATAGGGGTGCTTTCAATTTCTATCAAGAGGTCGGATATCTTTGTGGTAAAGAAGGATTGAAATTTATAGCAGTCTTCTTGCGTAAAAGATGGGGGTTGTTCCTTCTTTTTCCTCAGTTCAGTAAGCACTTTGAAGATTTCCTTCTGGGGGTTGGGTGCTGTGGCAATTCTGCTTTCGTAGAACTCACTTTTCCTAGTCCTAATGGCTTGTTTATACGAGGCAAGTTTTTCCTTATACAGGGTTTGGCAATTAAGATCATACCCCTTTCGCCAGGCTCTCTCGCACTGGCGCAGGGCACGTTTCAGGAGTCTCAAATCGTCATTAAACCAGGGGGCCCCTTTGCCTTTATCCCTGATTTTTATCTTACGTGCTGGGGCCACTGCCTCAATAGCAGATTCCAATTTTTGCGATAGCTTTTGACTGGCCCTCTCTAGGTCATCTTCAGGTAGTCTGTTTAGGTGGGAACGTTGCTGTAAAGTTGATAGCAGAATATCCGGATTAATGGAGTTCCATCTTCTCACTAACCGCCATTTGTCGGAAGAGATACCTTCTTGTCTCGGAAAGGCTAAGCTACCCTGTAAAAGGTAATGGTCCGACCAAATACAAGGCGAAGAAGTGACCGGGCACAGAGCAGGTACAGAGGTCCATATTAGGTCCAAAGTGTGACCCTTCATGTGTGTTGGGCCTGTTACTATCTGAGTTAATTCTAATGCGGTCATAACGTCTTCGAGCTGTTTGGACATAGCGTCTCTAATGGGCTCCTCCCAGTGGAGATTAAAATTGCCCATCACCACAAGACCCTCATATCTTGTACGGAGGTCATGGACCAGACCCAAGAAAGGTTCAAGAAAAGTTGGGGGAGTTCTAGGCGGGCAATATATGATAATTATCGTTAGGCAATTGGTGGCAAAGCAGAGCTTGACCCCTAGGATGTCCGCTCCCTCAATGCATTCTGCACAGATAGTTTCTGCTTTAAAGACATTTTTATAGAGCAGAGCTACTCCCCCCCCTTTTCTGCCATCTTTTCTATTATGAGAGATAGCACCAAAGTCGGGTGGGAGTGCGGCCACTAAGTTGGGCGTAGAAAAATCATCCAGCCACGTCTCCGTGACTCCTAGTATATCTGTGTTACCCTCCTGGAGCAGGGAGAACACCTCCAGATTATGTTTTTGGAGAGAACGTGTGTTAAGTAGACTAACGCTCAGTGACGTTACCATTGCTCTCCTTGTTCTCGGGTCTAGTTTTTTATGGGCTGGTTCAACTGCGGGATTCAGTATGTTCTCCCGCCTCAGAGTCTGCTGTGTATGTTGGCTAATGGGGTAGGTATGGTTGCCAAGCGCAAGCAGGTCTTCCCTGGAATACCGCGGTGCTGAACCAAGGGTCGTGGCCCCTGGTCCCGGCCGGTCGCGGAAGGGCGCGGAAGGGCGCAGACGGGCTTGCCTTTGGCGCGCCTTCGGCGCCCCGCCGGCGCCCCCGCTGCGCCCGTCCGCTGCGCTGCCTGCATGAGGGTTCCATTTTATGCACACGAGGGCGGGAGGGTGGGCGTGGCTAAGCGCTTGCTTCCTAGCCCCCCAGCCTTCTCCTCACCCAAGATGGCCGCTCCTAGTAGTCCTACCTCGACTACACTCGAGGTCAGTAACCGGGAGCAAGAATAGCTTGGGATTTAGAAGTAGGAAATGATTTTCTGAAGGGCAGGTCCCGGCTTTCCGCCTCAGGACACTGCTGAAAGAGCGTTAGGCAGAGGGTAAAGTGCTGTGCAAGGTAGCAAAATCACAATGCAGATCACGCAAATTTTAAAAAGGCAATACAAGTTTTAAAAGGTTAAAAAGAACAACGCCTTCGCGCACAAACGTAGCACTCACTCGCAATCAGTGCAAGATCTTCCGCTTCAGGCCCATTCCCATTGTTCGATGATGGTCCAGGTTAGGTCATTGGGTGTGTGACAGTGGGTAATGAAGTGGCTAGTGAGTCTGCTGATGTTTTTCTTACATCTGATAGTACTTCTGTGCTCTGTTATTAGTAGGTATATGACGTTGCGGGAGTTGCAATTGGTGTGGCTTCGTTGGGTCCAGATCTTGTTGGGCTCCAAGTCCAGGGTTTTGGTGTGTGTGGTCAGGTGGCATACACTGCAGTCATTACATGGGTAATGTCCTGTAACCTTCGGTATGCCCCATGCATTTAGGATGGTGTTCTCGGTTTGTCTGGTCTGTGGTCTTGGTCGGGTACTGACCAGTTGGTCTTTTAGGTTTTGGCACCGTTTGTATGCAAATCTCGGGGTGTCCCATTTCCTCTGTCCAGAGTTGATGATCTTCCAGTGTTTTTTTATCACCTTGTGGAAAATTGATTCGTATTGCTAAACATTATCTGCGCCATCTTGCCCTTTTTCAATGCCACACTTTTATTGCACACGGCAACCATTTTAGATGCCTTGATCAGACTCTCTCTCTCTGCACGCCGCCGATCTCCCGCGCGGCTCCCCATCCTCGCAAGCATTTCCCCCCCACGCACTTGTCACCCCCGCTCTCTCTCTCTCCCTCATGCATGGGTCATAAACCCCCTCTATCTGCGCTGCTCTTCCCTGAGAATCACATCCCGTGCCTGCCCGTCACCTCCCTTTCATCCGATTCATTATCCGATTCATTATCACACCCTCTGACACTCCTCTTCCTCCGTGTCCGATTGTCCAGGCCGGTCCCAGGCTGTCACCTAGCCCTGCGGATGCAGTTTATGGCCCCAACTGTAAAAAAAATCACCCCTCTTCAAAGGAATTACAGTAGATCAAGCCCCCCCCCACCCCATGAGATCTGTCACACCACACTCATTCCGGGAAAGAGCGGAATACCCCGCTGTTCCTACCATCCGACTACGACCCTGTATTGTGATTGGGGAGGGGATTCTCACTGTTAGAGTGTGTGGGAATGGGCCTGAAGCGGAAGATTCCGGGGATGTCTTTCATACTTCAAAGCACCTTTATTGTAATAAAGAATGTCTTCCTGCCATAAATGCGTGTATAAGAGGCCAGGCCTCGGAGATGCAGTTAGAGCACCTCGAGAAGATTCCCTGTTGGTCTGATCTGATGTGTTCTCCTCCGGAGAAAATAAACCCTTGTTTCCTGCCTTCCAGTCTCCAGCGCCTGCCTCTTTATTGATCAATAGTGTGGGTTAAGAGGCGACATCGCGGGGCAATACTTAAGGTTATTTTGTTCATTGATTGCCTTCCCGTTTTTACCATTGGCGTCCCAAGCGTGGGGCCCATCAGTGACACGTGGATCCAGTGGGAGAGGTCCTGACGGCAGAGTGAACGACTGCAACGATCGGGAAAGAGCTCCTGCCCGATAGACCCTCGTCTGGCAGCCGATCATCCGAACTTCACTGGTTCCGAAACGACCTCTCTCGAGTGATCTACAGTCCTGACTGGGAACCATCAGGAGTGCCGCGGCAATATCGGTGATTGGAGGACGATCAGGCGCTGGAAGCGGAAGACGAGAAACAGCCCATGCGTCGTGTAAAAACGACAAATTGCGAAACGATGATGGTTCTTTGAGACATTCGCTGCTTACAAACGAGGAAGAGTACAAATACTCTATCTCCCTTTGTGGACAGTGAAGGGTGGGTAACGCGGACCTTTGTCCCCGTTTGTAATCTGTCGTGCCTATCTTTTCTCCCCACTGTTTGTTTGTTTGATTGATTGATTGTCAGGGTAGCTCCCTTTTTGATTTTTAGAGTAGCTCCTTTTTGAGATATTCACTGTTTGCAAACAACGTAAAATAGCAATATTCTGTCTAGTCTTTGCAGGTAGTGAAGGATAGGTAGTGCGGACCTTTGTCCCCCTTTGTAATCTGTCATGCCTATCTTCTCCCCACTGGTTGGTAGCTGGTTCAGCCCGGACCGCTTGTTAGAGGTGGACCATCCAGTCCCACTGGAAGGCACCCCTAACAAGGACATGTTCACAAAGCATGGATTAGTCGCCATAGCATATAGCAAATTATGGCACAGGTATACGAAGAAGGAACCCCAGAGTCAGTGGCCACTGATAGGATCCTTTGAAGAGAGCAAACTAGATGCCTTAGACGAAGTTCTAAAAACTCGTAGAACGACACCGACCATGCTAGACAGCGTTGGTCTGTGGCGCAAAGAAGCTGTACAGCGAAAGAAGAAAGAGGAAGCTAGGCTAGACAAGGAGCTCCGTAAAGCAGCCCACTTAGCCGCAAAGAAACTAGAGGAAGAAATAAGGGAGAGAGAGGAAGTTAAGCGAAAACAAGAAACCGAAACATCGAGTCAGTGTCCTGTTAGAACACCCCCTACGCTCTACCCTGAATTACCCTCGAAACAGCGAGCCAACGATGATCTCTTATTAGGTCCCCCGATCATCTACATGCCCCCTCCATATGCCCCTTCCCAACCTTCAGTACAACACCCGTTGCTCCCAAGCACAGGCGAGAGTAGCACCAGGGCCTCGGTCCCCATGGCCTCCGCGCCGGCCGAACCCCTTGTACCAAATACAGCACAAGCGACAATGTCAGATGACCATGAGGCCCGAAAGACAGATTCCACAAGGACGAACAGGTTGAGCAAAGATGAGCGAGCAGGGATTGACAAAGTAGTCAGGACACTGGTAGAACAAAAGGAGAGTGAGGAACACATCATGGATATGTTCAAATCATATGCGGGAAGCCACAGACGGCACTTTGTCATACGACTGTGTTATCATGCCCTAAATGCCTATGAGGACCGATATCGAGACAAAGGTCCAGAGAGCCTAACGACTCTGTATAGAAAGGTTGATATCGGGGATGAGGGCGAGTGTGATGTGACGGACCTCCTTGCGCGTACGCTTGAGTTTTTCCGCCACCTCACTGAACCAGGGTTGGAAGCTAAACCTACGACACCTGTAGCGACCGAACCACGAGTAGAACAACCTAGCACCATGATGCCAATAAGAGAGGCTGCCCCCTACTGGGTCCCCCCGCGAGGGCAGGGAACACAAGATGATGTTAACAATCAGGATGCAAAAGGGAGGGTAGTATACAACTGGGTCTACCAACCATGGGATCGGCAGGATATTCTGACGTTCCGAAAATCCCTGCCTGATTTACGAAAAAACCCCACTGCCATCCACACTGAACTAGGTACAGCCTTAGGTTCCACTATCATGACCCTAGCGGACATCGATTTGTTCTTCGGGTTATGTCTGCCAGCTGGTCGACCACCTTGAGCTGTTCGGACATACCTGGGGACAACTCGATGAGATCGACAAGCAACGAGGTGCCGGACAGAAACCCGTACAAGTTATTCTTGAACTCCCGGACAAGATCGTCCAGAAACTCAAGATCCTGATTACCGAGAAGAAAATAGAATGGTCAATAGTGACGCCCTGTAGACAGAAACCACAAGAAGACGTTTCGGAATACTTTTCTAGGTTCGAAACGGTGTTCTCTGACTACAGCGGCCAAGATATGACCACTGCAACCGGACACCACTTGTTCGTCCAGAACTTTGTGAAGGGTCTGGTGCAAGAGGTTTCTCAAAAGCTGCAGGCGAGCGAAAGCAGCTGGGCAGCCTCTAAACCTGCTGCGATTCTCCAGATGGCCCAGTACTATGAGCATCAGAAAAATGAGAACGACAGGGCATCCGAACGCAAAAAGAAGGAGTTGAAAGAGAGGGTCATGATAGCTCAGCTGCAGGGGGTGACAATAGGTAGGGAACCCTCCAAAGGAAACTACCAGTCGACAGCCCCTAAGAATACACCCTCCAGAGAACGAACGTCCGCACTCTATGCAGGCCGAAGGGACTTAGACGAAAACCAATGCGCGTTTTGTAAGGGATACGGTCACTGGAAGTCGCAGTGCCCGGTCCTTCATGAAACGAACAAGAACCGAGAGGCTAGGGGCGGGACAAACGGACAAAAGAACAGGGACCAGGGACGGGGACACACCAATGACGCCAACTATGACAGATCAAGCCGACCTAACACATTTGACCGCCCCCGACAGAATCAGTATCAGCAGTCCGATTGCGATAACGCCCACGATTTTGCATAGGACAGCCAGGGACAAGGGAGAGATCCAGTCGAGCTTTGTGTTGACCAGCAAGGTCCTTACGTCACTGCTAAGGTCCTGGGTACGAAGTCCCCATTCTTGGTGGACACTGGGGCAACACATAGTGCGTTATCCAAACGACTGATCCCAAGGGCACCCTTGTCTGGCTCACACGTAACATCAATAGGCTTTGATGGAACGCCCTCTACTAATCCCTTATCTACACCGATTCCCTTTGACTTAGAGAACAACATCATGGACACGACCTTCCTGCTATCCTCCAACACCCCCGACGCCATTATGGGTCTTGACCTCCTGAAACACTTTCGAGCCACCATTCGGTGTTCCCTAGATGGAGTACGCGTCATACTGTACGATAACCAGAATCTGTTCAGGCCTTGTCCCACCCGACGCATGTTTTCCATCACTGACGCTGACTTGTCCCTACTCGACTCTTTACCCTCGTACCTTTGGGCCAAGACCGACTCAGATGTAGGACGCATGATGATAGACCCTGTACACATCACAGTACGACCTGACGCTACGCTCTCAAAACTAAGCATGGGCGGAAAATCCGTTACGCTCGCGGATTTTGCGGATTTTCGGGAAATCCGCAATCCGCGAGATTTGCGAATTTCCCACAAAATCCGCAAATTCGCACGCAGCGGATTTTTTTTGCGGCGCGCGGCGTTGGTGATACAATTTTTGAAGCGCGCGGCGTTTATCATTGTTTGCCGGGTTGTTTTTCTCGATAGTTTGCGAGTGCTGCGCCATTTTGGATCTTGCTGTGTGATCCCGCGGGAATTGGCGAGCGCGA
This sequence comes from Lissotriton vulgaris, assembly GCF_964263255.1. Taxonomy (NCBI): domain Eukaryota; kingdom Metazoa; phylum Chordata; class Amphibia; order Caudata; family Salamandridae; genus Lissotriton; species Lissotriton vulgaris. The sequence continues at coordinate 247,255,376 of NC_141694.1, forward strand.
TTACGTCATCGCGGCTTGCCAGCGATAGTTTGTCAACGCGAGTACGGCGAGATCACGTCTCGCGGTACTTCGCAATTGCGAGATTTGAGATGCGGCGAGCAGCAAGAATCTCGCACAAGCGAAAATATAAAATTTGCAATTCTGTACAAGAAATCCACCAGCAAGCAGCATAAACCTTCTTGAAATGATGATTTTTATCTGAATAACTCCTTAGGTTGACATTTGCCTGCACTTTTTTAGCGAGGAGTCCATTTTGGGGAGGGGGGTGGGAGGAAGGAAGTGCCCCACAGTCTTCAACTTCCTGTTCCTGTTCAGCAGGCTCCTCCCAGTGCTTTGTCCATCTCCTGGTCACTTTTCATTTGGATCTGGAGCTGGAAGGATTACTTTTTGTGGATGCTGCTGGATATTTGGATTTGAGGCCTTTTTGACTTTCTTTGGATCACTGTTGGATTAGAAATTTTACAAGTAAGTTTGATTGGGGCATTACAGTTGCTGCAACAAATTTTTTGGAATTTTCGATTTTTGGGCTGTTTTGGGGCCTTTTGCCCAGGGGTACTCAGTGGTGGGTGGACTGAGTCTTTATGTGGGCTGTCTTGAACTTAAACATCATGGAGGCCATGGATGGATTGGGATTGTGCTGATTTTTCAGTGATTTTCGTTTTTTGGGGCTGTACTTGTGGCCTTTTCACCAGGGGTATTTGAGTCTAGCATGGGCCTAGTCTTTCTGTAGGTTGTCTTGAATTTAAACATCATGGAGGGCGTGGATGGATTGGGATTGTGCTGATTTTTCAGTCATTTTCGTTTTTTGGGCCTGTACTTGTGGCCTTTTCACCAGGGGTATTTGAGTCTAGCATGGGCCTAGTCTTTCTGTGGGCTGTATTGAACTTAAACATCATGGAGGGCATGGATGGAATGGGATTGTGCTGATTTTGCAGTGTTTTTCGATTTTTGGGGGTGTTCATGGGGAGGGACAGGCCATGTGGCTGGTGGCCATTTTGAGTGCAGCTACAGGCACTGGCCATGTGCTGGCAGGCAAGTGGCCATTTTGAATGCAGGCTTTGTTGTTAGGCCTGCAACCATTTTGCCTACTTTTCAACCTTTATTTATGCCCAGGGGTAGTGAGTATTGCATGGGCCTAGTCTTTCTGTGGGTTGTCTTGAATTTAAACATCATGGAGGGCATGGATGGATTGGGATTGTGCTGATTTTGCATTGTTTTTCGATTTTTGGGGGTGTTCATGGGCAGGGACAGGCCATTTGGCTGGTGACCATTTTGAGTGCAGCTACAGGCACTGGCCATGTGCTGGCAGGCAAGTGGCCATTTTGAATGCAGGCTTTGTTGTTAGGCCTGCAACCATTTTGCCTACTTTTCAACCTTTATTTATGGCCAGAGGTAGTGAGTCTTGCATGGGCCTAGTCTTTCTGTGGGTTGTCTTGAATTTAAACATCATGGAGGGCATGGATGGATTGGGATTGTGCTGATTTTTCAGTGATTTTCGTTTTTTGGGCCTGTACTTGTGGCCTTTTCACCAGGGGTATTTGAGTCTAGCATGGGCCTAGTCTTTCTGTAGGTTGTCTTGAATTTAAACATCATGGAGGGCATGGATGGATTGGGAGTGTGCTGATTTTGCAGTGTTTTTCGATTTTTGGGGGTGTTCATGGGGAGGGACAGGCCATGTGGCTGGTGGCCATTTTGAGTGCAGCTACAGGCACTAGCCATGTGCTGGCAGGCAAGTGGCCATTTTGAATGCAGGCTTTGTTGTTAGGCCTGCAACCATTTTGCCTACTTTTCAACCTTTATTTATGGCCAGAGGTAGTGAGTCTTGCATGGGCCTAGTCTTTCTGTGGGTTGTCTTGAATTTAAACATCATGGAGGGCATGGATGGATTGGGATTGTGCTGATTTTTCAGTGATTTTCGTTTTTTGGGGCTGTACTTGTGGCCTTTTCACCAGGGGTATTTGAGTCTAGCATGGGCCTAGTCTTTCTGTGGGCTGTCTTGAACTTAAACATCATGGAGGGCCTGGATGGAATGGGATTGTGCTGATTTTGCAGTGTTTTTCGATTTTTGGGGGTGTTCATGGGGAGGGACAGGCCATGTGGCTGGTGGCCATTTTGAGTGCAGCTACAGGCACTGGCCATGTGCTGGCAGGCAAGTGGCAATTTTGAATGCAGGCTTTGTTGTTAGGCCTGCAACCATTTTGCCTACTTTTCAACCTTTATTTATGCCCAGGGGTAGTGAGTCTTGCATGGGCCTAGTCTTTCTGTGGGTTGTCTTGAATTTAAACATCATGGAGGGCATGGATGGATTGGGATTGTGCCGATTTTTCAGTGATTTTCGTTTTTTGGGCCTGTACTTGTGGCCTTTTCACCAGGGGTATTTGAGTCTAGCATGGGCCTAGTCTTTCTGTAGGTTGTCTTGAATTTAAACATCATGGAGGGCATGGATGGATTGGGATTGTGCTGATTTTTCAGTGATTTTCGTTTTTTGGGGCTGTACTTGTGGCCTTTTCACCAGGGGTATTTGAGTCTAGCATGGGCCTAGTCTTTCTGTGGGCTGTCTTGAACTTAAACATCATGGAGGGCATGGATGGAATGGGATTGTGCTGATTTTGCAGTGTTTTTCGATTTTTGGGGGTGTTCATGGGGAGGGACAGGCCATGTGGCTGGTGGCCATTTTGAGTGCAGCTACAGGCACTGGCCATGTGCTGGCAGGCAAGTGGCCATTTTGAATGCAGGCTTTGTTGTTAGGCCTGCAACCATTTTGCCTACTTTTCAACCTTTATTTATGCCCAGGGGTAGTGAGTCTTGCATGGGCCTAGTCTTTCTGTGGGTTGTCTTGAATTTAAACATCATGGAGGGCATGGATGGATTGGGATTGTGCTGATTTTTCAGTGATTTTCGTTTTTTGGGCCTGTACTTGTGGCCTTTTCACCAGGGGTATTTGAGTCTAGCATGGGCCTAGTCTTTCTGTAGGTTGTCTTGAATTTAAACATCATGGAGGGCATGGATGGATTGGGATTGTGCTGATTTGTCAGTGATTTTCGTTTTTTGGGGCTGTACTTGTGGCCTTTTCACCAGGGGTATTTGAGTCTAGCATGGGCCTAGTCTTTCTGTGGGCTGTCTTGAACTTAAACATCATGGAGGGCCTGGATGGAATGGGATTGTGCTGATTTTGCAGTGTTTTTCGATTTTTGGGGGTGTTCATGGGGAGGGACAGGCCATGTGGCTGGTGGCCATTTTGAGTGCAGCTACAGGCACTGGCCATGTGCTGGCAGGCAAGTGGCCATTTTGAATGCAGGCTTTGTTGTTAGGCCTGCAACCATTTTGCCTACTTTTCAACCTTTATTTATGCCCAGGGGTAGTGAGTCTTGCATGGGCCTAGTCTTTCTGTGGGTTGTCTTGAATTTAAACATCATGGAGGGCATGGATGGATTGGGATTGTGCTGATTTTTCAGTGATTTTCGTTTTTTGGGCCTGTACTTGTGGCCTTTTCACCAGGGGTATTTGAGTCTAACATGGGCCTAGTCTTTCTGTAGGTTGTCTTGAATTTAAACATCATGGAGGGCATGGATGGATTGGGATTGTGCTGATTTTTCAGTGATTTTCGTTTTTTGGGGATGTACTTGTGGCCTTTTCACCAGGGGTATTTGAGTCTAGCATGGGCCTAGTCTTTCTGTGGGCTGTCTTGAACTTAAACATCATGGAGGGCATGGATGGAATGGGATTGTGCTGATTTTGCAGTGTTTTTCGATTTTTGGGGGTGTTCATGGGGAGGGACAGGCCATGTGGCTGGTGGCCATTTTGAGTGCAGCTACAGGCACTGGCCATGTGCTGGCAGGCAAGTGGCCATTTTGAATGCAGGCTTTGTTGTTAGGCCTGCAACCATTTTGCCTACTTTTCAACCTTTATTTATGCCCAGGGGTAGTGAGTCTTGCATGGGCCTAGTCTTTCTGTGGGTTGTCTTGAACTTAAACATCATGGAGGGCATGGATGGAATGGGATTGTGCTGATTTTGCAGTGTTTTTCGATTTTTTTTGTGCTGTATAACTGAACTGATGTTCCTCTGTCTTCCATTTTATTTAGGTGCACAAGACTCAAGAGAACCACCAGTGCTAGGAAGAAGTCCTGCAGCGGTGTGTGTGTGCAGCATAACGTCACGCAACGTCACGTCTGGCCTCAGACAACTCTACAATTCGTGCAAATGCGGCCTGCTGTCTGACCTGCTCTGAAGAAGATGGCCCCAAAAAAAGGTCTCCGTAGCTCCTGTAGCAAGAAAGTTGCTAGTAAGGAGCAGAAGAAGCAAGTTACCAAGGAGGCTGGTGTGCCAACCGCCACGTTTTTTGGGAGCAAAAAAAAAAGTACGCCTGCAGCAGCAGGATCTGCTGGGGACCAAGCTGGGAGCAGCACCCCTGCTCAATTGGGTTCAGTGCCTCCACCACCACGCCAACTTAAGTCAAAGCCCTTGAGTGCTTCAGAGGCAGTCAGTGTACTTCTCCAATCACCATCGACCAGTGATGTTGGCTCATCGCAAGAAAGTAGCAGCAATGTCCCTGAATCAACACAGGTTGTTGTAACTCATCTGACAAGTGTTGAACAACCACAGCCGCAACAACAACATGTGCAAGTAGTACAAGCCCAAGTACATGTGGAAGGAGAGGCAGCGCAAGGAGATGCGCAAGCAGAGGTGCATGGAGGGTCACAAGTGCCCACAATAGTTGTTCCTCCCGAAGTAGGGGCACATCAGGAAATTGACAATCAGACCGAGGTATCATTTGAGGAAGCCCGTCCTCCTGATGATCATTCATTGTCTTCCACATCCCTAGCAAGGAAAAGATCAAGGGGGGTGTCTACATCTTCTTCAAGCTCACCTCCTACTGATGATCTGGATGATGAATGGGTACCACAACGGCAGCCTGAGAGTGAGGCACACCATGATCTGACAAAGATACCTAAGCGTAAAAGGAAGGTCGTCGAAAAACTCATACCTATGGAGTGTGATGAGGCTTAACAAGAAGTGACAGATACTGCTGGTGATGAAGCCTCTCACGATGACGACGAGCCAGTCATCACAAAGGTCACTGCAGCCCCACCGGGCATGCAGCAAAGAGACATTTTGACCCTATCCCGAGAAGCTGCTGAGCGTGATGATGATGTCGACGAGGAGGCAATGGAAATGGAAACACAACAATCATTAGATTTGGAGTTAAGTAGTACACCAACACCTACCGCTTCCATATTTCTTCCTCGCAAGAAGGTACCCACCTCGACCTCAATTCGTGGTGGTGAAAGTGCAAAACGTACTGAAGTTCGGCAATCCACATCCTCCACTTCATCTGGCATTAGCAGCAGGACCACCACCACCAGTATCGCCGCCTCCTCCGGCCCCCAAAGACATTTCAAGTCCACAGTTTGGGACTTCTTTAGTGTTTCCACAAAAAAGGAAAACCTCGCCATTTGTAGCATTTGTAAGTTGGCAGTTAGTCGTGGTAAGTTTGGTTCCAACTATGGTACCGGAGGCCAGAGAGGTCATCTTGAAAGAAAGCACGCTGTCCAATGGTTTGCGCACCTACAGGTGATCAAGGAAGCCCGAATTGCACGTAATGAAAACGTTGATTTTTCATCTGATGATGACGAGGAGGAAGAAGACGATTCAAACACTTCACTTACACCCAGTACCCCTGTCAGCAGCACACCCCATGTGAGGCACACTAAGAGTGTGGGAGAGAGTGAGACATCAATGCGGAAAAGTTCATCAGCGAGCGTAACTGGGTCGAAGATATCATCATCATCCCGTAAATCCTTGGTCCAGGGCAACATTAAAAAGATGTTGTTTACAGAAGCGCAATATGAACGCAACCACCCACTGACGCGTCAGTATAACACTAAGCTGGCTAAAATGCTAGCTCTGGACCTTCTCCCTTTTTCTTTTGTAGAAGGGGTTGGTTTTCTAGAATTAGTGGCAGCGCTCTGCCCTAAATGGAAGGTTCCTAGCCGGTTCTATTTTGCCCGAGTTGCGGTTCCAGCACTACATGAAGATGTTCTGAAGGTGATTGGGGCAGCTTTGCAGAAGAGTGCTGTTCACACTATACATCTGACAACAGACATGTGGACCAGTGGCGCAGGCGCTGATTACATGTGCATCACTGCACACTGGGTCTCTTTTTCAGGGGCTAAAGCAAAGCTAAACGCAGGTGTTGACGCGCACATTGTTTTTAAAGCTGCTCGGAAACATGCAACACTAGCCATGTTTGGTTTGGAGAAACGTCACACAGCAGAAAACATTTTGGATGTCTTTAACACAAAGGTCCTTAACTGCCTGTCCCCACTAAAACGCCAGGTTGGTTATGTTTCCACGGACAATGGCGCCAATATAGTTAAGGCCATGAGGGACGGTGACTATTTCAGAGTGCCGTGTTTGGCGCACTGTATAAACCTGGTTGTCCAAAAATTCTTGGGTAATAAAGGCAGTGCAGCATACAGTGTATTGGACACCTGCCGAAAAATGTGCAAGCATTTCAGCCATTCTTTTAACCCTTTCGATGCTGATGACGAGCTCAGCTCGTCATCACCCACGGGTGTCGTGTGCTGATGACGAGCTGAGCTCGTCATAGTGCCACTAAAATGGCATTTTCCAGCACACAGCGGGAAAACGCCTAGCAGCCAAGAGGTTAAGGCCCGGAAGCAGCTGAGGAGCCTGCTATATCAACGTAAAATGCCAGTGAAAGCACTCATCCAGGAGGTGGTAACACGTTGGAACTCAACCTTCTGCATGCTTGAGCGTCTGTATGAGCAGTATACGGAACTCGATCAATATTTCCTTACAGAGGGTACAGAGGAGCTGAGGATGGGTGCGGCGCAATGGAACATAGTTCAAAGCCTGACACGCATGCTTCGTCCTTTTGAGTTCTTCACGCGTGCAGTCAGCAAGGAGGACTCTAATTTGGGAAAAGCTATCCCATTGTTGTACATGCTGGAGGACCAACTGAAGGAGGTGTGTTCTGTGTTTGAAAAAGATGACAAAAACCAAGACTCTTTGCTTCTGGCTGAGAAATTATTAGAGCTCCTACAAGGTGATGAACGTCTTAAAAAGATCCACTCAGAAGAGCATTACATTTGTGCTACTATTCTGGATCCACGCTACAAAAAGGCGCTGGCAGGCCAAGCATTCTTTCCTTTTGATGATCAACATGTTCCAAAGTACAAACGTTGGCTAGCCTTGTCAGCCAAGAGGTTTGAAAGAGAACGGCTGGAAATTGAAGGAAATGGCAGTACATCAGCAGGCCATCCCCAGTCAAAACAATCCACTTCTGCACCTGTGGCTGTGGCACAAGTACCTCTCAGCCGTTAAAGACACCGGCAACCGGATCATCTGCACGAGACACAACAGAAACATTGGAGGCTGAAGAGGATTGGCTAGCTCTGCGTGGGTTTGGTTCTCAAAAGGTCAGAGGCACAGCAAGAGCTAAGCAAAGTGGAGGAACCTTGGATGAGGACCTTGAGTCGATGGTGAAGGACTATCTGAATGACTCAACAGAGGTCTATGTTAATTCTGACCCATTGGCGTATTGGCATGGGAAAAAAGAATTGTGGCCACAGCTCACCAACCTGGCTTTAAACTACTTGTCTTGCCCACTCGCAAGCGTGTCTTCTGAACGGGTTTTCAGTGCTGCTGGTGGCATTGTAACTCCCAAATGGAGCCGCCTCTCGCCCAAAAATGTGGAGAGGTTAACAATGATCAAGATGAATCAGCACCTCATACCACCAGATTTCAGAGTACGAGAAAGCGTGCCGGATGAAGAGGAGGTGGCCAGCAACATAGATGAGGGAATTTCTACTCTGTCAGGTGACACTGAGCTCACCCTGCCTGAATTCGCAGAGTATGATGACGAAGCCTTATTCTTATTCCTGGACCGTGATACCGAGCCCTGAAAATGAGACAACGAATCAATAACTTTCTTTTTCGTCCTTATTCACTTTTATTCCTGTGTGTCTGTCTTTCTTTGTTGTGCACAGTTAATATATTTCAAACTTTAATCAGATAATCACAAAATCAAGCCCATCAGCAGAACTGTCTTCACTGGTTTGCTAATTGATTTGAAGTTGCCGCAGTCTGCATTCCTCAGGTTCACAAGTTCAGAAGAACATGCTCCTCTATCCTCCTCCTCCAGACTCCTATTTCCATCAAACACGAGGGCTGGTTTACGCCCAATGAAGAAAGACTCAGCACTTGTGGGGGTGTTGTTGTACCTCTTTGCAGGTGAGTTGACGGCTCTGGGGCCATTGCTGGGAAGCTCTAATACCGGATAAAAGTGTTTTGGACCAAATCCCAGGCGGAAATTTTTTTGTGTTTTTGATGACTTGCTTGCCTTTGAGGTGCTCTTAGGGGGGGTTCCGTCTGTTTGTGGGTGAGTTTCGTGGTCTGGGAGCACTGCTGGGACACTCTAATCTTGATTGCATTTGCTTTTCAGGAAATCCGTCGTGGCAACCCCGACTTATGGCCTAGCTACGCAGCGCGTTTGGACCGAAGGCCGAGAAATATTGCAAGTATGAGATTTTGCTTTTGGCCTGTTTGGGGGTGTTATGCTTCTTGGCGGGTGGGTTGGCGTGTCTTGGGGCGTTCCTGGGAAGGTCTAATACCGGGTAGAAGTGGTTGGGACAAAATCCAGGGCGATTTTTTTTTTTGGCTATTTCTGATATTTTGCCCAATGTAGCGTTTTCGGGGGCCTGTTTGGGGGGCTTCCTGGTGTTTGTGGGTGAGTTTCGGGGTCTGGGAGCACTGCTGGGACACTCTAATCTTGATTGCATTTGCTTTTCAGGAAATCCGTCGTGGCAACCCCGACTTATGGCCTAGCTACGCAGCGCGTTTGGACCGAAGGCCGAGAAATATTGCAAGTATGAGATTTTGCTTTTGGCCTGTTTGGGGGTGTTATGCTTCTTGGCGGGTGGGTTGGCGTGTCTTGGGGCATTCCTGGGAAGGTCTAATACCGGGTAGAAGTGGTTGGGACAAAATCCAGGCCGATTTTTTTTGGCTATTTCTGACATTTTGCTCAATGTAGCGTTTTCGGGGGCCTGTTTGGGGCCTTCCTGGTGTTTATGGGTGAGTTTCGGGGTCTGGGAGCACTGCTGGGACACTCTAATCTTGATTGCATTTGCTTTTCAGGAAATCCGTCGTGGCAACCCCGACTTATGGCCTAGCTACGCAGCGCGTTTGGACCGAAGGCCGAGAAATATTGCAAGTATGAGATTTTGCTTTTGGCCTGTTTGGGGGTGTTATGCTTCTTGGCGGGTGGGTTGGCGGGTCTTGGGGCATTCCTGGGAAGGTCTAATACCGGGTAGAAGTGGTTGGGACAAAATCCAGGCCGATTTTTTTTTGGCTATTTCTGACATTTTGCTCAATGTAGCGTTTTCGGGGGCCTGTTTGGGGGGCTTCCTGGTGTTTGTGGGTGGGTTTCGGGGTCTGGACGCACTGCTGGCTATATATACTTTACTTTGCAAGAGGTTTGAAGCAAATCCATGGTGGCAGAGGGGAGTTAGGCCCTAGCTGCAGAGCGCGCGCGGAGTGATTTGGGAAATTTGTGAAAAATTGACTAAGTCCCCATTTTTGTACTTTTGCTCTTTGGCTGTTTGGGGGTCTTCTACTCGTTTTCTCCTGGGTTGACGGCTCTGGGGCCATTGCTGGGAAGCTCTAATACCGGATAAAAGTGTTTTGGACCAAATCCCAGGGGGAATTTTTTGTGTGTTTTTGATGACTTGCTTGCCTTTGAGGTGCTCTTAGGGGGGGTTCCGTCTGTTTGTGGGTGAGTTTCGTGGTCTGGGAGCACTGCTGGGACACTCTAATCTTGATTGCATTTGCTTTTCAGGAAATCCGTCGTGGCAACCCCGACTTATGGCCTAGCTACGCAACGCGTTTGGCCCGAAGGCCGAGAAATATTGCAAGTATGAGATTTTGCTTTTGGCCTGTTTGGGGGTGTTATGCTTCTTGGCGGGTCTTGGGGCATTCCTGGGAAGGTCTAATACCGGGTAGAAGTGGTTGGGACAAAATCCTCGCGGAAAAGCCTTTTGGCACTTTTTGTAACTTAGGGTTCGTTAGGGTTAGCCCTAGCAACAGGATTGCATGTGTTTCGGGGTGTTCTAGATTTTTGCAACTGAGTTCTGGGGTCTTAGAGCACTCGTGAGAATGGGTAATTTTGGTTGCAAGTCATTTGAAGAAAATCCATGGTGGGAAAGGGGGGATTTGGCATAGTTAAAGAAAGCCTTTGCCACTATTCTTAACTTAGGGTTCGTTAGGGTTAGCAGTATTTCTATTGCATGTGTTTGAGTGGGGGGGATTTAGAGTCTTGGAGCGATGTTGGCTATGGCTACTTTTGCTTGGTTGCTTGCAAGTGGTTTGAATGCAATCCACGGTGGGTAAGGGGTAATTAGGAAGGGGGTACTTCGGCCTACTTTTACTTTCAAAGTAAGTTTTGTCACCAGTTTTCTGCTAGGCCTCGTTTTTTGAGATTTGATTGGGGGTCTTCTACATTTTTGCGACTGGCTTTAGTAAGGGTCTGGGTGGGAGCACTGCTAGGAAGATCTAATTTTGTTCTAAAACACAGTTTACAGTACACCTAGCTTGAGGGGAAAGATCCGCTACATCCTACGTAATTCGCAAGTCGCAGCACGCCCCAGGCCGTAGAGGACTGGGATGGCCCCAATGATGAAGCATGTCACCAAGGGGCAACCCTGGTGAGTGAGGGGACACCTAGAAAAAAAGCAATTTCTCCTTTTCTATCTACTATACCTTCCAGACCAACCCCATTGAGTGTTGTTGTGAATGGATTTATAGTGACCAGCAAGGCTCTCGGGTATCTGGCTACAGAGACCTTATGTTGAATATCGTTATCAATAATTCCACACAGGCCCTGTACTGTCGCATTCTTTCTTCCACAGTTGTCGAAAGTACTACTTACTTTTCACTGACATGCATGCAGTAGTGCATGCACTTTCAAAGATTGATGGATAGGTTTGTACCCAAAGAATTGTTTATGTTCAATTGTTTGTCTATGCTGTTCTTTTTTTTAACAGGGTGTCTTCTGGTGACCAACATCGATGGACGAAGCGTCGGCTGCAATGGAGGAGTGCCGCTAATAAGAGGATTTTTTTTCTGCAGGCAACTTAATTACCACTTCCAACAGGACAACTACAACCACATAGATACAGTATCCCTTGCCTTTCTCTCTGACTGTGACTGCATTTCTTGGATCTCTCTCTGCTTCTAAATTGATCCCTTAACACATCACTTAGTCCACTCCACTATCACATCTGCACCACACATAGTCATTTGTAAGTGCTCCTACGTAATTCGCAAGTCGCAGCACGCCCCAGGCCGTAGAGGACTGGGATGGCCCCAGTGATGAAGCATGTCACCAAGGGGCAACCCTGGTGAGTGAGGGGATACCTAGAAAAAAAGCAATTTCTCCTTTTCTATCTACTATACCTTCCAGACCAACCCCATTGAGTGTTGTTGTGAATGGATTTATAGTGACCAGCAAGGCTCTCGGGTATCTGGCTACAGAGACCCTATGTTGAATATCGTTATCAATAATTCCACACAGGCCCTGTACTGTCGCATTTCCACAGTTGTCGAAAGTACTACTTACTTTTCACTGACATGCATCCAGTAGTGCATGCACTTTCAAAGATTGATGGATAGGTTTGTACCCAAAGAATTGTTTATGTTCAATTGTTTGTCATCGCTGTGCTTTTTTTTACAGGGTGTCTTCTGGTGACCAACATCGATGGACGAAGCGTCGGCTGCAATGGAGGAGTGCCGCTAATAAGAGGATTTTTTTTCTGCAGGCAACTTAATTACACTTCCAACAGGACAACTACAACCACATAGATACAGTATCCCTTGCCTTTTTCTCTGACTGTGACTGCATTTCTTGGATCTCTCTCTGCTTCTAAATTGATCCCTTAACACATCACTTAGTCCACTCCACTATCACATCTGCACCACACATAGTCATTTGTAAGTGCTCCTACGTAATTCGCAAGTCGCAGCACGCCCCAGGCCGTAGAGGACTGGGATGGCCCCAATGATGAAGCATGTCACCAAGGGGCAACCCTGGTGAGTGAGGGGACACCTAGAAAAAAAGCAATTTCTCCTTTTCTATCTACTATACCTTCCAGACCAACCCCATTGAGTGTTGTTGTGAATGGATTTATAGTGACCAGCAAGGCTCTCGGGTATCTGGCTACAGAGACCTTATGTTGAATATCGTTATCAATAATTCCACACAGGCCCTGTACTGTCGCATTCTTTCTTCCACAGTTGTCGAAAGTACTACTTACTTTTCACTGACATGCATGCAGTAGTGCATGCACTTTCAAAGATTGATGGATAGGTTTGTACCCAAAGAATTGTTTATGTTCAATTGTTTGTCTATGCTGTGCTTTTTTTTACAGGGTGTCTTCTGGTGACCAACATCGATGGACGAAGCGTCGGCTGCAATGGAGGAGTGCCGCTAATAAGAGGATTTTTTTTCTGCAGGCAACTTAATTACCACTTCCAACAGGACAACTACAACCACATAGATACAGTATCCCTTGCCTTTCTCTCTGACTGTGACTGCATTTCTTGGATCTCTCTCTGCTTCTAAATTGATCCCTTAACACATCACTTAGTCCACCCCACTATCACATCTGCACCACACATAGTCATTTGTAAGTGCTCCTACGTAATTCGCAAGTCGCAGCACGCCCCAGGCAGTAGAGGACTGGGATGGCCCCAATGATGAAGCATGTCACCAAGGGGCAACCCTGGTGAGTGAGGGGACACCTAGAAAAAAAGCAATTTCTCCTTTTCTATCTACTATACCTTCCAGACCAACCCCATTGAGTGTTGTTGTGAATGGATTTATAGTGACCAGCAAGGCTCTCGGGTATCTGGCTACAGAGACCTTATGTTGAATATCGTTATCAATAATTCCACACAGGCCCTCTACTGTCGCATTCTTTCTTCCACAGTTGTCGAAAGTACTACTTACTTTTCACTGACATGCATGCAGTAGTGCATGCACTTTCAAAGATTGATGAATAGGTTTGTACCCAAAGAATTGTTTATGTTCAATTGTGTGTCTATGCTGTGCTTTTTTTTACAGGGTGTCTTCTGGTGACCAACATCGATGGACGAAGCGTCGGCTGCAATGGAGGAGTGCCGCTAATAAGAGGATTTTTTTTCTGCAGGCAACTTAATTACACTTCCAACAGGACAACTACAACCACATAGATACAGTATCCCTTGCCTTTTTCTCTGACTGTGACTGCATTTCTTGGATCTCTCTCTGCTTCTAAATTGATCCCTTAACACATCACTTAGTCCACTCCACTATCACATCTGCACCACACATAGTCATTTGTAAGTGCTCCTACGTAATTCGCAAGTCGCAGCACGCCCCAGGCCGTAGAGGACTGGGATGGCCCCAATGATGAAGCATGTCACCAAGGGGCAACCCTGGTGAGTGAGGGGACACCTAGAAAAAAAGCAATTTCTCCTTTTCTATCTACTATACCTTCCAGACCAACCCCATTGAGTGTTGTTGTGAATGGATTTATAGTGACCAGCAAGGCTCTCGGGTATCTGGCTACAGAGACCTTATGTTGAATATCGTTATCAATAATTCCACACAGGCCCTGTACTGTCGCATTCTTTCTTCCACAGTTGTCGAAAGTACTACTTACTTTTCACTGACATGCATGCAGTAGTGCATGCACTTTCAAAGATTGATGGATAGGTTTGTACCCAAAGAATTGTTTATGTTCAATTGTTTGTCTATGCTGTGCTTTTTTTTACAGGGTGTCTTCTGGGGACCAACATCGATGGACGAAGCGTCGGCTGCAATGGAGGAGTGCCGCTAATAAGAGGATTTTTTTTCTGCAGGCAACTTAATTACCACTTCCAACAGGACAACTACAACCACATAGATACAGTATCCCTTGCCTTTCTCTCTGACTGTGACTGCATTTCTTGGATCTCTCTCTGCTTCTAAATTGATCCCTTAACACATCACTTAGTCCACCCCACTATCACATCTGCACCACACATAGTCATTTGTAAGTGCTCCTACGTAATTCGCAAGTCGCAGCACGCCCCAGGCCGTAGAGGACTGGGATGGCCCCAATGATGAAGCATGTCACCAAGGGGCAACCCTGGTGAGTGAGGGGACACCTAGAAAAAAAGCAATTTCTCCTTTTCTATCTACTATACCTTCCAGACCAACCCCATTGAGTGTTGTTGTGAATGGATTTATAGTGACCAGCAAGGCTCTCGGGTATCTGGCTACAGAGACCTTATGTTGAATATCGTTATCAATAATTCCACACAGGCCCTGTACTGTCGCATTCTTTCTTCCACAGTTGTCGAAAGTACTACTTACTTTTCACTGACATGCATGCAGTAGTGCATGCACTTTCAAAGATTGATGGATAGGTTTGTACCCAAAGAATTGTTTATGTTCAATTGTTTGTCTATGCTGTGCTTTTTTTTACAGGGTGTCTTCTGGTGACCAACATCGATGGACGAAGCGTCGGCTGCAATGGAGGAGTGCCGCTAATAAGAGGATTTTTTTTCTGCAGGCAACTTAATTACCACTTCCAACAGGACAACTACAACCACATAGATACAGTATCCCTTGCCTTTCTCTCTGACTGTGACTGCATTTCTTGGATCTCTCTCTGCTTCTAAATTGATCCCTTAACACATCACTTAGTCCACCCCACTATCACATCTGCACCACACATAGTCATTTGTAAGTGCTCCTACGTAATTCGCAAGTCGCAGCACGCCCCAGGCCGTAGAGGACTGGGATGACCCCAATGATGAAGCATGTCAACCAGGGGCAACCCTGGTGAGTGAGGAGACACCTAGAAAAAAAGCAATTTCTCCTTTTCTATCTACTATACCTTCCAGACCAACCCCATTGAGTGTTGTTGTGAATGGATTTATAGTGACCAGCAAGGCTCTCGGGTATCTGGCTACAGAGACCTTATGTTGAATATCGTTATCAATAATTCCACACAGGCCCTGTACTGTCGCATTCTTTCTTCCACAGTTGTCGAAAGTACTACTTACTTTTCACTGACATGCATGCAGTAGTGCATGCACTTTCAAAGATTGATGGATAGGTTTGTACCCAAAGATTTGTTTATGTTCACAATTGTTTGTCCATGCTGTGCTTTTTTTCTTGTCTCCCAAAACCTTTCCCAAAAACCCCCGTACCCATCCATTTTTCAAACCCTAACCCTCTTCCCCCGGGCTGTGTGGTTTTGATTGATGTGTGACTAAATTACAGCAATAAATCCACACACTTGCTGGGGAGGATAAGGTGATAGCAACAGGCTGGTGAAGAAATCCGAGGATATATTCTTACTCTGCTTGACAAAGACCCATGGCTAATGTCAAAGAACTTCAACCAAATTAGTAGTTATACTTTACCATTTGTTAGGCTACAATGTGGCACTGTTCTAGTGTACTTCTGTCACCTGCTATATTCTCAGTTGTACCGTTGAATTGCTCAGGAGGACAAACCAGATTTCATTTTCTTTTCTTTCATAGGCATGTAACTGCCACTGTGTCACACCACTAGTACCACCGCTATGAGGAAATTTTATCCGACCAAGATTGCCAACCTTATTCGCTGTTTCCCGTGGAGCCAGCCCTGGGTCTAGCCCTACTTTCAAACACAAATTACAGGTAAGATAAGCGTTTGGTGGTTTGGGGGTATAATGGAGTATTAGTAGGAGAGACGAGAGACTGACGGTAGTACTACTAAAGTCCTAGGACTCTTGGATTCACTTCACTTACTCTGTGAGAGGCACTTAGTGTTGAAAACATTTGGGCATTTACACTTAAAGGAAGAAAATGGAACTAAACTTTCAGGAAAACAAAGTCACTGTTAAACCCCCACCCACCAGGCAAGCAGTAAGAAACGGGTATGCTCAGATAAAGTTTGAAAAAGTATATTTATATCCCTAACAAAATAATCTCCCGCAAGACCCTCCCTAACCCCAACGATTGTCCTTCAAAAGTCCCCAAAAACCCAACTCCCAATTCCCACCCCCCAAAAGTCTCTAAAAAAGGGGCAAGGGACACTATGGGTGGATGCTGTCTACTTTTTGGGCCAGGGCATCATGCTCCTGGCGGAGCAAGGCGTGCTCTACGCGGAGCCCCTCCAACTCGTTTGAAAAGTGGTGGAGCTCCTGCTGGAGGCGGGACACCATCAGGGTACTGCGGCGCAGGCGTGCCTTCAATGCCTTGCAGGTGCAACGGCTGTGAGAGGAAGCTGTTGTCCTTGCTACTCGGCGGTGGCGTTTGGCTTTGGCAGCCCGGCTCAGTCTGGGTGGACCACTGTGCTGGGTGGCACTGGCAGCCCGTGGGGGCATGGAGGCCGATGCAGACGACGTAGTTGTTGTGGTCGACTGCACACTTTCTTCGTCCTCCAGGGCCACCAGCCGCCGATATTCGGCCACAGTGGCATCGATCCTCCGTTGCCGGGCCGCTCTAGCCAGCTCCTTCCTCCTTGTTCGTTTGGAAGGAGAACCTATATGAAGAAAGAAAGACATAGTCTGTAACCAATGATCTTTAAGATTAACTCAATCATTCAGCAGAAATTTGTGTTGCACTACAACTAGCAACTTGCAAGCGCATTACATAACTATTGAGGCCAGTATCTATCTAACCTCACACTTCTTCATCCTTGCTCTAACATTAGTGGGAGTTTAAGGAACAAATTCTACGAGCACTATGGACTTCCATTGGAGTCGACTATGAAAGTACACCAGTCTTATACTTCTTCTTGTCTCTTGTTTAGGAAAATTGGTACGTTATCTTCTGCAAGCCGGCATAATGCCAGCGCAGTAAACTTGCACCCAAGAAAAAGAGACGCACGCCATGAGGAGTGACCAAGACTTGCGTTGCGTTACTGTACCCGTCCAGTACATGCAGGTGGTGAAGCTCTTACTTTTCTATTACGGGTGGCACAGAGAATACTCTGTTACAACTCAAGGGCTACTGCTTAATTAATTTAACTTTCACCCTACAGTGGAAATGAGTACTAGAAATGGAAAATTGAAGAAGATAAATAATCTGATTATCTATCACTTCACATGGGATGTTTTTGCTTATATATGGGATGACTTTAGGTGCTTTGCTTTTTATTGAGTGACCAGTGATACATCCACACATGAATGACTGAGTACTACTAAACTTATTAAGAGAGGTAGGGAGTGGCCACCGTAATAACCGGATCTATGCTGTGCTTGCAATACAAACTACTGCTACTATTGATGGTAGTATTTGGACAAAATTAAAACTTCTTTTCCTTGCCTTTCCTACACTGGAACGGACGTGCGGGTGCAGTGTTACATACTCTTCAAAGTTACACTTAGTTCATCCACTGACCGTCTACTCTCTCTAGATCATTTTTTTTTTTTTTTTTTTTGGGGGTTCAAATGTGCTTTATTGAGATAAAAGTAGTAGGATACACAGCTTGGAACGCCTACAACCCGGAGGCCGGCAGCAATGGATGAGCAACAATACACAGCCTGGAAGCCGGCATCCCGGGGGCCCGGCGGCAAAGTATAGAGCGTCACTGCATCGCATCAGTATCCGGTGGAGCAGGCCAAGCGAGGATGAGCAGCAGTCGAACAGATTTTTTGAGCGAGAGAATAGTCTCACTATTGTTTTGTTGTCTGTGAAACAAGAACCACTAAACATCCCAACGAGTTAACAAACTAAGAGGTGTCGCATGACTGTATTGCGTTAGAGTATTGTAATGGTGCATCGCGGCTATCTTGGTGGGTGGCGCTGCGCGGGGAGATTGACTGTCCTAGTCTCGACTGCTAGTGTGAGTGGAAGTTCGCGGGGCGTAATCTCAGGATCAGTAGGGTATGGAGGACATAGTTTACCAGAGGTGGGACCGTCTGTCTAAGTGGCAGGGAGGACGCTTGGGCTCAGAAAGGGGTAAGAAGGCAGCGCTATTTATCCAGGGTTACAGTCAATGTCTAGAAATGTGTCACTGTACCTGGGGAGTGTCGGGTTCATCGCTTGACTGGTGAGCGTTTAAGCAGATAGTGTACCAGTGGGCCCCAGCTGTTCCCAGGCCGGCAAGAGAGAGGCAATAGCTCAGCAAAGGTGGTGTGCTGGTCTTGGCAGTATGTCAAGTCAGTTAGCCAGTCCTTGAACTTGGGAGCTCTGCCCCTGCTCCAGCGGCAAGCAACACGTCTCTTGGCCAAGAGCAATGCTATGTCAATGAATTTTCTGCATTCCCTAGGTAATTGCTTGGTATATCCAAGGATGGCTAACAGAGGGTCCGCAGGAACCTCCTCATCTACCATTTCCGCGACGGCTTCGATGACCTGCCGCCAGTAGTCAGCAACCTGGGGGCAGGACCATGCCAGGTGGAGAAAATCAGCATGTTCAGCACGGCATCGTTCGCAGCGATCATTATCGGCCAGTCCAAACCTGAATTTCCGGACCGGCGTATAATACATCCTCTGAAGGAATTTATAGTGTATTATTTTCAATCTGCAGCTGGCCGAGATGCGGGAAGTTAATACGCAGCAGTATTTCCATTGGTCATCCGAGACATCTGTTCCCAGTTCCGCCGACCAGTGCAATCGGGCAGCAGAGGCCTGTAAAGGAGC
This sequence comes from Lissotriton vulgaris, assembly GCF_964263255.1. NCBI lineage: Eukaryota > Metazoa > Chordata > Amphibia > Caudata > Salamandridae > Lissotriton > Lissotriton vulgaris. The sequence goes on from NC_141694.1 coordinate 247,274,060, forward strand.
AGCTCCGCGAAACTGGCGGTAGAGCCCAGAGACCAAATGTGTCCCATCCTGTGACTCTAAAAGATAGTGTAGTGGTGGCAGGGTCGCAGGCTCATCAGGATAGTCAGGTAGGATGTCACGCATCCCAGCACGTAGTCGGATATAGTAAAATAGGTCAAGGGGCGAATGGGTATGCGTTCCAAAAAATTGATCGGCTGATTTGAAAAGTCCGTCGTGGAACAGGTCTCCCCAGCAGACGATAAGAAGCTTGCCACAGAGCTGTCGAAATCCTACTTCCGATAGCAAGGCCAGACGTGGATGATAAGTAAGGGGAAGTTTGGGGGAGTAGGGCAGCGTGCAGAGCAGCCGCCGAGCAATGCGGCGCCATGCATCCAGCGTGCAAGAAACCGAGGTATTCGAAGTGGTGATGGAAGTCTCGGGACAGTGCAGCAGGCCATTCAGCGGGAGGGGGTGTACTATCCAGTCCTCCACCGCTATATGTGGCATGAAGGGAGTAGGGGCCATCCAATGATAGGCGTAATGCGCCTGTGCGCATAAATAGTACGTTTCGAAGTCGGGGACATCAAAGCCCCCTTGGTCATAGGGTAGGGTCAACGTCGACCATTTCAAACGGGGAGACTTACCGCCCCAAAAAAGTCTGCGCAGCTCCGTGCGAAGTGTCTTGAAGAAAAAGGCACCAGGGTAGTAGGGAATATTGAGGAAAAGGTACAGGAATCGGGGCAATAATATCATTTTTATAAGGGAAGCTCTACCAGCCATGGAGAGAGGCAACGTGATCCACCTATCAACTGAGGCAGTAAGTTTGGTCACGGCTACGCCATAATTGGAGCGGAGTGTCTCGTCCTTGGTGCGCGTGATACGAATCCCAAGATATCTGAGATCATCACGGCACCACACCAATGGGTAATCTAGGGGGAAGTCGTGCACAGCATCAGTGAGAGGAAAGAATTGCGATTTAGACCAGTTGATGTGAACGCCCGACTGAACGCCCGACTGACCTCCGAAAAGGACAAACTCACGAAGCAGGGGATTAAGGTGTTGATCCGGGTATTTGACGTACAGCGTTATGTCATCCGCATAGAGGGATACATCGATTTGCCGCTGCAGACACTGTACCGCTCCTGCTCGGTGTAATTGGCGCAGACGGCAAGCCAAAGGTTCCACTGCAATAGCGAACAATAGAGGCGAGAGCGGACACCCCTGACGGGTGCCTCTTGTAAGGTTAATGGGTGGCGACAATTTTCCATTTATCAGCACTTTTGCCGTGGGGTCTGTGTATAGGAGGCGCACCCAGGCCAAGAACATTTTAGGGAAACCCATGCTGGCCAAGACCGAGAAGAGGTAGGGCCATTCGACCGAGTCGAACGCCTTGGAGGCGTCCAGGAACACAGCTGCCACAGGGATATCAGGGTGGACTGTGCGGAGCAGGGAGAAAAGGGTGCGGAGATTATGAGACGTAGACCTGCCCGCCACAAATCCAGACTGATCAGGTAGGACAAGTCTGGTCATGAGTAGTGAAAGTCGCGTGGCCAGGACCTTAGCAAGGATCTTGACGTCACAATTCAGAAGGGAGAGTGGGCGGTAAGAGTCGCAGGAGGCGGGATCCTTGTCCGGTTTCAGAAGCGAGGTGATAACCACCTCCCGCATAGAGCAGGGCAGTATCCCATCAGCCAACGATTCGGCAAACACCTCACTCAGCACGGGAGCCATGATTTCAATATAGGCCTTGTAGAATTCGGCCGGGATGCCATCGAGCCCCGGGGCTTTACCGTTCTTGAGGGACATGATGGCTTCGCGAATCTCATCGAGCTCGAAGGGCGCCGCAAGGAATTCCCTATCTCCATCACTAAGCCAGCAGAGGGCCACTTCGCTCAAGTATTCAGCATATGGAGCGTCCTCCTCCGCCGTGGACGTATATAGTGTCGAGTAGTGTGTCGTGAAGGTAGTAAGGATCGCATCTGTTTCCCTAATGGCGGCGCCAGTTGCATCCGTGAGCTCTAAGACAGTGTTGTGTGCGCGTGGCGTGCGTGTGAGTGAAGCCAGCACTTTCCCAGGTCTCTCCCCCTCGCAGTATCTCCGGGCCACCCAGTGTTTACCCCGATATTTCGCCTCCCTGGCAGCCTCCTCCTCATATTTGGACAGCGTGTCCCTAAAGGTCACCTGCAGGCGTGGATCATCATCTACCGCCATTTGGAGCTCCAGTGCGCGCAGCTCTGTCTCTAGTGTGGTGATAGTGCGCAGGATAGCACGTAGGACCCCGTGACATTTGGAAATGCAGAACCCCCTAATGGTGACCTTGAAAGCCTCCCATATGTGCTCTACCGACTCCACTGAGCCCTTGTTTCTAGGGAAGAATTCTCTAATTTCCTCACCCAGCTCTGTGCGAAAGAGCTCGTCAAGGAGCACGTCGGGGCTTAGCCTCCACTGTGGTTTCGGACTGTCCCAACCAGGGGTCCTGAACTGCAACTTCACAGGGCTGTGATCTGAAAAAGTTCTGGGCAAGTGGTCAACCCCTATCAGCTCCTTAGTAGTGTCTCGGGTAACCAAGAAATAGTCCAGGCGCGCCCATGTCCCGGTGTGAGGTGTGAAGTGTGTGCCCTCCCGCCCATGGGGATACAGGTGTCTCCAGGCATCAAACAGACCACCCTCCTCCACCACTCCCTCCAAAATCTCTCTGGCTCGGGGCTTGTAGGAGCTAACACCATCCGCCCTGTCGAGGGGGGGCGCCAGCGCCAGATTAAAATCACCACCCCAGATGACATGTCGTGCCCCTATCGAAACAATCCTACCCCACAGTGTGGAAAAAAAGGCAGGCGAGTCAACATTCGGTGCATACATAGAGACAAATAAATAGATGTCATGTCCTACCCTGCCCCACAGCAAGACATACCGCCCCTCCCTGTCCACCTCCTCCCCGAAGCGATGGAAAGGCACACCACGGGCAATGAGAATCGCCACGCCCCTCGCATATGTCGAATAGGAGGAGAAGGCACGGGTACCTGCCCATTTGAGTCCAAAGGAGTTGTCCCTGCGTATGGGCATGTGCGTCTCCTGCAGCATGGCAACCTGTACATGATGTCTATTCAAGTAAGCAATAACATTCCTGCATTTTTTAGCATCGTTCAACCCCCGGACATTCCACGATAGACATGTCAGTCGCGCAGCAGTGTTCACAGCAGCCATGGATATAGCGACAGCAAAGGCGAAAGAGCCCAAGAGGGCCAAACAGAGGATCCACCGCCAACCCCAAAGGACCGAGTCATACACCAAGCGGAGTAATATATACACAGCGCATTCAATGCTAACCTCTCAGAAACTAGCCCCCCCCCCCACCCACCCCAGCATCCCAAACATGCCAGTAGCCTTGGATCCCCTCAACATGAACCCCCCTCTTCACCCTCCCCCCCAACGTCAGAGAGGCAAACGGCCAAACAAACAATAAGTCAGTGGGGAACACCCAATTGGGGTACATCAGAAAGTGCGCGCTGCCACTATCCGGCCCATAGCTCCAAACTGTACCGTCCCTGGTGGAGTCTAGGGCCGAGAGAGTGGTCCTTGGTATACGTTACCACTGGGGTGCAGTGTCCAGTTGATCGCCGCTCACGCATCTCCCCAATTCTCAAGTGGTGAGTCAATGCCAGCTAGTGGTCCGGTATGATGCAAATGTGAGTCAGAGTATGTAAGATCCGTTAGTCTGCATGGTGCTCAGGAGGCAGGTCCTCATTCTCTTGTTCGTCTGCAGGGGCCTGTTCATCTCTGCGTGCTCTTCGGATCGTCTTGAGGAAATCCTCAGCTTTCTGCGGGTTGGTGAAAAAGCGTTGCTTGCCCTGATGGGTGACTCTAAGCTTCGCTGGGTACAAGAGGGCGTAGTCTATTTGGGCCTCCCGCAGTTTTTTCTTCACTGGGAGGAATTTGCGCCGCTCGTCCTGGACCATCGGGGTGAAATCAGGATAAATGGAGAATGTAATGCCCTCGAACCTCAGTGATCCTTGTGTCCGGGCAGCCCTGAGGGCCGTGTCGCGGTCCCGATAATTCAAAAGACGAGCAATGATAGGTCTCGGTGGCAGGCCTGGTTGGGGCATAGGCGCCAAGGATCGGTGGGCCCTCTCCACAATGAATTGGGATGAGAAAGCTTCATCTCCGATCGAACCCTTGAGCAGTTTCTCCACATAGAGCTCCATCCTGCCCGTAGCAGTGGATTCCGGCACATTCGTAATGCGGATGTTATTCCGCCGGCTACGCGCCTCCAAATCCTCATTCTTTGCCGCTATGATGCGGAGGAGATTGTCCATTCTCGCTAGTTGCGTCGTATGGGACGCGGCGGCATCAGTGTTGTCGGAGATTCTCTGTTCCGCAGATGTAAGGCGCTCCTCATGGCGATCTACCTTATGGACCAGGGCGTCCAGTCTGGCCGTGACGCCGTCCACCTTCTCTACGACGGTGGCAAAGCCTTGACGCAACTCCTGTATCAGGTTGGTAAGGTCCGCAGCAGGAGCGATGGGTGGGGCAGGCTGTGGTGGCGGTACGCTGGGCCCCGGATTCATCTGCGCCGACGTGTTGCTTTTGCGTGTGTTATCGAAGCTCAGCTTAGGCTGGCGAGTCTCAGGTCGTCCCATGGTTGTGACCGGAGGCAAGTGAGAGGCCAAAAAGGAAGAAATAAGGCGACAGAGCACTGTGGGTAGGAGACAGCCAGGAGTAGGTAATAGGGTTCCAGGCGCAGTGTACTGTAGTATACCGCAATGCAGCCGGCGCCACCAGTAGTGCTAAATGGTCGCCAACCGTCCAGTGGCAGTGGTTGCTAGTCCTGCCCTGGGCACCCGGTTGCAGTAGCAGGCACCCGCCGTGTGCTAGCCAGGTAGTGCAGAGGCCAGAGCGTCGCCCCCCCTCCGATGGGCTGTAGGGTCAGATCCAGGGAGGCAGGCCAGTGACCAGGAGTAGCGCGGCATACAGATTAGTGCCTCTCAGTATGGCAGCTGCGTGATACGTTTACAGCCCCCAGCGCATTCAGTGCTCGAAATAGTCTATAACCCAGCCATGCGGTGTAATGTCAGGGGAGCTCCGCTCGATGGTACAACCCCTACCCCCGATCCAGGATTTCAGGCGGGCATCGCCGCGCAGGTACGGGGCTGTGGCACCGGGGGAGACAGGCACGGCGACCAGGTAGCGCTGCGTTTGCAGGCGTCGCAGCAGGAGCAGCCCGCCGTCCGTGGCAGCTCGGTGACGGCCGGGGGGAGACCCAAGGAGAGCAGGCAACAGTCTCCTACCTTCACTGTCCCCTCCGCACGCCGGCACAGCAGGATCGGGCAGACGAGGGTCCGTTGCGGCCTGGGAGCCTCGTGGCAGGCACCGAGGTCGCGTAGTTGTGGCAGCCAAGCGTCCGCCACAGGCAGCTCCAGAGCAGGCACCGGGCAGGTATCAGAAGCCCGTATCTTCGGCTCTGGGAATCGCAGCCACTCCAGACTTGACACGATTGTAGATGGCACCCCCCAGATGCGGAATCCGGTCTCCTGGGGGCACCGCGGCATCCCGTGGCGAAGGATCACGGCAGGATAAGTGACCAAGGAGCGGGAGCTGCAGGTCTAGGCAGCCATTCCGCAAGCGCGCCCTCTAGCGCCCCCACTCTCTCTAGATCATGGGTACTCACAAACTTTCTCTCAGGGGCTAAATTTACAGTGTAGTTTGTGGCCGAGGGCCGCACTGGTGGGGGCGGAGTCAAGAGGGGGCGGGGCTAAAGCAAAACGAAAACTTGTGACCATGAGGTTGCACACAGGTCCCTGCAGCAGATGCCTTCATCCACTGAGCCACCAGACCCAGCATTTACATACATCTCTCTCCCTCCTGCTCTCCCTCCTGCCCTCCCTCTCCATCTCTCTCTCCCTCCTGCCCTCCCTCTCCCTCCCCCTCTGTCATCTCACTGTGTGTGTGTCTATCTGTGTCAGCCTTCAGCCCGGGTTGAGACCGCTTCCTCAACGCGCACACACAGACAACAACACCAAAGTACTTAACAGGTCTTTAAAAGACCATTAACATATTATTGAGGCTTTGTTTGTTGTAGCGCCCCTGCATCTCCACCCTGACAATCACTGCTTGCCCGGCCCCATAGAGCAGAGGCTTTGTTCTATTTCACCTCTTTGTTGCCTTGCATCTCCACTCTGCTCTGTGGGGGCCGGGGAAGCAGTGATTGTCAGAGTGGAGATGCAGGGGCGCTAACAGGTGAAATACAAAAAAGCCTCTGCTCTGTGGGGGCCGGGGGAGCAGTGATTGTCTGCAAGGTCTGCGCACCGCCAAGGAAGGCTTGCCGGGCCACCACCGGCCCGTGGGCCGTACTATGAGTACCCCTGCTCTAGATACACATATGCTATCTAAGAGTCAGATAGTAGCATGATCCAGGTATATGGACACATACAGTTTCTGTGTCACCCACCCAGGCTGTTGTCCTTCCACCCATCATTGCTTCATCATTCACCCAGCCATGCATCTCATATTCTTGCCTTCCCAGCTAGTCTTCAATCTCAATAAGTAAGGAATATATAAGAGCTTACCTCTGGCTGCCACCACCACCGTCTCAACTCTCACAGCCGCCGCCTCCTCCCCTGAAGAATTGCCCTCCGCCTCCGTGTCGTGCACCACCACCTCCACGCTGGCCCCGCCACCAGACGTTCCACCTACAAAGTACATTTAAGAATGTTAGAATAAAGCACTCACTAGTCTTTGGTCTAGGAATGAAGACATGTGAAAACAATGTAATTTGTGACTGTCTACTTTAAAGTTAAAAAAAATGTCCCTTTTTCCAGGGAAGGTTGTCTTGCTGCACTTTTTGGCACAACTGATGAAGGCTGGTTTTTTAACACGCACCATTTTTCTCCACACAGACAGAAGATGGACTTCTAACAACAAGATCAAGTTGAAACCAGGTGAGAGCTCGGCTCGACCACAAGAAATGTCTTGAGGTTCCATGGTGATTTGAACCCGTGTTTTCAACATTGTCGTAAATACATAATTTTGGTATCAGTGAACCGCAAATGATCCATTTAGCATATCCTGGTGTTTTCGCTATGCTACGAGCAAGAGCACTCCTGTTATGAACACATTTCTGATCTACCCATGGCATCCATCTTAGATTACGGCAGCCATTTTGTATTTCTTGCCCTCACATAGTCAATGGACACGCAGTAACCTCTTTCACCTAAGGACACGTAAGCTTTAGCCGGAGATTCACCTTGCTAGTGACACGTGCACCTTAGGACAGAACACGCCATGGCTGCATGACTCGACAGAAGTTGCCTCCTCTGCCTGAGGCCAGTCCTGCTATACTGGTTCTCGTGTTCATTGGCCTGATCATGATTAGGTGGCCGAAGCTGGTAGCCTTGCCCATTTACGACCCACAAACATCTCTTATCCTGCTTTTCTATCTTCTGCACCTGGCTCTGCTCCTTTCCTTCTGGGCCTTTATTAGGGGGAGGTAACGAAATTTACGATGAGGCGGTCCGGCTCTTGAATGAAAAGTTGACATGGGATTATGATGGAACAGTGGGAACCCCTCATTCGTAATGTTTTGACATCAGATATTGTTGACGATTCCTGTGCAACGCCAAATATTTATTGTTAGGACACAAAGGTTTAGAAATGTACTAACATGTAAAGAATTTGCCCGAAGCCTAAAATTTAGTATATAAGGAGCAACCCACTTTGTACAAATTGAACAGGCTCCTAGATACTGCCCGTGTGTAGTTTCTGTGACTTCTGTGTCCCTGCAGTAATAAACCTTTGGTCTTTGACGCCACCATCGAGAAGCCCGTGTTTCTGTTTATTTGTGCACCGAGACAGGTAGAACTCCGGGGTCTTCGGGTGTTATCCCTGACACCTCTGGACGGAACCAAAAAGTCCAGAACTCCAATTGGCGCCCAACGTGGGGCGACGTCATTCGGTACCGGTCCAAAAGCCTGAAGAGTTCGAGAAGCTTCGTGTGAAGATTCCTGAGGGAGGCGCCCCACTTCATCGATCCCGGCATATCGCAAAAGTGGCCCGACGTTCTCTTCCACGAGGGTTCCCGTTCGGACGGCTGCAGTGGTCCGTTGCCTTGACCGTCGCCCTGTCTTGGACCCGAGGTGCAGTCCTTAGTACGGCGAGACGTGACGGGTTTCTCCTTGCTGACGTCTTCAGTGCCTCAGTTAAGTATTAAGTGGTTGCTAGTTGGTTACTTCGTAAGGGTTGTTCCTGTTTGGATAAAATCCTTTTTAGTTCTTGGTTTGGTTTGGTTACGTAAGATTATCACTGGTTGTTCTAGTTACGATAATCATTTGGTTTAGTTTGGGTATCGATACATTTGTTCGCTTTGGTAGGCCTAAGTTCTTGGTTCGAGTGCGCACCTTTGTTTGTGTTTTTGTCTGTTCTTTGTTCCGGATTATAAAATGGTAAGTCGGAAAAATTGTATGTTGTCGTGTTTTGGTTGCAACAGTTATTCCCGGTTGGAGGACTCATGTCTGGTTCCTCCGATTGGAACTCCTCTTTATGATCTGTATTGTAAGTTTGGAGTGGGTCCTATATCTTATAATGAGGTGTGGGTCCGATATAAGGAGAAAGACGGTGTCCTTAGTTGGCCACTGCATGGTAGTTTTGAACCTGAAGTTCTTGATAATTTAGAAATGAAATTGTTTAAGAAGAAAGCCCGGCCGGCAATGTTTGATTCTCTCCGTTATTGGCGAAAAGAATCTAAACAGAGAGAAATTAAACAGTTGAAGAAAGAACAGAAAGAGCAAGAGTTGACTTTAGAACAGTCTGCTAAGCAGCTGCAACTCAACGAGTCTGAGAAAGCAATGGAGGTGGCCAATAGAGAGCGTAATTTAGCGATAGACAAGTGCTATCCTGCCTTGCCATCGAGTACAGCTAAGATAGTAGAGGACCCCGAAAACGATCCTCTGTTGTCTTACTTGTTACGGTCACCCCCACCGTATGCACAGGGTGCTACGGCTCCACCTTTACCGGTTGCTGGACAGCCTGGTATTCTTGCTCCTGCTCCCCTGAATCAAGCTCCTGTACCTCCTGTGGTCAATGTTAATGTTCCTTCGGCACCCCCTCTTCCAGGGTTGCCGGCTTCTTTACCTATACCTGTATCGCTTACACCCGTTGTTTCACAAGCTACTTTGCCAGCTACTTCTACTGCTCCTGTTTTATCTGTTCCAACTGCTACTTTACTTACTGCTTCTGCTAGCATCATGACTCCGCTTTCTGTTCGTCGGAGAATCACCGATTCTGTCTCTAATATTCTATCTCCCTTTTATAAAACTTTAATTAAGACTCCTGCCTCTGACTCTGTGCAGAGACGTAGTCAGCTTCCCAGTACTGAAGAACGGGGAATATTAGATTCCACAGCTCTTAGATGGATTTCAAAAAGTGGAAGATATAGTACTAGAGATGTATTAGATACATTTATGCAATGGAATGAACCGACACAACGATATGTGTTCGACGAAATGTGCTCCCTTTTGCGTGAGGAATTGGAAGAGGATGACTCTGAATCAAATCTAGAAGAATTAATTAATGTTCAGAAAGAATTTGCTGCAGGTATGATAGTTGGTCAAAATATAAAGGAAGCGATGGAACTGATTTTAAGTTATAGGAATGATCCATCCCTTCGTTCACCGAGGGAGTTAGAAAAACGTAGTACGAAGCAGAATCGCCAATATCCAATGAGGGAGGTTCCTCCAATTTGGCGCGAAGCTGTGCAAGCAGATGCGGTTCGTGGTATTGCTGCCGCTCCGGCCCAATTCCAAAGAGTGTGGATACACATTCCGTGGAAGCGAGCCGAAGTGTTAGCAGTGAAACAGGCCTTGCCTGATCCGCGTAAAAATCCAGCCGGATATTACAAAGAGTTAGCGCAGACAGTTGAAGCTTGTGTGATGAATTTAGCGGACATTGACATGTTATTTGGGAATGTAGTTCCGCAACCAATTTGGGCTAAAATTCGTAAAGAGAATCATCCAGTTGCCCTAGGTGGTGATTGGGCAGCTATAATTGCAGCGGATGGTCAACAAATAGGTGGTTCCAAACCCGAACCTCTAATTGCTGATTTACCAGGTAGAATAATTGACTTAATGAAGACTCTGATGCCAGCATTGCGCGTTAACTGGGACAAGTTGTCCGCATGCAGGCAAAAGAAGGACGAAAGTGTTTCCGACTTTTTCACAAGGTTTGAAGAGACTTTCGTAGATCATAGTGGTCAGGATATGAGTACGGAAGGGGGACAGAGACTATTTGTTGATAAATTTGTGCACAATCTGTTGCCAGAGCTTAGTAATAAATTGAAAGATTCCGAGAGTGCGTGGGCTGTCTCTACGAATGCGCAAATACTTGCAACTGCCCAGTACTATGAAAATAGGGATAAAGAGGAGAAGGAAAAGTCAGAGAAGAAGACAAAAGATTTAAAAACTAAAGTTCTTTTGCAGCAAGCGTATCCGCCTCGCACGAATCAGACTAATACACAGCAAGGGTCATATCAAAGGACAGATTATGGTTCTCAGAGACCGCAATACCAGTGGAATCAGTGTGCATATTGTAAGAAGGAAGGTCATTATAAAAATGAGTGTCCAGTCTTAGCGCAAAATAATGCTGCAGCAGCTCAGAGAGGTCGTGGTGGTTCTATGCAAAATTCTAGAGGTCGAGGACGAGGTGCTATGCCTCCACAAACGAGTGATCGCCCTTCTAATCATTTTGATCAACGAAATGGACAGTCTGCTCAACAAAATAGATCTCAACAGTACCATGTTGAAGACTATTGTGAAGTTGGTGAGGAATTTCAGCAAAATGAGTACTAGGACAGCCATGGACAAAGAGAGGGAGTAGTATCAGTTCCAGTAGATCAGAGTGGGCCTTATGTCGCAGTAGCAACATCAGGTGTAGTCGAACCGTTTCTGTTGGATACTGGTGCAGCAAAAAGTTCTATCATACATGAGAAACTCCCTGGCGCACCTTTGTCTGGCTTAACAAATGTTTCTGTAGGTTTTTCAGGCGCCCCTGTTTACAACCCCGTATCTGGTCCTTTGTCTATTTCTGTTGGACCGTGTCAATTGAAAGCACCATTGATTTTGACGACAGGTTGTAAGGAAAATCTGCTTGGTTTAGACTTGTTAAAACGCCTATATGCGACATTGTACTGTTCTCCGGCAGGAGTACAGCTTACGTTGGGTAAAAGAATCACCTCCCCGATGTACTTGTCGATGGATGCGCTCCCACCAGAGCTGCGTTCTCTCCCTGATACTCTTTGGGCGACTGGTCCTAACGATGTAGGTCTTTTAGAAATTCCACCATATGTAGTCACTTTGAAAGCGAATGTCAAATTTCCACGAATCCCACAATACAAGATCTCTAGTGAAGGTGAACGTGCTCTTTTATTGATTGTGCAAGATTTGATCAAGAAAGGCGTAGTAGAAGAAACTAGAGGAAATGTCTGTAATAGTCCTGTATTGCCAATTCTGAAACGTACTGATCCTTCAAAGCCTCCAGTCTATAGGTTTGTAATTGATCTTAGAGAGGTTAACAAAATTGTGATTCCACAGTTCCCTGTGGTTCAAGACATAACTGCATTGTTAACGTTGATTCCTGCTACAGCCACATGGTTTTCAGTTATCGACTTGAAGAATGCCTTTTTCAGCATTCCGATAGCCGAGGAAAGCAGAGATATTTTCGGCTTCTCTCTAGGAGGTCGAAGCTTCAGGTTTAAACGTGCTCCACAAGGGTATTGTGAGAGTCCGTCCATTTACAGCCAGGCATTAAAAAGTCAGTTAGATTCCTTTGTACTTCCTCCTGGTTCTGCTTTAGTGCAATATGTAGATGATCTTCTAGTGGCTGCCGATGACAAGGAAACTTGCAAAGCAGCTACAATTTCATTATTACATCATTTGTCTAGTCTGAATCACAAGGTGTCACCTTCGAAAATGCAATATTGTTGCCAAGAAGTGACCTACCTAGGTCATCTCTTGTCAAAGGAGGGAAGAAAGTGGACCCCAGAGAGAATAAAAGCAATTACGCAGATGAATGTTCCTAGCACACAGAGAGAAGTACGTGCCTTTTTAGGTATTACCTCATACTGTAGGCAGTGGATCCCAAATTTTTCTCTTTTGGCAAAACCATTGGTAGCTTTGACTGGGAAAAATGTTCCGAGTCCGGTGCCATGGTCTGCCGAATGTCAGCAGAGTTTTTCTGAGTTATGAAACGCACTGTGTTCAGCTCCTGTGTTGGGTACACCTGACTACAGTAAGCCATTCACGCTCTATGTTCACGAGAGAGAAGGTTGTGCGCTGAGTGTTCTGACACAGAGATTTGGTGATAAACAACGCCCTTGTGCGTATTTTTCATCAACATTAGATCCGGTAGCTAGAGCGTTGCCTAGTTGTTTGAGAGCTACAGCAGCAGCTGCGGCTTCCATTCGACAATCTGCTGGTTTGGTGATGAACAACATGCTAGTGGTTATGGTTCCTCATGCTGTGGACACACTCATGAACCGAACCAAGACGCAACACCTTACCAGTGCTAGATTATCTGGCTACGAGCTGACATTGCTAGCGAGTCATATTCAGATCAAAAGATGCAATGTATTGAATCCAGCAACATTGTTGCCGTCTAGTCAAGAGTCGAGTGATTCCGAACCACATGACTGTTACTTCAGAACCGAGGAAGAGACAAAAGGACGAATTGATCTTAAAGACACTCCGTTGTCAGATCCAGATGGCACGTTGTATGTTGATGGGTCTTGCTTTAAATTGGAGAATGGTGATGTGACTGCTGCTTATGCAGTAACGACTTTGAGGACGATTGTGGAGACTGCGAGAGTGAGTCAGAATTCTGCCCAAGCTGCGGAATTAATCGCACTAACGAGAGCGTGTGTTTTAGCTAAGGGAAAGAGAGTGAATGTGTTCACAGATAGTCAGTACGCGTTCGGCGTGGCCCACAGTTTTGGCCGTTTGTGGAAAGAGAGAGGTTTCATTACGTCCCATGGGACTAAGATTCAACATGGTCAGCTAGTTAACGACTTGTTGGAATCTCTAACCCTGCCGACTGAAGTTGCGATTGTGAAGTGCAGTGCTCATAAAGCAATCACGGATGATGTTGGTCGTGGGAATGCTTTTGCTGATGAGACCGCTAAACAGACAGCTAGAAATATGATGAGTAGAATGTATGTTGCAACGTCTGCAAGATGGATTTCTGAGTCTGGAATGTGTGAGGACACAGTGGAAAGTGTGAAAGAAATTCAGAAAGAGGCGACTGAGGAGGAAAAGCTTGCATGGAAAGAGAATACGGGTAAATTGGACTCGAGTGGGTGTTGGATTGATTTGTCGGAACAACAGCGTTGGATGTTGCCTGATGCGTATGTGCTTGCAGTAGTAACGATGGCACATGGAGCAGCGCATATCAGTTCTAAAGGGATTTGTAAGATGTTGGCTCCAGTCTGGAAGAATGATGGGATTAGTAAGTGTGCAGAGAGAGTGGTGAGAAATTGCATGGTATGCCTGTTGCATAATCCTGGCAAGGGAATCCCCACACCCGCTGGTCATTTTGCTCCTCCTTCTTGCCCCTTTGAAGTGATTCAGTTAGACTTCATTCACATGGATCGTTGCAACAATCTAAAGTACGTCCTAGTGGTAGTTTGTGCTTTTTCCAGATGGATCGAAGCATATCCACTGAAGGACAATACTGCCTTGTCCACTGCCAAAATCCTTCTCAAAGAATATTTCCCCAGGTATGGCATGCCACGGATTGTATGGTCAGATAACGGAAGTGAGTTTGTAGGGAAAGTTATGCAGAGTGTGTGTGCCGGTTTAGGGATAAAACAAAAGTTCCACAGTGCGAACCATCCCCAGTCTGCTGGTTTAGTTGAGGGTTACAATGGCACCCTCAAACTGAAACTTGCTAAGATACAAGCATCCACGGGTTTGCCCTGGCCAAATGCACTACCTTTGGCTCTGTTATCCACAAGAGCGACTGTGCATTCTAGAGTAGGGCTTAGTCCATACGAAATAGTATTTGGTCGTCCTGCAAACGTTTGGGGGGTACCTAGACCAAAGGAATTTAAACAGCTGGAATACCCAATGTTAATTGATTACCTTTTCGACTTGACTGCTAAATTGAGTCTTATTCACCAACAGGTTTTCGATGCATTGCCAAAGCCACCGGAGAGTCCAGGTCATCAGCTGAAACCAGGTGATCAAGTGGTCATCCGTAATTTTGCAAGGACGAAAAATCTCCAACCCAGATTCGTTGGCCCATTCCAGGTGTTGTTGGCGACGAGAACTGCTATTCGTGTGGCTGGCCGAAAAAACTGGATCCATACAACGCACGTCAAGCGTGTGCCTCTGCCGCTTCCTTATGATAACTGGGTGAAGAAAGGAATCGGTGCCTCTGAAACTGAACAAATACCCAGATTTATCCCTTTCAGCGATGCAGAACTAATCACTGACACATCGAACTTTGACTCCCCTTCTGAAACTGCTCTTTTGAACTCTGAACATTTGTCATCTGCATCAAAAGAAGATTTGCCATCTGCGAACTTGAACATTGCAACACCTGCTGAAAATACACTGTTTCCAGATCAAACAGCTCCTGCAAAACTGAGATACAATTTACGATCTCGCAATATGGACAAATAAAGCAGGAAACTGCCTATTTTACACATTTGAATTTTGATACATTGCCTCCAGCCAGGAAGTTTGCTAATACTTTGTATTGTTTTGTTGTTTTAAAATTGCCTTGCCGTCTGGGTAGCCGTAGGGTCGTGGCTGTGTGCCTAGTTGTATCTGCGGGGGTCACACACAAGGTCGATCTTTCTGTTAGTTCTGGGAACTCCCAGGGCTGATAGAGGCATTTTCAACTACGTACACATCATCAGTGGTCGCGAGCGGATTGTAGAAGATGGAGCTTCCTGAGCTGCAACGAGAGAATGTAATTTATGTTCGCAGAAATAGACTTTACAAAATTCTTCACAGCAAATGCTTTCTAATGCAATGCGCAGTTACGTTTTTGATTGTTTTAATAACGTTGGTGGGTGGAATCGTCTTTTGTGTGCATTTAATTTTTACGCCGGTAACAACTACAGTACCTCCCCTTGATCCTGCTACTTCTACTGTTTCTTCTATGCATTCTTTTCACTCGTTTCCTGAACACGAGCAAGCTCGACGCTCAGAATTCATTAATAACACTTTTGTACAGCTCTTGCATCAGCACCAACTGGTAGTTAACACTACAGACTGCTGGGTGTGTGGCTTGATACCCCACACTATGGATAAAGGCATTCCCTATCTAGTCTTGCCTTTTAGCTATAATGGATAATTTCAGGCCCTTCAGACCATTTTTGCCTATGCCCTTGAGACCTATCCTCCCCGTCCACCACGTTCCACTAAATACAACTCTGCCAACAAAGCTTTAGTCCAGGGAATTATTGACATGATTAAAGACGTCAATAATACTCCATCTTACCCTAGAGATGAATTACGAGTATATTTGAGTTGGAATTCTACAGAGTATCTCCTTAGTTTGGGAGAAAGCAAGCGTAAAAGCTCCACTCCAGTGTGGGTCGTGCCTCACTGAGGTCAAGTCTGTTTGCAAGGAAATGGGAGAAATCCGAGAGCTCAGCTAGGGAGGAGTGAGTGCGTTGAGACTTACGTGTTTCCGTCTAACTCTTCCCCTGCCTTTCTTACTGCTAGGGGTACCTACTTCATCTGTCAAGACAGAGCGTATACATGGCTGCCTGCTGACTTTTCAGGTTCATGTTATATTGCTCGACTGTTGCCTCCAACGTACACTGCTTCTTCAGATTATCACAAGACCAGAATAGCAAGAGGTGTTTTCAGCAAGGAAGATACCGCTGGTCAGGAAGCTGGAGACTTCTTCAAAGGTTTCCTTCCGTTTTGGGGGCCTATGGCCAATAGCAGAAATCTACGTCAGCTAACACGGGTAGTTGAATCTACTATTACAGAAACTGCTGGTGCCCTTAGTAACTTAACAGCTGAGCTTCAGGCGGATCGTCTCATGACATTGCAGAATCGTATGGTTCTAGACGTAATACTTGCAGATCGAGGTGGGGTATGCAGAATGATCCAATCGAGCTGCTGTGTTTTTATTCCCAATAATGCTCCGACCGTCTATGAAGCGATCTCTAAGCTACACAAGATTTCCGACTCTATACACGTAGACAAGGGAAACTGGTCCTTCATGGAGTGGTTTTGGATTCTGCTATCAGCGTGGGGATGGAAGGTTCTGATGGTCATTGGTGTCATCCTAGTATTCCTGTTCTCGTGCTGCCTTATTATCCAATGTGGTCCCGCTTTGTGTAGTCTCTGTGCTGCAACCTGTTTCAGAAAACCACCTGCGTTTGGAGAAAAGGCGCGAGAAAGAATGATGATGCAACAACATGTCACTGACCTGATGAGCATAGAGATAGACTCGGACATAGAGTAATTGCCTATGTAAGGGCAAAAGGAGGGTCTGAGGTTCCATGGTGATTTGAACCCGTGTTTTCAACATTGTCGTAAATACATAATTTTGGTATCAGTGAACCGCAAATGATCCATTTAGCATATCCTGGTGTTTTCGCTATGCTACGAGCAAGAGCACTCCTGTTATGAACACATTTCTGATCTACCCATGGCATCCATCTTAGATTACGGCAGCCATTTTGTATTTCTTGCCCTCACATAGTCAATGGACACGCAGTAACCTCTTTCACCTAAGGACACGTAAGCTTTAGCCGGAGATTCACCTTGCTAGTGACACGTGCACCTTAGGACAGAACACGCCATGGCTGCATTACTCGACAGAAGTTGCCTCCTCTGCCTGAGGCCAGTCCTGCTATACTGGTTCTCGTGTTCGTTGGCCTGATCATGATTAGGCGGCCGAAGCTGGTAGCCTTGCCCATTTACGACCCACAAACATCTCTTATCCTGCTTTTCTATCTTCTGCACCTGGCTCTGCTCCTTTCCTTCTGGGCCTTTATTAGGGGGAGGTAACGAAATTTACGATGAGGCGGTCCGGCTCTTGAATGAAAAGTTGACATGGGATTATGATGGAACAGTGGGAACCCCTCGTTCGTAATGTTTTGACATCAGATATTGTTGACGATTCCTGTGCAACGCCAAATATTTATTGTTTAGGACACAAAGGTTTAGAAATGTACTAACATGTAAAGAATTTGCCCGAAGCCTAAAATTTAGTATATAAGGAGCAACCCACTTTGTACAAATCGAACAGGCTCCTAGATACTGCCCGTGTGTAGTTTCTGTGACTTCTGTGTCCCTGCAGTAATAAACCTTTGGTCTTTGACGCCACCATCGAGAAGCCCGTGTTTCTGTTTATTTGTGCACCGAGACAGGTAGAACTCTGGGGTCTTCGGGTGTTATCCCTGACACCTCTGGACGGAACCAAAAAGTCCAGAACTCCAGTCTTCAATTAATCGTCAGCACTAACCACTTTTCCATTATCAGTTAAACGTTTAGTTTTATTATGACTTCATTTTAATAAATGTGTTTACTTTTAATAAAGCTTTTAAACTTAAATACAATCTGTGTTTTTTGGTCCAGACTAGAGTGACTGAGCGAAAGGTTTTGCAATTTTTGCAAGCATGAGTCCAGATAGAACACTTCAAAAGACATTATGGACAATCCCAGAGGACTGCACTAAGTTGATAGAGCTATTGCTGACTAGAATCATGGGAGTTTCCCCAACCGTGCAATCTTAGTTAGCTACACAGACAGACTAATAAGAATAATCTAGTAATACCACAGGGAGTCATAGTAGAGGCAGGATAAGAATTTAGATACAGTCTACAAGAAGATCAAAGACAATTTTGAAAAAAGTCAAATGAGGAACGCTAGGAAAAATAGGTACTAGTCTAAAATGAAAACTTACTGGGGCCAGCAAAGGAGCCCTCGCCTGCCCGATCCTGGCCCTGTTGAACAGCATCCGCCGCCTGCTGCTCCTGTGTCCTCCTCTCGCCCCTGGGGGGAGCTGACGTACAACATGAAAGAAAGAACAGAAAACATGGATGATTGTTGCTTGTCAATGTCAACCAAATCAAACATTTCAAAAGAACAATAACAAAATATTTCCGCGAAATTATATTGATTAGGGTTAGTTTTCATTTATTTGCGGACCTGTGACTTCGAAAGTCACGTAACTCACCAAACAAAGTACTGAAAGGTTCACCTAGGACTGGCAGGCAGCAGTCTGCAGGCAAGACGCAAAGTGACAGACAAACTCCATTGTGATTTCAGTCAGATCAGTGACAACACTAACAGTTGCCTGCTACATTACCAGTCATTTAAATAGTCAAACTATCAATCCACCGCCACTATTTTTCTTATTGTCAGGGGTACAAAGGAAGGGTTAGATTTAAGCCCCTTGCGGCTCTTTTGCTCCGTTCTTGCGTGACTTTTGTGACGCAGCAGCTAAACAAAAAAGGGCGCCATGGTGCGGCGTATAATATTATAACAACGTGACGCATTTGGGAGATGCATCCCGTTATAAAGCCCTGCGCCATCAGGGGGTGTTCCGGCGCAAGGGAGGGCATTCCTGCGCTGGAACACATCCTAAAAGTGGCTGAGGGAAATCTACAAAATTTCAATCAGTCACCTTTAGGACAATGATGCGTCACACAAACCCTGCACCTGCTTGAAGCAGACGTACGGCTTGACCCAGCATTTGGGAGATAGGGTACCCCAGAGCATTGCTGGAGCTGCGCCATCGTTGCGACGCAACTCCAGCAGTAAAGCTTCGGTGACGTTTTGGGCCCATGGTGCGCCGCATTGCAAATACAGCGCACCATGTTTGGTGGTGGTAGCGGGCCGCACAATTAATGGCGCATCCCTGCTACTTTGCAGGGATGCGATGGTAATTGCAATTCTGCCCCTTAGGGGCATACTTACTTACGCGTTCTGGCGCATCTCCAGAGATGCGCCAGATCAAATGCGTCACGCAAAACTACCCTTGCGACACGGCAGATGCGCCTCATTTACAATGCGGCGCGCCCTGGCGCAAGGGTAGGCACTTGCGTGACGCATCTCGTCACGTAAGAGCGGCGCATCGCTGGAGTCACGTCGCCAATGCAATGCAACTCCAGTAATGCTCAGGGCCACCCAATACTTAACATGCTGTGTCAGTCCTTTCGCCTGCTTCAAGCAGGCATAAGGAATTGAATTAAGTAAGGAATATATAAGAGCTTACCTCTGGCCGCCACCACCACCGTCTCAACTCTCACAGCCGCCGCCTCCTCCCCTGAAGAATTTCCCTCCGCCTCCGTGTCGAGCACCACCACCTCCACGCTGGCCCCGCCACCAGATGTTCCACCTACAAAGTACATTTAAGAATGTTAGAATAAAGCACTCACTAGTCTTTGGTCTAGGAATGAAGACATGTGAAAACAATGTAATTTGTGACTGTCTACTTTAAAGTTAAAAAAAATGTCCCTTTTTCCAGGGAAGGTTGTCTTGCTGCACTTTTTGGCACAACTGATGAAGGCTGGTTTTTTAACACGCACCATTTTTCTCCACACAGACAGAAGATGGACTTCTAACAACAAGATCAAGTTGAAACCAGGTGAGAGCTCGGCTCGACCACAAGAAATGTCTTCAATTAATCGTCAGCACTAACCACTTTTCCATTATTAGTTAAACGTTTAGTTTTATTATGACTTCATTTTAATAAATGTGTTTACTTTTAATAAAGCTTTTAAACTTAAATACAATCTGTGCTTTTTGGTCCAGACTAGAGTGACTGAGCGAAAGGTTTTGCAATTTTTGCAAGCATGAGTCCAGATAGAACACTTCAAAAGACATTATGGACAATCCCAGAGGACTGCACTAAGTTGATAGAGCTATTGCTGACTAGAATCATGGGAGTTTCCCCAACCGTGCAATCTTAGTTAGCTACACAGACAGACTAATAAGAATAATCTAGTAATACCACAGGGAGTCATAGTAGAGGCAGGATAAGAATTTAGATACAGTCTACAAGAAGATCAAAGACAATTTTGAAAAAAGTCAAATGAGGAACGCTAGGAAAAATAGGTACTAGTCTAAAATGAAAACTTACTGGGGCCAGCAAAGGAGCCCTCGCCTGCCCGATCCTGGCCCTGTTGAACAGCATCCGCCGCCTGCTGCTCCTGTGTCTTCCTCTCGCCCCTGGGGGGAGCTGACGTACAACATGAAAGAAAGAACAGAAAACATGGATGATTGTTGCTTGTCAATGTCAACCAAATCAAACATTTCAAAAGAACAATAACAAAATATTTCCGCGAAATTATATTGATTAGGGTTAGTTTTCATTTATTTGCGGACCTGTGACTTCGAAAGTCACGTAACTCACCAAACAAAGTACTGAAAGGTTCACCTAGGACTGGCAGGCAGCAGTCCGCAGGCAAGACGCAAAGTGACAGACAAACTCCATTGTGATTTCAGTCAGATCAGTGACAACACTAACAGTTGCCTGCTACATTACAAGTCATTTAAATAGTCAAACTATCAATCCACCGCCACTATTTTTCTTATTGTCAGGGGTACAAAGGAAGGGGCAGATTTAAGCTCCTTGCGGCTCTTTTGCTCCGTTCTTGCGTGACTTTTGTGACGCAGCAGCTAAACAAAAAGGGCGCCATGGTGCGGCGTTTAATATTATAACAACGTGACGCATTTGGGAGATGCATCCCGTTATAAAGCCCTGCGCCATCAGGGGGCGTTCCGGCGCAAGGGAGGGCATTCCTGCGCTGGAACACATCCTAAAAGTGGCTGAGGGAAATCTACAAAATTTCAATCAGTCACCTTTAGGACAATGATGCGTCACACAAACCCTGCACCTGCTTGAAGCAGACGTACGGCTTGACCCAGCATTGGGGAGATAGGGTACCCCAGAGCATTGCTGGAGCTGCGCCATCGTTGCGACGCAACTCCAGCAGTAAAGCTTCGGTGACGTTTTGGGCCCATGGTGCGCCGCATTGCAAATACGGCGCACCATGTTTGGTGGTGGTAGCGGGCCGCACAATTAATGGCGCATCCCTGCTACTTTGCAGGGATGCGACGATAATTGCAATTCTGCCCCTTAAGGGCATACTTACTTACGCGTTCTGGCGCATCTCCAGAGATGCGCCAGATCAAATGCGTCACGCAAAACTACCCTTGCGACACGGCAGATGCGCCTCATTTACAATGCGGCGCGCCCTGGCGCAAGGGTAGGCACTTGCGTGACGCATCTCGTCACGTAAGAGCGGCGCATCGCTGGAGTCACGTCGCCAACGCAATGCAACTCCAGTAATGCTCAGGGCCACCCAATACTTAACATGCTGTGTCAGTCCTTTCGCCTGCTTCAAGCAGGCATAAGGAATTGAATTGACGTAGCAGCGTCGCAGAAGTGCCTGCGTTAAATCTTGTAGATTTCACGCAGGCAATTTTGCGAGGCGCACAGCCGCCGGACCGCCCACCCTGCGTACTAGGAACGCACCCATTGTGGTGCAGGCCCATGGCTTTATAACGTGACACATCTCCCTAGATGCGTCATGCTGTAAATGACTCGCAGGGATGCAGCACGTTTACGCCGCTGTTGCGTCACGCAAGGCAACGTAAACGTGGCGCAAGGGGCTTGTAAATGTAATCTGCCCCCTAGTGTCTAGCATTACGCAGTTCTGTAAAGTACACTCATACATAATAGTTACTCAGGCCAATGAGACCACGAAATAGAAAACAAATAAGCATAGTAGCAACGCCACTGAGAAGGAGAGCAGTGTACCTGAAATGCACAGAAGATTTTGAAATATAATTTAACTACAATGTAATCGTCATCAGCGGCATTATTGGCTTGCTCCATGTAAAAAACAATTATTTGCAATACAACAACACAGAGCAGGAGAAAACATCATAGTAGTGAGTGATGAAATGGCTACTACTACTCACCAAGCCCGTGGATCTCCAAGCCGAGCTGGTCCAGCAGGTCGCGCTCCCGGTCCAGGAGGTCCGTCCAGCGATGGGTGACCTGGCTGTAGGTGCGCTGGACCCCGTAGAGGTGGGATATGGCCCAGCACACCTTCTCCCACCGCTTCCGGCGCTCCCGCATGTTGTAGCCGCCGGCCGCGATCCTGCCGCCTCCCGCGATGGTCCTGGGCAGGCGGCGCTGGACAAAGTAGACCAGCGCGCCCACTTCCTCCGGGCTGAATATCTCCCGTCGCGTCACCTGCTCCCCCCTCAATCTCCCGCATGCTGTCCTGGCACTGGGTCCAGGACTACTCCCCGCCGCCGCTGCGGCCCTCAAGTGCCTGGGCAGCTTCACAGCGCCTGGCTTGACCATGGTCTGGGCAGGTAAGGTAGGAAGAAGTAGAAAATTAAGAAAGAATAGGATAGGGAAGAAGAAAAGAAAAGAGTTTAAAAAAGTAGTTTAAAAGTAAAGAAAAATAGCAGAAAAGACAAAAATATACAGCTAGGAAAAGAGAGGGATAGATAAGAAGCAAAATCGTAAAAAAAAAACTGAAAACAAGCAAAGGATGACAAAGATACCAAGAGGATTAAACACCATGCCCAGACACAGGAAATGAATGAAAAACAAGATGGCCGGCGCCCGTTCACGAGCGCGAAAGTAAGTTTGCGCGAGATTTCCCTCGCGATCTCGTGCGAACCTCTACTCGCAATGCGCTTACTGCGCGAGATTATACATAGCGGGCGGAAATGGAAATACGTCACGCAAACAAAATGGCCGCGCCCGTACTTGACCTTGGGGTAAATTCGCGTGTTGCGCTGCAAGCGGCTCGCGAATACTGCAAAAAAACTCGCGAAACAACAAGCCGCAAAAAAATAAAAAGCTCATTCGCACGAATTGGCGGCTTCCGCGGTCGGTTTTGCACGACGCCGCGCCCCGCGAATAGCGCGAAAAAAAACGAAAAACGATTTTTGCAAAAGCAAAAGCAATGAGCAGGTGCAAAAGGTCAACCTCATGATTTGTAACGATGCCCTGTAGTGCTTCCTGAGGGGGCCCTCCAGAATTCAGTTGCCTGCTTGCAACTATTGTTGACCCTGCTCTGACCTTAACTGTATGCCACAAAGGTCCTGATTTACAGCTAAAGGAGCAGACATGCAGGTGCCAGGCTGGAACTTCAAATTCTTTCAGTGACACATTAATTAGCCCCTAATTCATTATTGTCAGTTGGGGCAGGGCAGGTGTTGTTAATAAACTAACCCCAAATTAATTCATGTCAGTTCAAGCAGGGCAGGTGGACTTGCTTTTCCCCCCCATCTTCTACAGTGATGATGAACCAGAGGGTGGCATTGATGTAACAGAGGGTGGCATGGGTCAAAGAGAGGGTGCCAGTGGTGAAACAGAGGGTGCTGGGAGGCTGTGATGATGAGCCAGACGTAGAAACAACATAGTCGCGACCGTTGCGAGCCGACAAGTAAGTTCGCAATTGCGAACTAGTACCAAATCCTCGCGAACTGGCAGAAACACTTGCGAACACAAAAAAAAAAATCCGCAAATTCGCGAGAATTTGCGGATTTTGCGGATTGCGAATTCGCAAATCCCCAAAATTCGCGAACGCGAGATTCGCAAAATTCGCCCATGCTTACCCAAAACTCCCTCAATGTCGGATATCGCCCGAGGGCGAGAAGGCACTGGTAGAAATCATTCAATCCTTAGTCGATGCAGGAGTGGTAGAGGAAGTAGTCAGCAACGTCTGTAATTGCCCTATCCTACCCATTGTTAAGAAACAAGGCAAGGGAGATGAGAAGGCTTATCGCTTCATCATTGACCTCCAAGAGGTGAACAAAGTAGTTATACCTCAGTCCCCAGTAGTCTCCGACATCACCACTATCTTGACCGTGATCCCCTCCACTGCCGCTGTCTTCACTGTCATAGACCTCAAAAATGCTTTCTTTTCCATCCCCATCCACTCGGACAGCCGATACCTCTTCGGCTTCACCCTAAAGGCCCGTTCATACAGATTCTGTAGAGCGCCCGAGGGCTACACTGAGAGCCCCAGCATTTACAGCCAGGCTCTCAAGAGACAGCTGAACTCAGTCCAGCTCCCGGACGGAGTGGTGTTAATCCAGTATGTCGACGACATTCTCTTGGCAGCCGACACCACTCCACTTGCCATCACAGCCACCATCCAACTCCTGCACTTCCTCGCGGAGAACGGTCACAAGGTCTCCAAAAAGAAGCTGCAGTTCTGCCAACCCCAGGTGACATACTTAGGCCACCTCCTGTCCAAAGACGGGAGGAAGCTCACACCCGATCGGATCCAGACTATCCTAGAGACCCCTGTTCCTTAAACTCAGAAACAAGTTCGCTCCCTAGTGGGCCTCACGTCCTTCTGTCGGCAGTGGCTACCAAACTTTAGTCTTATTGTCAAACCTCTACTCTCTCTGTTAGCAAAAGATGTTCCCTTCCCACTCCCTTGGACCCCTGAATGCCAATCCTCCTTTCAGGAGCGTTGGGATGCCCTTTGTTCAGCCCCTGTCCTAGGAACTCCCGACTACACCAAACCCTTCTCCCTCTTCACCCACGAAAGGGAGGGGTGCGCTTTGTCTGTCCTAACACAACCCATAGGTCCCAAGCAACGCCCTTGTGCCTACTTCTCTGCCACTCTCAACCCCGTAGCCAGAGCTCTGCCCGCCTGCCTTCGAGCGGTAGCTGCCGCTGCCGTCTCTATCCGACAAAGTGAAGGGATTGTACTTTCAATTTCCCTCACAGTGCTGGTCCCCCATGCTGTCGACACCCTCCTGAACCAGACTAAAACCCAGCACCTGACTAGCGCACGACTGACTGGTTACGAATTGACTCTGCTTGCACCCCATATCACACTGAAACGATGCACCACTTTGAATCCTGCCACTCTGTTGCAACTCCCTGATTACGACCCCAATGTGTCCCCCATGCATGACTGTGTGACCCTCAAGGGCGAGCAAACTAGAAGTAGGGCTGACCTCCGTGACACTGCTATCCCAGACCCTGATGGAGAGCTATGGGTAGACGGTTCGTGCATTAAGCTCCCCGACGGCACGACCTCAGCTGCCTACGCAGTCACCACAGCCCGGACGGTAGTCGAGACGGCCCGCATCACCCAACGGTCCGCACAAGCAGCAGAACTGATTGCCCTCACACGAGCGTGCATCCTAGCAGCAGGCACAGTTGCAAACATTTACACTGACAGCCAGTATGCCTTCGGGGTACTTCATCATTTTGGACTCTTATGGAAAGAAAGGGGATTCCTGACTTCGCATGGCACACCCATCCTTCACGGAGATTTAGTCTCTGCCCTGACCGAAGCAGTCCTCCTCCCCAAGCGGTTAGCGGTGATAAAATGTCAGGCACATAAGAAGGTAACAGATCTCATTGGGCAAGGAAACGCACTAGCTGACCTCACTGCCCAAACAACAGCTGAGAATAGGACAACCACACACATGTATGTGACTAGGTCACAGACGGAGAAATGGAAGGACGCCAGAGAACACATTAGGGACATACAGATGGCCTGTTCCCCCCAAGAACTGACTGAATGGGCGCGGGTGGGACTGAAAGATGATGAAGGCTGCTGGCTGACAAAGGACACGAACAAATGGCTGCTACCCAATTCCTACTTGATCCCCATACTAACCATGGCACACTCCCCAGCACACATAGGATCTGCCCCCATGATTGAACTCATCACGCGAGTCTGGACCAACAACAAGATCCCCGACTCTGCTAGACGCCTAGTTCAGCAATGCTTAATCTGCTTGCAACACAACCCAGGGACCTGTTACACCAACCCAGAGACACTCGAACTGGCAAAGTTTCCCGATCCCACTGTGCCATCCAGAGAAGGGTACAACCTACGAAAAAAGGGAGGAGTTCGGCAAAGCAGACCACTGGCTAAGTCAAATCTCGGAGCGGTAGCCTAACACACTCGAGGTTGCCAGGAGAGAAGTCTGAGGAAGCTGGTGGTTCTGCCCGCTACCGAGCACTCTGAAGATGATGGAAGCGCCCGATTCCCCAATGATGGAAGCAACCAGATATCCGAAGAAGACCTACCGAAACCCAAAGACTGACAAGCTGCACAGCTCAAAGACTATAGCCATTTTCATTACCCTTCTATTTTGCCTCCTCCTCATGACAACCTTCTGGATCATCGAAGAAAGCACACCCGCTCACAAAACATTGCTCCCCACTGAACTGCCGATGACTACCAAAGAACACTTCCTGATTGCCCTCTCACCACAGCTCCGAGAAAGGCGCAGGGAGTTCTGGAATAACTCCTTTGTACAACTGCTGCACCAACACAACCTTGCCGCCAACGCCACTTATTGCTGGATCTGCGGACTGCTGCCCATGCCACCGGACACTCCATCCCATTCATTCCTTCGCCTTTTTCCATCCACGGCTCCTGTCTTGCTTGGCTGATCCTTCTGCAAGAAAGCTTTAAAGACAATGCCACTTCGGAAAGAACTGCTTCACATTTCTACCATGGGGTATGGCTGAATAAGACTGGGCGAACTGCTGCCCCTTTTTGCCCTCTGACCTCTGGTGCCTCTATTCACATGGACATCCCTGCCAAAGAGCGAGTGGAAATGCAGGTGTTCCATAATCCAGCCAGACCCACTTTCTCCTACCTCCGGAAACGAACCGCCGCCACTCTGACTGTGGCCCTGTCTGTCGTCAACGTCTCAGGCCTTGTGTACATCCAAGGCCTGGGAACACAACTGGTGGGCCACAGCACCTGCGCCATCACCAGGACCCTGGATTCATCCGACCCTCCCTCCTTTGTTACTTGTCCAAATATGTACTTTGTTTGCGGCACCAAAGCGTACACCTGGCTCCCCAAAGGTTGGGGGGGCACATGCTACATCTCCTTCATTCTTCCACCTACGTATGTGGCCCCGGCAAGCCACCACCGGCAAAAGCGTGCAAGGGACATCGACCAGGCCGATTCTACAGGAGCACAGTTCCTGGATGCCGTGAAGGGACTTGTGCCATTCTGGGGCCCAATGGCGAACAGCCGTGTCATCCGGCATTTGACCCAGGCAGTTGAAACCACCATGAACATCACAGCTGGCATCTTGACCAATAACACCGCAGAGCTTCAGGCAGTTCGCCTGGTGGCCCTTCAGAACCGCCTCGTTCTAGATGTGGTTCTGGCAGACCGCGGAGGAGCATGCCGCATCATTGGGTCCAGCTGTTGCACCTACGTGCCAGACAGTTCGCCTTCTGTTTACAAGGCCATTGAACACCTCCATAGACTCTCCTCCGAAGTACACCAGGAACAAGAAGGATGGTCGCTTGGGAGCTGGTTTTGGGACTCACTGAAAGCCTGGGGGTGGAGGTTGTTCACATTCATTCTAATTCCGATTGTGGTGCTATGTGGGTGTTGCTTAGGTATTCAATGTTTGCCTCCTCTGTGTTCATTATTTTCAAATTGCATTTGCCCAAAGACTTTGGACTTACAAACCGAACACATGAAAGCTTTGTATGATACAGAAATACGTGGCATTATGGGGATCGATCCAAATTAACAAGTTGGCGAGAAGTGTTAAAAGGGAGGACTGTGGAAAATTGATTCGTATTGCTAAACATTATCTGCGCCATCTTGCCTTTTTCAATGCCACACTTTTATTGCACACGGCAGCCATTTTAGATGCCTTGATCAGACTCTCTCTCTCTGCACGCCGCTGATCTCCAGCGCGGCTCCCCATCCTCGCAAGCATTTCCCCCCCACGCACTGGACACCCCCGCTCTCTCTCTCTCCCTCATGCATGGGTCATAAACCCCC
Organism: Lissotriton vulgaris; assembly: GCF_964263255.1. NCBI lineage: Eukaryota > Metazoa > Chordata > Amphibia > Caudata > Salamandridae > Lissotriton > Lissotriton vulgaris. The sequence continues at coordinate 247,301,823 of NC_141694.1, forward strand.
TCCATCTGCGCTGCTCTACCCTGAGAATCACATCCCGTGCCTGCCCGTCACCTCCCTTTCATCCCATTCATTATCACACCCTCTGACACTCCTCTTCCTCCGTGTCCGATTGTCCAGGCCGGTCCAGGGCTGTCACCTAGCCCTGCGGATGCAGTTTATGGCCCCAACTGTAAAAGAAATCACCCCTCTTCAAAGGAATTACAGTAGATCAAGCCCCCCCCCACCCCATGAGATCTGTCACACCACACTCATTCCGGGAATCGGCGGAATGCCCCGCTGTTCCTACCATCCGAGTACGACCCTGTATTGTGATTGGGGAGGGGATTCTCACTGTTAGAGTGTGTTGGAATGGGCCTGAAGCGGAAGATTCCGGGGATGTCTTTCATGCTTCAAAGCACCTTTATTGTAATAAAGAATGTATTCCTGCCATAAATGCGTGTATAAGAGGCCAGGCCTCGGAGATGCAGTTAGAGCACCTCGAGAAGATTCCCTGTTGGTCTGATCTGATGTGTTCTCCTCCGGAGAAAATAAATCCTTGTTTCCTGCCTTTCAGTCTCCAGCGCCTGCCTCTTTATTGATCAATACTCTGGGCAATACTTAACCCTTTCCATGCTGATGACGGAACCGCTCCGTCATCAGCTGCGGTGGCGCTGTGCTGATGACGGAGCGGTTCCGTCATAACCCGCCCGCCGCTCATGCGCGGCGCGAATTCCGCGCCTGCGCTGAGCGTTCTATTGAGCGGGCGGGGCAATAGCTGCTGCAGCGATGTGGTTAAGGTTATTTCGTTCATTGATTGCCTTCCCATTTAAACCTTGGCTACTTCATTGGACGCTGTGTTGAAGGTGGTTATACATGTGATGGGTTGTTCCTGGTTATCCTTTGTGATGTTTTCGAATAAGGCATCACGGTTGTGGTTCCTTGCTCTTTTCTGCGTTTTGTTGGATGGCCTTAGGGTAGCCACAGTGTTCCAATTTCTTGGCCAGTTCCGTTGATTGTTTTTTATAGTCGGCAATGTTTGTGCAGTTTCTGCGTATACGTAGGAACTGGCCGAATGGGAGGTTCTCCCTGAGGGGGCGGGGGTGGAAGCTCGTGAAGTGGAGCAGGGAGTTCCTGGCAGTGGGCTTGTAGTAAGTTGTCGTGACCTGGGTGCCGTCCTTGACTGTGATGTCCAGGTCTAGGAAGGGTAGCTGGTGATTGCTCGCTGTGCTGGTGAATTTGAGGTATGGGTCCCTGCTATTGAGCCAGACCATGAACCTGTCTAGGTCGGCCTTGGTTCCTCAACAGAGTACCAGGATGTCATCTATGTAGTGGCGCCAGTTTAGAATATGGTTACTGAAGGGATTGGTGTCCGCTGCTATGTTTGTGCGTTCAAAGTGGTGGAAATACAGTCCCGCCACGCTTGGGGCAAAAACGCTGCCCATGGATGTGCCATTTGTCTGCCGGTAGAAGGTGCCGTCGTATTCGAAATAATTTTCTTTCAAAGCCAGCGTTGCACAGGCCATAACAAATTCCCTAGGGGTGTGGTAAGGTCAGGGAGATTCCATCAGGATGTTGTGGAGTACTGCCAGAGTGGCATCTTGGGGGAGGCTGGTGTACAAGCTCTCCACATCCAAACCTACTAGGAGTTGAGTGTTGTTGTTAAACTCAGTGTTGTTTATGACTTGTAGGAGATGTTTGGTGTCCTTGATGTAGGTTGGAGTCTTTTGCACCAGGGGGTTCAGGAAGAAGTCACAGTAGCGTGATAGGGGTTCTAGCAAGGAGTTTATACCCGACACGATGGGTCTGCCGGGAGGTGGGGTTATACCCGTATGTACTTTTGGTACTGTGTAGAAGTACGGGGTCTTAATGTTCTGGGGGCATAAGTATTCTGCCTCTTGTTTGGAAATGTGTTCAGCATCCGCTGCCTTTTTGACTAGTGCTTGAATTGTTGCTCGCAGCTCTTCCGTTGGGTCATGTTCCAGTCTGCAGTAGTTTCTGTTGTCACTCAGTAATCTGCGACACTCTGTGTCGTAGTCCTTTTTGTCCTGTAAGACGATGCCTTCCCCTTTGTCCGCGGGTTTGATGATGATTGTGGGGTTATTTTGCAGGCGTTGTATGGTATTTCTGTCTTCTCAGGATAAGTTGTTGAAGTGGTTGGTAGGGTTGAGGTTCTCTATGTCATTGTACACAGCTTGCTCAAATGTCATGATTTCAGGAGGGACAGCCAAGGGTTGGGGGACGAACGTAGATTTCGTTCTGAGGCCAGTGATGTTAGGATTTTGGTTAGGTCGATTTCGGGGGCAGGTTTCTCGAAGAAGGATTTCAGTTTCAGTTTCCTGAAGAACTGGGCCAATTCTACGTGTAATTTAAATTTGTCAAGTCTGGTGGTTGGGACAAATGATAGGCCCTTCTCTAGTACTGACTGTTCTTTATCAGTCAGGGGGGTGCTAGATAGGTTGAATACTAGCGATGGTTGGTCACTGGGCCTCAATGTTTGCTTATTCCTGGTGTTTCTTTCGCCTTCTGGCGTGTGTTGGAGCTCACTGGGTTCTCCTCCTCCGCCCAGTGAACCTGTGGTTGTTGTTGATTTGGTCTTCATCTGCCCCTTGTTCTTCCGCCCTGTCCTAAAAAGGGAATGTGTGGTCCCTGGTTGCCTACAAATAATGGCATTGGTCCTTGGGGGTACATGGGTGGAAACCCAAAGTATGGATTTTGCATGTGGCCAAAGTTGGGTGGGGGACCGTAGCATGGTCCATGTTGTCCTCCTTGCCATGTGTTGGGCCATCGTTGTTCGCGTTGTCCGCGTCTTCCTCTCCCTCCCCGTTTATATGGGCCAGTGCTTGAGTCACTCGAGATGGAACTGTCATCGCCAGATGAGTTTGACATGCTGGCGTTCTTGGTCTGTGGGGTGTATTCATCTTCGGAATATGGGTATATTTTAGCATAGCTAAATTTCTTTAAGTCTTTGTCAAATTTCTTGATTTTAGCCTGTGTGAGGTATTCCTTGTATTCATTTATTTCTTTATTTTGGTCATCTAGTTTCTTTTTGTATGAGGTTATTGTGGTCTTGAAGTGACTCTCGGTAGCTTGTATTTCGATCATGATGGTATCTGATAGACGCTTGGCCGTTTTTATGATGAGTATCATCCAGTCCCTGGTGCAGTGCCAGGCGATCTGGGCCCAGTCCTTCTTGAAGGTGGGGTCATCAAGGAAGATCCTGGGGGCGTTGGTTACTAGAAGTCCCCTAGGAGCCGTGTTAGTTCTGAGATATTGGGTTAGGATTGTCCCGTGAAGGATAGTGCGTATCCTGTTGCGCTTCTTTTCTGTTAAAGTCTCCCAGTCAGTGGTCTAAGCAATGGTGCTCACGATGTTGAAGTCTGTTTGGAAAGACGGGTCAGAGAGGATGTCGGCCACGTCACTCTCGTTAAAGGTCAGGCCATGGTTTTCCGCCATGGTGCTTAGGGTAGCTCTCGCAGCTGTGCGCTGCCTATATATATGCGTATCAAGAGAGAGAGAGAGGACCAGATAGCTAGTCCGTATCCCTGTGGTTTATATGTATTTAATCAAAAGGAGACTAGCTCATCAACTACTAAGTTAAAGGACTCAAATATGTTTTGTCAGGGGGTAGGAACACCTTGTAGGTGTGTTCATGAAGCCCTCACCCACCAACCTAGTTGGTGGCATGCTTCATCATCGGGCCCACCCAGTAACACCTAGCGTGTCCCGGGTGTGCTTCAACGCCTTATTACAGCGGAGCAGGTATATTGCTGAGTGTGCAGTGTGAGGTGTAAGGTATAGTGATGTTAAAACGGCTTGGCGGGGGTCCCAGTACCCGAGGGTAAATTAAACTTTAATAACTGGGCCTCCGTCAACGGTTAAAAATAAGGCTTTTTGGATGTAGGAGGCGAGTTACGACCTCTCACATCCAGTGGTGGGTCGACATGTTTCAGCCAGTGCCTTATAACTATGCTGGCTTTCTTCAGGACCAAGATAAAAGGGTGTAGGTGTGAATTAAAAGTAATGGGTGTGTAATCCAGACTATGTGTATACACGCCCTAAAGTGTTTATCTATGTGTGAGAGGGGAATTCCCTTCTCAAAAACACCTGTACATGTAACATATAGGGGACAGAGACAAAACATACAAGGAAAAAAGAGTCACTAGAGTGTATAGTATCATACATATCAAGTTGCCCGCACTATAGCGGTAGAGGTGCTGACTATAGACGGCTACGGTGTAATGGTACTGGTGGTACCATTATGGTGAGGTTCGCACTAGTAATGCGGGTGTGGCGTGGCTAAAACACGGGTATCACATAAATGGTGCATAAATGTGATGAGGCGCAAGAGGACCTTCTTACGCTAGTTTTAGCTGTATATGACTTCAAGGTAGAGAAGTGGCAAGGGGATGACCCTGTGGGAGAAAAGGTGGGCCACTTAGATTGACAAACCTGTAAGGAAGGAAAAGATAGTGCTTACCAGTGGTTGAAGGTGTAGTATCTCTTACTCACAGCTTTTCTGGGCAGAGCCTGCCTGGGACCTGTTATGCCTCCTTCGCATACCAGTGGTTTGCGTCCGGTTTTGCAGCCTGTTATATACTGTAGAAGATTGGCTGATCGTGTCCACCTGAGTAAAGGGAGCAAGGGTAGACAGACTCGAAACCGAGTGTTTCGCCGAGTCATTAGAACTGGTAACTCGCCTGGGTGCGGCGGTGCCGCTATTCCGTTCAAATGCGCATGAGCATTGACTACGGAGCGTTCTGCGCATGCGCAACCATGTAGTATTACGCTATGCGCATGTGCGGGGCTTCCTGGCATTTCTAATGAGCAAGCAACGCTGGAAACACTGCGTGTGTGCTGGGCGCTCGGTAATGACAGCTATGTGTAAATAAAGGAGGGGGTTTCTCCTATGAAGAGTATACATTGACACGCCTCGGTAAAAATAAATAAAAATAAGAGTATAGAAGTGAAGTGCCTTGACTATTCAGTGCCCAGAGGAATATTATAGGGGGGGGGGGGATGATGGCACTGCAAGTGGAATCAAGGGGGATCCATGACCCCTATTACTCAGAACTATGGGGATCTAATTACATATATATCACCAGGGGGCTACTTTTGACGGTTTCAGTGTTTGTTACATTCCAACCCAGGCCCATGAAGGGTGTGTGGGTGGCGGTTAGTTACAGTGAAGGTGATAGTTCACTGGTTCGTGGGTTCAGAGGCATGTCACAGGTTAGGCACAGTGATGATGATGAATCACTGGTAGGTGGGTTCATGGACATATTAGGGAATTCCAGGGAATGGCATAGTTACGCCCCTGCGTCGCCGTTGAAAGGCGATAGATCCAATGCTGTACTTTGCTTAGCAGCATTTTGTCGTTTTCACTGGCGCTCTCTGGGATTTGTTCGATGATGGTCCAGGTTAGGTCATTGGGTGCGTGACAGTGGGTAATGAAGTGGCTAGTGAGTCTGCTGATGTTTTTCTTACATCTGATAGTACTTCTGTGCTCTGTTATTCTGGTCTTTATTTTGCGAGTTGTCATTCCGACGTATCGTAGTCCGCATGTACAAGTTAGTAGGTATATGACGTTGCGGGAGTGGCAATTGGTGTGGCTTTGTTGGGTCCAGATCTTGTTGGGCTCCAAGTCCAGGGTTTTGATGTGTGTGGTCAGGTGGCATACACTGCAGCCATTACACGGGTAATGTCCTGTAACCTTCGGTATGCCCCATGCATTTAGGATGGTGTTCTCGGTTTGTCTGGTCTGTGGTCTTGGTCCGGTACTGACCAGTTGGTCTTTTACGTTGTGGCACCGTTTGTATGCAAATCTCGGGGTGTCCCATTTCCTCTGTCCAGAGTTGATGATCTTCCAGTGTTTTTTTATCACCTTGGCTACTTCATTGGACGTTGTGTTGAAGGTGGTTACACATGTGATGGGTTGTTCCTGGTTATCCTTTGTGATGTTTTCGAGTAAGGCAACACGATTGTGGTTCCTTGCTCTTTTCTGCGTTTTGTTGATGATGGCCTTAGGGTAGCCATGGTGTTCCAATTTCTTGGCCAGTTCCGTTGATTGTTTTTTATAGTCGGCAATGTTTATCAAGTTTCTGCGTATACGTGGGAACTGGCCGAATGGGAGGTTCTCCCTGAGGGAGCGGGGGTGGAAGCTCGTGAAGTGGAGCAGGGAGTTCCTGGCAGTGGGCTTGTAGTAAGTTGTCGTGACCAGGGTGCCGTCCTTGACTGTGATGTCCAGGTCTAGGAAGGGTAGCTGGTGATTGCTCGCTGTGCTGGTGAATTTGAGGTATGGGTCCCTGCTATTGAGCCCGACCATGAACCTGTCTAGGTCGGCCTTGGTCCCTTGCCAGAGTACCAGGATGTCATCTATGTAGTGGCGCCAGTTTAGAATATGGTTACTGAAGGGATTGGTGTCCGCTGCTATGTTTGTGCGTTCAAAGTGGTGGACATACAGTCCCGTCACGCTTGGGGAAAAAACGCTGCCCATTTGTCTGCAGGTAGAAGGTGCCATCGTATTCGAAATAATTTTCTTTCAAAGCCAGCGTTGCACAGGCCATAACAAATTCCCTAGGGGTGTGGTAAGGTCAGGGAGATTCCATCAGGATGTTGTAGAGTACTGCCAGAGTGGCATCTTGGGGGAGGCTGGTGTACAAGCTCTCCACATCCAAACCTACTAGGAGTTGAGTGTTGTTGTTAAACTCAGTGTTGTTTATGACTTGTAGGAGATGTTTGGTGTCCTTGATGTAGGTTGGAGTCTTTTGCACCAGGGGGTTCAGGAAGAAGTCACAGTAGCGTGATAGGGGTTCTAGCAAGGAGTTTATACCCGACACGATGGGTCTGCTGGGAGGTGGGGTTATGCCCTTATGTACTTTTGGTACTGTGTAGAAGTACGGGGTCTTAATGTTCTGGGGGCATAAGTATTCTGCCTCTTGTTTGGAAATGTGTTCAGCATCCGCTGCCCTTTTGACTAGTGCTTGAATTGTTGCTCGCAGCTCTTCCGTTGGGTCATGTTCCAGTCTGCGGTAGTTTCTGTTGTCACTCAGTAATCTGCGACACTCTGTGTCGTAGTCCTTTTTGTCCTGTAAGACGATGCCTCCCACTTTGTCTGATGTTTGATGATGATTGTGGGGTTATTTTGCAGGCGTTGTATGGTATTCCTGTCTTCCCAGGATAAGTTGTTGAAGTGGTTGGTAGGGTTGAGGTTCTCTATGTCGTTGTACACAGCTTGCTCAAATTTCATGATTTCAGGATGGACAGCCGAGGGTGGGGGGACGAACGTAGATTTCGTTCTGAGGCCGGTGATGTTAGGATTTTGGTTAGTTAGGTCGATTTCGGGGGCAGGTTTCTCGAAGATGGATTTCAGTTTCAGTTTCCTGAACAACTGGGCCAATTCTACGTGTAATTTAAATTTGTCAAGTCTGGTGGTTGGGACAAATGATAGGCCCTTCTCTAGTACTGACTGTTCTTTATCAGTCAGGGGCGTGCTAGATAGGGTGAATACTAGCGATGGTTGGTCACTGGGCCTCAATGTTTGCTGGTTCCTGGTGTTTCTTTCACCTTCTGGCGTGTGTTGGAGCTCACTGGGTTCTCCTCCTCCGCCCAGTGAACCTGTGGTTGTTGTTGATTTGGTCTTCATCTGCCCCTTGTTCTTCCGCCCTGTCCTTAAAAAGGAATGTGTGGTCCCTGGTTGCCTACAAATAATGGCATTGGTCCTTGGGGGTACATGGGTGGAAATCCAAAGTATGGATTTTGCATGTGGCCAAAGTTGGGTGGGGGACCGTAGAATGGTCCATTTTGTCCTCTTTGCCATGTGTTGGGCCATCGTTGTTCGCGTTGTCCGCGTCTTCCTCTCCCTCCCCATTTATATGGGCCAGTGCTTGAGTCACTCGAGATGGAACTGTCATCGCCAGATGAGTTTGACATGCTGGCGTTCATGGTCTGTGGGGTGTAATCATCTTCTGAATATGGGTATATTTTAGCATAGCTAAATTTCTTTAAGTCTTTGTCAAATTTCTTGATTTTAGCCCATGTGAGGTATTCCTTGTATTCATGTATTTCTTTATTTTATTCATCTAGTTTCTTTTTGTATGAGGTTATTGTGGTCTTGAAGTGACTCTCGGTAGCTTGTATGTCGATCATGATGGTATCTGATAGACGCTTGGCCGTTTTTATGATGAGTATCATCCAGTCCCTGGTGCAGTAACAGGCGATCTGGGCCCAGTCCTTCCTGAAGGTGGGGTCATCAAGGAAGATCCTGGGGGCGTTGGTTACTAGAAGTCCCCTAGGAGCCGTGTTAGTTCTGAGATATTGGGTTAGGATTGTCCCGTGAAGGATAGTGCGTATCCTGTTGCGCTTCTTTTCTGTTAAAGTCTTCCAGTCAGTGGTCTAAGCCACAGCTTTCCAAAGTTTCCACGTCGGTGACACACCTTTTCGACAATCTTCATCTTGTGACACGGTAATGCGAGCGAGCGCAGCGAGCGAGCCGAACCTCCTACAGGGGGTTCTGGGGTTACTCTTGCAAGAAAAGTTTGAAAAAATAGTGGGCCAATGGTGCACTTTCAAGCAAATTTGAGAGGCAGGAAGGTTCTAACAAAGACAGTGACTAGCAAAACTGGGTGTAAGCAAGGTTAGGTGTGTGCCTGAAACAAGAATATAACCATGCCCTCATTGACACATGCCCCATTGATTTACAGCACAAAAAGGGGGGGGGGGGTGCACACACTGCCAACCCTTCCAACCATGCACAAAGTCCACCTGATGCCTGCTGAATATGAGTTATACAAAAATCCGTTCAGGACCAATCATGCAACTTATCAGCCGGTCCCTGCGCATTAAACTCAGGTTAGACTGCTTTTCTCAGCGCAGTGCGCCAAAAAGTCACATCATCCTTACTTCACCGTGCCTTGCTATCCATCTCTCTCCCGTCTCTTCCTCTCCCATCTCTCTCCTCTCCCTCCTCTCCCTCCTCTCCCTCTCCCTCTCTCCCTCTCTCTCCTCTCCCTCCCTCCCCCTCCTCTCCATCTCCCTCTCACTCCTCTTCCTCTCCCTCCTCTCCCACTGTCTCCTCTCCCTCCTCTCCCTTCTCTACCTCTCTTCCTCTCCCTTCCTCTCCCTCCTCTCCCTCTCTCTCCTTTCCCTCTTCTCCCTCCCTCTCCCTACTCTCTGTCTCCCTCTCACTCCTCTTACTCTCCCTCCTCTCCCTCTGTCTCCTCTCCCCCTCTCCCTTCTCCCTCTCCCTTCCTCTCCCTCCTCTCCCTCTGTCTCTCTCCCCCTCTCCCTTCTCTACCTCTCTCCCTCTCCCTTCCTCTCCCTCCTCTCCTTCTCTCTCCTCTCCGTCTCCCTCTCACTCCTCTACCTCTCCCTCCTCTCCCTCTCTCTCCTCTCTGTCTCCCGCTGACTCCTCTCTCTTTCCCTCCTCCTCCTCTCCCTCTCCCTCCTCTCCCTCTCTTCCTCCTCCTCTCCCTCTCCCTCCTCTCCCTCTCCCTCCTCTCCCTCTCTTCCTCCTCCTCTCCCTCTCCCTCCTCTCCCTCCTCTCCCTCTCCCTCCTCTCCCTTTCCCTCCTCTCCCTCTCTCTCTCCCTCTCCCTTTCCTTCCTCTTCCTCTTCCTCTCCCTCTTCCTCCCTCCTCTCCCTCCTCTCCCTCTCTCTCCTCTCTGTCACCCTCTCCCTCCTCTCCCTCTCCCTCCTCTCCCTCTCCCTCTCCCTCCTCTCCCTCTTCCTCCCTCCCCCTCCCTCCTCTCCCTCCTCTCCCTCCTCTCCCTCCTTTCCCTCCCCTCCCTCCTCTCCCTCCTCTCTCCCTCCTCTCCCTCCTCTCCCTCTCTCCCTCCTCTCCCTCCTCTCCCTCCTCTCCCTCCTCTCCCTCTCTCCCTCTATCCCCCCTCTCCCTCTCTCCCTCCTCTCCCTCCTCTCCCTCCTCTCCCTCCTCTCTCCCTCCTCTCTCCCTCCTCTCTCTCTCCCTCCTCTCCCTCTCTCCCTCCTCTCCCTCTCTCCCTCTCCCCCTCTCTCCCTCTCTCCCTCTCCCCCTCTCTCCCTCTCTCCCTCTCATCCTCTCCCTCCTCTCCCTCCTCTCTCCCTCTCTTCCTCTCCCTCCTCTCCCTCCTCTCCCTTCTCTCTCTCCCTCTCTCTCCCTCTCTCCCTCCTCTCCCTCCTCTCCCTTTCCCTCCAGTCTCTCTCTCTCCCCCTCTCTTTCTCTTTCTCTCTCTGGCTCTCTCCCTCAGTATCTCTCTCGCCCTCTCTCTCCATCCTTCAGTATCTCTCTCTCCTCTCTATCCCCTCTCTCTATCCCCCCTCTCTCTTTATCTCTCTCTCTCCATCCTTCAGTCTCTCTCTCCCTCCTCTCTCTTTCTCTCTCTCTCTCCATCCTTCATTCTCTCTCTCTCACCCTCTGTTTCTCTCCCTCGGTATGTCTCACGTCCCCTCTCTCCATCCTTCAATATATCTCTCTCTGTCTGTTTCTCCTCTCTCTCTCGTTTGCTCTCTCCCTCTCTATCACTCCCTCTATCTCTGCCCCCCCCTATATCTCTGTGGCACCCTTTCGCCCTTACCCTTCTCTCAGGAACTTTTCGCGTGAGCTGCGCCTGGAAAAGCATTTCCTCTGCTGTTTGTGCATTAAAAGGAGCCGTTGGTTGTGATATAATTATTAAATGTAAATACTCAGAAATAAATTCAACAAAGTAGACAAATACAATTATGTAATGTTTCGTAAATAAATGCTGAGGTCATAAGATAAAAAGCCCATGGACCTGAGGCTGGACAGAGTCCCCACCTCTCTGCTAACGCCTGAGTTTTGTAAGTAATAAGATGCAGCGCCTTGAACCAGTGCGCCAAGCAGAGACTCCTTCCGAAACTGCTCGGAAGCTGCCACTGCAAGTGTCTGACAAGGTCAAGGAGCAGGAATCATGTTCGCAGCTGCCGGTGCCCCTGGCTAATTTCGGGGGGGGGGGGCTGAAACATTAAGCAGTAGTTAGAGTGACGCTGCAGGGTCTCTTAGAAATGGTGAAGCATCAACTAAGCCTCTTTAACATGCACACAGTCTTTTGAAGATCTGTGAAGTGCTGGGGTGCGGCTGTGAGCAGGACGGGAAGCTGTCTGAGCCCAGACTGCCACACACGAGGGGGGGGGGTCATTGTCACGCGACACACCCACAGAGTGGAGGCGACACAGGACTGTGTCGCGCCACACACTTTGGAAAGCTCTGGTCTAAGCAATGGTGCTCACGATGTTGAAGTCTGTTTGGAAAGACGGGTCAGAGAGGATGTCGGCTACGTCACTCTCGTTAAAGGTCAGGCCATGGTTTTCCGCCATGGTGCTTAGGGTAGCTGTCGCAGCTGTGCGCTGCCTATATATATGTGTATCAAGAGAGAGAGAGAGGACCAGATAGCTAGCCCGTATCCCTGTGGTTTCTATGTATTTAATCAAAAGGAGACTAGCTCATCAACTACTAAGTTAAAGGACTCAAATATGTTTTGTCACGGGGTAGGAACACCTTGTAGGTGTGTTCATGAAGCCCTCACCCACCAACCTAGTTGGTGGCATGCTTCATCATCGGGCCCACCCAGTAACACCTAGCGTGTCCCGGGTGTGCTTCAACGCCTGATTACAGCGGAGCAGGTATATTGCTGAGTTTGCAGTGTGAGTTGTAAGTTATAGTGATGTTAAAATGGCTTGGCGGGAGTCCCAGTACCCGAGGGTAAATTAAACTTTAATAACTGGGCCTCCGTCAGCGGTTAAAAATAAGGCTTTTTGGATGTAGGAGGCGAGTTACGACCTCTCACATCCAGTGGTGGGTCGACATGTTTCAGCCAGTGCCTTATAACTATGCTGGCTTTCTTCAGGACCAAGATAAAAGGGTGTAGGTGCGAATTAAAAGTAATGGGTGTGTAATCCAGACTATGTGTATACACGCCCTAAAGTGTTTATCTATGTGTGAGAGGGGGATTCCTTTCTCAAAAACAACTGTACATGTAACATATAGGGGACAGAGACAAAACATACAAGGAAAAAAGAGTCACTAGAGTGTATAGTATCATACATATCAAGTTGCCGGCACTATAGCGGTAGAGGTGCTGACTATAGACGGCTACGGTGTAATGGTACTGGTGGTACCATTATGGTGAGGTTTGCACTAGTAATGCGGGTGTGGCGTGGCTAAAACACGGGTATCACATAAATGGTGCATAAATGTGATGAGGCGCAAGAGGACCTTCTTACGCTAGTTTTAGCTGTATATGACTTCAAGGTAAAGAAGTGGCAAGGGGATGGCCCTGTGGGAGAAAAGGTGGGCCACTTAGATTGGCAAACCTGTAAGGAAGGAAAAGATAGCGCTTACCAGTGGTTGTAGGTGTAGTATCTCTTACTCACAGCTTTTCTGGGCAGAGCCTGCCTGGGACCTGTTATGCCTCCTTCGCATACCAGTGGTTCGTGTCCAGTTTTGCAGCCTGTTATATACTGTAGAAGATTGGCTGATCGTGTCCACCTGAGTAAAGGGAGCAAGGGGAGACAGACTCGAAACCGAGTGTTTCACCGAGTCATTGGAGCTGGTAACGCGCCTGAGTGCTGCGGTGCCGCTATTCCGTTCAAATGCGCATGAGCATTGACTATGGAGCGTTCTGCGCATGCGCGACCATGTAGTATTACGCTATGCGCATGTGCGGGGCTTCCTGGCATTTCTAATGAGCAAGCAACGCTGGAAACACTGCGTGTGTGCTGGGCGCTCGTTAATGACAGCTATGTGTAAATAAAGGAGGGGGTTTCTCCTATGAAGAGTATACATTGACACACCTCGGTAAAAATAAATAAAAATAAAAGTATAGAAGTGAAGTGCTTTGACTATTCAGTGCCCAGAGGAATATTATAGGGGGGGGGGGGGGGGGATGATGGCACTGCAAGTGGAATCAAGGGGGATCCATGAACCCTATTACTCAGAACTATGGAGCTCTTATTACAAATATATCACCAGGGGGCTAATTTTGACGGTTTCAGTGTTTGTTACATTCCAACCCAGGCCCATGAAGGGTGTGTGGGTGGCGGTTAGTTACAGTGAAGGTGATAGTCACTGGTTCGTGGGTTCAGAGGCATGTCACAGGTTAGGCACAGTGATGATGATGAATCACTGGTAGGTGGGTTCATGCCTCATGGACATGTTAGGGAATTCCAGGGAATGGCATCGTTCAGCCCCTGCGTCGCCGTTGAAAGGCGATAGATCCAACGCTGTTCTTTGCTTAGCAGCATTTTGTCATTTTCACTGGCGCTCTCTGGGATTTGTTCTATGATGGTCCAGGTTAGGTCATTGGGTGTGTGACAGTGGGTAATGAAGTGGCTAGTAAGTCTGCTGATGTTTTTCTTACATCTGATAGTACTTCTGTGCTCTGTTATTCAGGTCTTTATTTTGCGAGTTGTCATTCCGACGTATCGGAGTCCGCATGTACAAGTTAGTAGGTATATGACGTTGCAGGAGTTGCAATTTGTGTGGCTTCGTTGGGTCCAGATCTTGTTGGGCTCCAAGTCCAGGGTTTTGGTGTGTGTGGTCAGGTGGCATACACTGCAGTCATTACACGGGTAATGTCCTGTATACTTCGGTAAGCCCCATGCATTTAGGATGGTGTTCTCGGTTTTTCTGGTCTGTGGTCTTGGTCGGGTACTGACCAGTTGGTCTTTTAGGGTGTGGCACCGTTTGTATGCAAATCTCGGGGTGTCCCATTTCCTCTGTCCAGAGTTGATGATCTTCCAGTGTTTTTTTATCACCTTGGCTACTTCATTGGACGCTGTGTTGAAGGGGGTGACACATGTGATGGGTTGTTCCTGGTTATCCTTTGTGATGTTTTCGAGTAAGGCATGACGGTTGTGGTTCCTTGCTCTTTTCTGCGTTTTGTTGATGATGGCCTTAGGGTAGCCATGGTGTTCCAATTTTTTGGCCAGTTCCGTTGATTGTTTTTTATAGTCGGCAATGTTTGTGCAGTTTCTGCGTATACGTAGGAACTGGCCGAATGGGAGGTTCTCCCTGAGGGGGAGGGGGTGGAAGCTTGTGAAGTGGAGCAGGGAGTTCCTGGCAGTGGGCTTGTAGTAAGTTGTCGTGACCAGGGTGCCGTCCTTGACTGTGATGTCCAGGTCTAGGAAGGGTAGCTGGTGATTGCTCGCTGTGCTGGTGAATTTGAGGTATGGGTCCCTGCTATTGAGCCAGACCATGAACCTGTCTAGGTCACTGAAGGGATCGGTGTCCGCTGCTATGTTTGTGCGTTCAAAGTGGTGGATATACAGTCCCGCCACGCTTGGGGCAAAAACACTGCCCATGGATGTGCCATTCGTCTGCAGGGAGAAGGTGCCGTCGTATTCGAAATAATTTTCTTTCAAAGCCAGCGTTACACAGGCCATAACAAATTCCCTAGGGGTGTGGTAAGGCCAGGGAGATTCCATCAGGATGTTGTGGAGTACTGCCAGAGTGGCATCTTGGGGGAGGCTGGTGTACAAGCTCTCCACATCCAAACCTACTAGGAGTTGAGTGTCGTTGTTAAACTCAGTGTTGTTTATGACAACACTGAGTTTAACAACGACACTCAACTCCTAGTAGGTTTGGATGTGGAGAGCTTGTACACCAGCGTCCCCCAAGATGCCACTCTGGCAGTACTCCACAACATCGTTGTGGAATCTCCCTGGCCTTACCACACCCGTAGGGAATTTGTTATGGCCTGTGCAACGCTGGCTTTGAAAGAAAATTATTTCGAATACGACAGCACCTTCTACCTGCAGACGAATGGCACATCCATGGGCAGCGTTTTTGCCCCAAGCGTGGCGGGACTGTATGTCCACCACTTTGAACGCACAAACATAGCAGCGGACACCAATCCCTTCAGTAACCATATTCTAAACTGGCGCCGCTACATAGATGACATCCTGGTACTCTGGCAAGGGACCAAGGCTGACCTAGACAGGTTCATGGTCTGTCTCAATAGCAGGGACCCATACTTCAAATTCACCAGCACAGCGAGCAATCACCAGCTACCCTTCCTAGACCTGGACATCACAGTCAAGGACGGCACCCTGGTCACGACAACTTACTACAAGCCCACTGCCAGGAACTCCCTGCTCCACTTCACGAGCTTCCACCCCCGCCCCCTCAGGGATAACCTCCCATTCGGCCAGTTCCTACGTATACGCAGAAACTGCACAAACATTGACGACTATAAAAAATAATCAACTGAACTGGCCAAGAAATTGGAACACCGTGGCTACCCTAAGGCCATCATCAACAAAACGCAGAAAAGAGCAAGGAACCACAACCGTGATGCCTTACTCAAAAACATCACAAAGGATAACCAGGAACAACCCATCACATGTGTCACCACCTTCAACACAGCGTCCAATGAAGTAGCCAAGGTGATAAAAAAACACTGGAAGATCATCAACTCTGGACAGAGGAAATGGGACACCCCGAGATTTGCATACAAACGGTGCCACAACCTAAAAGAGCAACTGGTCAGTACCCGACCAAGACCACAGACCAGACAAACCGAGAACACCGTCCTAAATGCATGGGACTTACCGAAGGTTAAGGGACATTACCCCTGTAATGACTGCAGTGTATGCCACCTGACCACACACACCAAAACCCTGGACTTGGAGCCCAACAAGATCTGGACCTAACAAAGCCACACCAATTGCAACTCCCGCAACGTCATATACCTACTAACTTGTACATGCGGACTCCGATACGTCGGAATGACAACTCGCAAAATAAAGACCAGAATAACAGAGCACAGAAGTACTATCATATGTAAGAAAAACATCAGCAGACTCACTAGCCACTTCATTACCCACTGTCACACACCCAATGACCTAACCTGGACCATCATCGAACAAATCCCAGAGAGCGCCAGTGAAAACGACAAAATGCTGCTAAGCAAAGAACAGCGTTGGATCTATCGCCTTTCAACGGCGACGCAGGGGCTGAACGATGCCATTCCCTAGAATTCCCTAACATGTCCATGAACCCACCTACCAGTGATTCATCATCATCACTGTGCCTAACCTGTGACATGCCACTGAACCCAGGAACCAGTGAACTATCACCTTCACTGTAACTAACCGCCACCCACACACCATTCATGGGCCTGGGTTGGAATGTAACAAACACTGAAACCGTCAAAATTAGCCCCCTGGTGATATATATGTAATTAGAGCCCCATAGTTCTGAGTAATAGGGGTCATGGATCCCCTTTGATTCCACTTGCAGTGCCATCACCCCCCCCCCCCCCATAATATTCCTCTGGGCACTGAATAGTCAAGGCACTTCCCTTCTATACTTTTATTTTTATTTATTTTTACCGAGGTGTGTCAATGTATACTCTTCATAGGAGAAACCCCCTCCTTTATTTACACATAGCTGTCATTAACGAGCGCCCAGCACACACACAGTGTTTCCAGCATTGCTTGCTCATTAGAAATGCCAGGAAGCCCCGCACATGCGCATAGCGTAATACTACATGGTCGCGCATGCGCAGAACGATCCATAGTCAATGCTCATGCGCATTTGAACGGAATAGGGGCACCGCAGCACTCAGGCGCGTTACCAGCTCCAATGACTCGGCGAAACACTCGGTTTCGAGTCTGTCTACCCTTGCTCCCTTTAATCAGGTGGACACGATCAGCCAATCTTCTACAGTATATAACAGGCTGCAAAACCGGACACAAACCACTGGTATGCGAAGGAGGCATAACAGGTCCCAGGCAGGCTCTGCCCAGAAAAGCTGTGAGTAAGAGATACTACACCTACAACCACTGGTAAGCGCTATCTTTTCCTTCCTTACAGGTTTGCCAATCTAAGTGGCCCACCTTTTCTCCCACAGGGTCATCCCCTTGCCACTTCTCTACCTTGAAGTCATATACAGCTAAAACTAGCGTAAGAAGGTCCTCTTGCGCCTCATCACATTTATGCACCATTTATGTGATACCCGTGTTTTAGCCACACCACACCCGCATTACTAGTGCGAACCTCACCATAATGGTACCACCAGTACCATTACACCGTAGCCGTCTATAGTCAGCACCTCTACCTCTATAGTGCCGGCAACTTGATATGTATGATACTATACAATCTAGTGACTCTTTTTTCCTTGTATGTTTTGTCTCTGTCCCCTATATGTTACATGTGCAGGTGTTTTTGAGAAGGGAATCCCCCTCTCACACATAGATGAACACTTTAGGGCGTGTATACCCATAGTCTGGATTACACACCCATTACTTTTAATTCGCACCTACACCCTTTTATCTTGGTCCTGAAGAAAGCCAGCATAGTTATAAGGCACTGGCTGAAACATGTCGACCCACCACTGGATGTGAGAGGTCGTAACTCGCCTCCTACATCCAAAAAGCCTTATTTTTAACCGCTGACGGAGGCCCAGTTATTAAAGTTTAATTTACCCTCGCGTACTGGGACCCCCACCAAGCCGTTTTAACATCACTATACCTTACACCTCACACTGCACACTCAGCAATATACCTGCTCCGCTGTAATCAGGCGTTGAAGCACACCCAGGACATGCTAGGTGTTACTGGGTGGGCCCGATGATGAAGCATGCCACCAACTAGGTTGGTGGGTGAGGGCTTCATGAACACACCTACAAGGTGTTCCTACCCCCTGACAAAACATATTTGAGTCCTTTAACTTAGTAGTTGATGAGCTAGTCTCCTTTTGATTAAATACATATAAACCACGGGGATACGGACTAGCTATCTGGACCTCTCTCTCTCTCTCTTGATACGCATAGCGATAGAACCATAGCCATTACAACCTGTGTCAACTCATTTTGGGTCAGCAATCTACTTGTCTTTTTTAATTTTACGCAGCTGATAAGCACAAGAAGATACAACTGAGCCAACATGCGTTTTTAGAGACAGGTCATTAGATATGGTAACTCCAAGACTCTTGGCTGATGAGGCAGGGATGGGAGGGGGGCCCAGTTCTCCATACCAGTTGTGCGGGCCCCAGAAAATCTGGCTGCCACCCGTCAAGGCTAATTCCGTCTTTCCCGGGTTTAATTTTAAATCATTGCAGTCCATCCAATTACAGATTAACCGCATCGTCGATTGAAAGACAGAGATTGAGTAAGGCGTATTATTAATGATAAAAAACTGTTGTAGATTATCCGCATCGTTGAAGGTATCCATTTTCCTTTCATTCAACAACCCAATCAATGGAAGGAGGTACAGGTTAAATAATTGTGGGGAGAGCGATGAGCCCTGTGCCACCCCACACGTAATTTTTGTCTTGGACATACTAGTAAGTATGCAGTGGTATCACTTCTGTCAGCATTTTTCAAATAATGCGGTGCATGTTAACTCACAGGTTTTCTACTGAAACCGAGCAAGCAGTACTCCATTGGTAGTACTTTGGAGTTTACTGGCCGCCATTCTGCGTGGTATGCACCGGCCTCACAATCTGTGAGTACAGTTTCCCCGCGGGCGGGGGTTCAACTGCTTCCTGTAATTACAATCCAATGACCTGCAAATCAGTGAGAAAGCAGCTAACCCCTACCTTCCTCTGACGAAGAAAGTATACCTAGGAGGGTTGAACTTCACATCTCATGTTGTTTAAGGGCGTTCTTGAGTGGTTCAATTCGAGTTTACAAAGCCTACGTTTTACTTTCAAATAACGGGGCAGATTTACAAGCCCCTTGCGCCACTTTAGCGTCACTTTTCCCATGTTACTAGTGACGCCACTGTGGCACAAGGGGGGGCTTTGAAATTTGTTTCAACATTTTTTAGTAACCCTGACCCGGCAGATTTAGCATACAGCTACCGTGTTTGTATAGACTACAGTGTGCATTTCATCTCACAAGTGAGCCGTGACTGCCACCTTGTGGGTCACTTGTAAATTTAACACAAATGTTAAAAACACTGGATTTCTTTGTGTTACAGTTGCATTGTGATGTAATTATATAGCGCTTATTAGCCCTGACAAAGGCGTTGAAGCGCTTTACACGCTGCTCGAGTACCCGAGGTAAGTTGTTAGTCAAGTGATTATTGTTGCTTCTTTTTATCAGGCGCGTGCTCTCAGGGAAAACAATTCTGGACAATTACTCTCATATCCTTCAACAAGATACATGAATAGGAGTATGGTGGTGCCATCTTTCTGCGTGTTCACTACTTAGTTGAGGATTGTAAAAAGAGCAAGTACAGGAAATAATGGAGGACACGAGTAAGAAAAAGGATAGAACTGACAATGTAAACTGTTGTTTGACGGAGCCATTTGGCTTTGTGATTGTTTTTGAAAGATGGTGCACAGCTGTGCGTGCTGATCTGCAACGTGGCTTAAAGTAAACAAAAAAAAACGCTATGCGATGGTAAACGCTGGCTGCACCACAGAGCTTGCGCTGAAACATATTTAAAAAACATTGACCACGAAAATAGATTTCACATGAACTAAATGTATTGGCTTTGTCTAGTACACTTAGAGAAAGGAAAATGCCTCTAAGGATTGTTCTTAATAAAGAAAGCTGCCCCTTCCTGCACAATGCTGGCACCCTCGCACTATGACGTAAGGGTGCCTGCATTGGCCCTAGGCTGCACTGAGTGATCCTTCCCTTTCTATTTAACGCCGGACAACAAGTTGTCTTGCTGCTTTGTGCTACATCAAAGTCTGATAAATCTGGCCCTCTGGACCTATTGAAGGAACACACTCATCCTCTGTCATTTTCTTAGTAATATGTTTTAGCTTACCACACCTGACTCCAAAGTCGCAGGAAAGTTGCCTAAAGCAAGCAAGGAACATGTGACCCCCCCCCCCTATAGTTGACTCACACAATCCATCCCCCCGCCTCCCGAATGAGTGGTTTCATGGTAGAAGTGTAGTTTAACTTTTTGGTGTGCGGTGTTTTAACTACTTTCAAGGCATTTTTCTGTGTAAAGTGGCAAACAATGCATTTTGAGGCACACTAGGTCATCAAAATTGGTCAACACTGTTTAGAAATTAAAGGCAATTCTACAGGTGGGTGCTACTCACAGAATGTTTAGGAAGCTGTAAGACAAATAGTTTACTTATAGACAAGGGTGGTGACATTGGTCACAATTAATTATGGTTTGGAGAGAGCTAGAGAATTTTTAGTAGTGAACTTCATCAAACCCACCCATTAATGACTATGAAATGGGGTTCAAAGGTACAGGACAGAATGGCATTGAGCTTGATATATGGGAAAAAGTACTCCCTCCGTACATTATGAGGATCTTTCAAGTCACAAAGGAGTTCCATGACAACATAGAGGAATGAGGCTGAAGGCCAAATTTCTTTATAAGATTAGGGAACTCTGAGGTGACTTGCAATATCCTTATAATCTGTGGCCAGGGAGGACTTTATTCCTTATAATACACGCCCACACCATCACCTTACCCACAAGCCACTTAAATCTTTGGAGTGTAGCTCTATCATATAAGAGAGAGCATGTTTACAAACTTGAAGAATAAAAAGACTGCAAGGTACAAACATACAGAAAGATTCTATATTTTCTATAACTACTTTAGTAGTGTAAACAATAAACATGTAGCCATAAATCTCTCTTTCCGATTGTCATTGTACAACTAGAAAAATAGAGGAGAAGAAAGAAAAGCAACATTTTGTTTGAAAAGCTGCTTTAATTATGCTCTGTGGCCTGAACTGCCTTCCACCTCTGTAACTGGCCCTGGCAGCAGGCATTGCAACATAAGAACTTGACTGTAATACGTTATCACAGTTGACTTCTGACGTGATTTCTTTTTAATTGGCAACTGAGTGTGTCACAGGTCACTTATTATAAAGAAATTAGACACATACTTTTAATGCAGGGATTTCAGAGTGCCATGTATCATAGTCAAATATTCTTTGACACTAGTACATATCAGTAAAACTCATTTCAAATGTAGTGAGGTTTACCAGGGCCTTTGCACAAAAGCTTCCATTTTTAAATGTTAACATTTAAACTTGACTTCTTTTTAGACAAGTGACTTTCAACATGGTTTGCACACACATGATAATGCAAGACATTTCTCCATAACCTTTTAATCATAACACTTGTACATTATTTTAAAGATGAATTACACCGAGCATGTTGCCCCTATGTATTGTTGTTGTCGGTACAGAGACAGCTCTGAGTCAGAAATACAAACAATGAATAGCAAAGGACCTCAGACACAGTGTGAACGTGTCCAGTTTTTATTATATAAACTGCTTCTGACATTTAGCTTGAGAGAGGAGCACTTCCACGGATTATCCTGGACGTTCACCAGTGATTGATTCCCAGCCCTGCTGCTTATGTCAACATCCTGCAAAGGACGGAGACCTGTTCCACACCAGGCTACCTTCCTGATACATCACTCACAAGAGGTAAATGGGGAGTTAAGCTGTTCCTAGAGATCTTGTAGGATACACTTCTTATTACGCTCTCTAGAGTAGAGTTAGGGTTCTCTTTATGATATATATTCATATATGCCTATGATCACTGCAACATTATAATGCTTGGATTATTCAGCTTATTCACCATTCTTGTAATGCTGGTAACAGTGCTTTGGTTCCTTCTACTAATAAATGTAACTCATGTATTTTATGACAGTATAATGGGGTAACTGTTCCTGTGGTGCTGTATCTTAGGTAGGGTATGTAACAAGGGGGGTCTCCCTTAATAGGAAGTGATGCTTTCACACACCTGTGAAGGTGTCATGCTTGATCATCGGGCAAAGCTCCTCGTGGAGTCAATGCTGCAATAATCATTAGAAAAACAACTAAATGAAAGCCAATACTGTTATTTCTAATTAACAGACCTTTGGTTTCTACACAGAAAGAGTTAAACTAGGTGTGAGTTGTAGACTGAAAGATCAGTCAGAATAAATCACTGTTATTTTTCATATATTTTCTCATAATTTTTGTTGGCTATAATTCACCATATTGCACAAAAGATATAGAACAAACATTACAAAGGAACAATTTCATAAAAATGACAATTTCATAAAACACACACTACCTCATTAGCTTTCATACATCGCTGATCAACCTTAACAATCCAATCTCACAATCTCAAACATACCACACATACACATGTCAATATTTACAATTGAATATCACAAAAAAACAACTAGTTTACACCAGAGACACTTTTTGATTGATTTAATGATTTTCAAACACATCAATGATTGTCTAATGAAAGGTAATCTTATGGTGTAGAAAAGCGGTCTACGCGTTTCGAACCCCTAACCGGTGGGGGGTTCTCATCAGGACCTCATGGCTGTAGTGGAGAGAAATGAGATCTCTGTCACTAGAGATAAAGGGATACATGTTTGAGCTAGCTGCCCCTTGTATATTCTGCCTCTTACCTTGGAATGGAGTGTGCCCTATTGAATAAGAAAACCGGACGTAGACAACTGGAAGAAATAAATGATTTTTCTCTAGTGACAGAGATCTCATTTCTCTCCGCTTTTCTACACCATAAGATTACCTTTTATTAGACAATCATTGATGTGTTTAAAAATCACGAAATCAATCAAAAAGTGTCTCTGGTGTAAACTAAATTATAACCAACAAAAATTACGAGAAAATATATGAAAAATAAAAGTGAATCATTCTGACTGATCTTTCAGTCTACAACTCACACCTAGTTTAACTCTTTCTGTTTAGAAACCAAAGGTCTGTTAATTAGAAGTCACAGTATTGGCTTTCGTTTAGTGGTTTTGTATTGAGAGGCTTGGACTTACTGTGGGAAGCCCACACCCAGTGTTGTTTTTCCAGCAATACCCATTAGGGCCCCACAAGAGGGCTCTTTAGCGGGGATCTTTTAAGTAAAACCAAGCTGCGATGATGAGTGCAGATGTCTAGGAGATAAGTGAAGAAGTGAATTAAAACTACCTACGGGGTACCACAAAGAGGAGAAAGGCAATCTACCAATGTGTACTGATCCGATACACATCGGTTGATTGCTTTTCTCCATTACGAGAAGTTCACAATCTCCATACTCTTTTTATCCCTACCAAGGGGACCCCAGATTAAATATAACTTTGTGGTACCCTCTAGATATTTTTAATTCAGTCACTTCTTCCCTTATCTCCCACGCACCAGCACAGCTTGGTTTTACTTAGACTGATTAAAAGAAATGGAAAATAACAGAGTTTACAGGTAGCATGGGAGCAACCACCCGCTTCCAGACAGGATATCAAGAGAAGACTGACATGCCAAGGGAAGTTAGCCCAGAGCTGGCTTTTGAGCTGAAAGAAATGTATTTGGTAATTATGTCACTTTAAGCTTGAAGTTGGATTTCAAGTCGGACAACAGAGAAACCATCAATGTCATGGTCTCTGAGGCTGAAAATCAGACCAGTAGGGACACAGTGAGTAACATAGAGGACTCACTGATGCAACATCATATGAGAGGCTGCCAATGATTCAACTATTTACCCACGTCCTTGTAGAATGTGCCCATCAGTAGAACGAGCCATCAGTAGAAAGAGTCATTTAGTAGAAAGAGCCAATCAGTAGAAAGCGCCCATCAGTAGAACGTGCCATCAATAGAAAGAGCACATCAGTAGAACAAGCCATCAGTAGAAGAGTCCATCAGTAGAACGAACCCATCAGTAGAACGGGCCATCAGTAGAACAGCCCATCAGTAGAATGAGCCATCAGTACAAAGAGCCCATCCGTCTGTGTCACCCCGACCAGTTCCAAAGGCACCATCATGACTGTTGGCTGAGCGGGCTAAACTAGAGTTTGGGATGATATACTTTGTGCGCTCACGGAGGCCAGGATATATAGTCTGGGGATGCCAAGGTGGCCTATTGCCCCAATGTTACAGTGGCCATGCAAAAGGTATTGATACAGTTGTATGACATGAGGCATGTACTGTGCGCCAATCAGATACAATATGCAATGCTTTATCCTACTTAGCTGAAGACCATTATTAACAGGAAGTCTTGATGAGGCTGCTTGTAGATAGATCAGAGTCATGGCCAAATATACCAGAGCTAAAAAATATGCCACTGGAGATAGGCGAGTTAGGGTGATTGCTTAGCTACTAAAAGATTTTTATTATGCTATTTGTTTATTTAAAACATTTATAAAATGCACTGTGACCATACTGATATCCTGGCGCTGGTAGAGACTCACCGGGCACAAGGGAAGGGAGAGAATTAAGGGAAAAAGGAAAAAGCTGCAACTGAGATAATAGCAAGAGAGATAAATGCTACAATATAAAGTACAACAATATAAATATAAAATATTTTGGGAAGAGCCTTGTTTTTAGGGCTTTTCTGAATTGCAAAAAATCCCTCAAGGATCCAGCTGATTGGGGCCGGCAGCTGATTCCAGATTTGGGCCGCTCTAACCATAAAAGCGCTTCCACCGTGTCTGGTTTTCCTGAATTTTGGAATGCACACAAGGTTGGCAGTGGCAGAGCAAAGGCACCTCCCAGGGGAGTATCTTTTTAGTTTTTTTTGTAAGGGCTCTGGTCCACTACCCTTAAAATCTTTAAAACAATACAAAGTGATTTATAAACTATACACTGTCGCAGTGGAAACCAGTGCCGATCTTTCAAGGTCAAGGAGGCAGATAACCTTAAGGGTCTGTTTAAGGCCAGTTTGGCTGCAGAGACCTGGACTCTGTGTAATCTAGGTAGCATAAACTCTGGTGCACCGAACAGAAGGACGATACAGTAGTCCCATCTGCTCAAAATAACACAGCACACAATGAGGTAAGGTAAGGTAAGGTAATTTTACTGTACAGTCAATTAAAACTCAACATTTTAAAATAAGAATCCATTGAGACATTAAAGGTGCTTAAAAAGTAAAGCGAACAATGAGTGTTTTAACAGTTGAAGGCCACAGTGGAAGAAACTTCAGAAGACCTCGAAGTAGTGAAGAATGAGGACCAGCAACTTTATTCACATGTGTTTCTAGGGACAGTTTATCATCAAACGTAACCCCTAGGTTACAGACAGATTCGTAAGAAGGTAACTCTACAGCAGAAGGCACAGGCCAGAAGTCCCGATTGTAATCAGGACTTTGCTTGTGGAGCAGCACAAGAGCTCGTTTTTTCCCTGTTAAATCTAACGGAATTAAGATTGAGCCAGCTAAAGACATAAGGCATACAGTTATGAAAAGCAGTGACAGACGCCAATTGGCAGTTGTCTAAAGACAACATTTGTTGAGTGTTATCTGAAATTATGAGATTTAATGAGAGTGATCAGAGGTCTCAGATAGATGTTGACCAGGACCAGACTCAAGGCTGAGCCTTGCGGAACTCCGTGATCCAAATTCTTAACATCGCAGCAGTATAGAGCAACCTCCTGAGAACATTCAGAGAGATAAGAATGCAACCAACTGTATACGGTGCCACCACACTGATCGAATTAAGTTGATCCAAGAGCGTATTGTGGTTCATTATATCAAATACAGCTGAAAGATCTGAGAGGACCAGGCCACCATCAGTCGGCATTCTGAGTTTGTCCAGTGCCATAAGCAAGGCAGATTCCGTGCAATGAGCCAGCCTAAAGCCAAATTGCTCTCCTTCAATGATAAGATTGTCTGTCTTCCACAAATTGAAACAGTTTCCGCTGACGTTCCAGCATTTTAACGGAATAGGGCAGGAGAGATAGCGGCCTGCAATTACAGAAGACCATTGGGTCTAAGGAGGGTTTTTTTTAATATAGGAATATTTATTGCCTTCTTTCAGGCTAGAGGAACAGTGCCATATTTGAGTGACTGATTACAGAGTTGCTTTAGTGATGTAAAAAGTTAATCTGCTAGTTCTTGACCCCAAGAAAAACAAGTTTAAATGGTATGTTAAGGGAGATCAAGTGGAAGAGCAAGCCTCCTATAAATATATAGGTATGAAACTGGGCTGCGGCAATTCATACAAGGACCACAAACAGCATCTAAATGCTAAAGCCCAATCATTAATTTTTGCTTTTCGACTGCTGAATAAAAGATTGAGTTGTCCGGCTTATACCCACCTCCTAAATGTAATGGCAGCACAAATGTTACCTACCCTGTCTTTTGGCTTAGAAACATGGTATGGCAAGGAGGCAGAGTTATTGAACTAGCTCCAGACCAAAATATATAAAGCCGTTTTTAATCTTCCCAAGTCAGCATCTCCCGCACAGGTACGGCTAGAATTTGGCCTTCAAAATCAGAAGTTCCGGAGCATGAATTATTTTTCGAAGCTCTGCCACAAATTGCGATCATCAGAGCCGGGCACACTGAACAACCTATGCTGGGACGAGATAAAAGCACAAATGGTGCAAGAAGTGCCTACATCTTGGGGAGCATATTTGAGGAAATCATTGGTGGAACTAGAGACCCAAGAAGCATGGGAGAGCATAGCAGAAAAGTCAACATTGAACAAAGTTAGTAATCTGTCCTCCAAGAAGAAATCGTTCCTGGAAGATAAAAACATCTTGTCCAAACAACGCCATGCATGGACAGTAATAAATTCCTACACTCATACAAAACCCCGAGCCTACCTAGCAGCCCATTTTAGCTCAGAGATAAAAAAAGAGCTTTATTTACTATAGGCTGGGAAACCATGACTCGAAGGACTTAATGCCATCCTGGAAACGTAACCATCAAGTTGAGAACTGTCACCTATGTGGTTATTCGGTTGAAACACTAACACATCTGTGTGTGCCCAGCTGTAAAGAAATGAAGGAAATCCTTTTTTAAACTGATTTTTAACGAGCTAAATATTCGCATATGCAGACAAGCTGTGATTAGATGGATGGAGGGCTCATCAATCATTCTATCTTGTCGAGGTGTAAAATATTTTGCCCAAATCAGGAAACTACTCGGACAAGCAGATCAAGCAAATGAGAACACTGGTTGAAAAAATTATGTTATTGAAATACAAAAAGACATTTTTTGACTGTAGTTAAAGCACCCCATATTTAAAATTTTATTATGTAACAATGATCTTTTTTATGTGATACCACGGTTTTATTATGAAACATGTTTTATGCACTTTTGTAACGATTTTAAATAAACACGCAATAAACTATTACTACTTACTTACTAGTGATGTAAAAAGTTAATCTGCTAGCTCTTTCCAGACCCCATGGGGTAAAGGGTCGCGTGAAGAGTTGGAGGAGGCAGACATTGCAATGGTATACAAGAGAGCCTCCTTTAAAGGTTCAAACCATCCCAACCTGTTCTCATACTTAGGGGGGTCCGCACTAATTGGGAAGGCAACCTAAGATCTGGGATCATTTGGTGGATGAGATATAGCAATATTTTCCAAGATCTTACATATCTTGTCCTCAAAGAAATCAGAGCTTGTCACAGAGCTCCTGTGAAGAAGTTACTGCCTGGCTCAAAACTGGATTAGAGACATTACACACAATGTCAAAAACCTTTTTAGCTTTATTAGGGGTGGCCAGGAAAGCATCAGTACAATGATTGCTTTGGCCTTTCCAATCTCTCATTTGTATTCATGTATTGAGTTTTTAAGGCCTTTTTGTCTTCCTCTTTATAGGATTGGTGTCATCTCCTTTCTAGTTTCTGACAGGATTGTTCAAGTAGTTTTCGAAATGCGTTATACGTTATGTTATGTAATGTTACATTTGATTTCTATAGCGCACGGCTACTCCACTGGAGTGTCCCGGCGCTTTATATTGGCAGCTCATAAGACAGAAAAGATAACAACTAAAAACAATCCTAAACAGCAGAGTGACATAAACTAAAGGGTAAAAAGCCAAGTTTTAAGGCCCTTCCTGAACAGCAGAATATTAGCAGTACTCCGTAAGGCCAGAGGCAGAGTGTTCCAGAGCTGTGGTGCCCTCAGACTAAAGGAGCGCCCCCCAATACGTGCCCTCTTCACTCAGGGAACCACCGCGAGAGACAGAGATTCAGATCGCAGGGATCTGGCCGGTCGGTAAAAAGCAAGCCTAGGCTGAAGATATTTTGCTCCCGAGCCAAAAATCGCTTTATGAGCCAGGGTCAGCGCCTTGAAAACTATCCGCTTCCGGATAGGCAGCCAATGGAGCGACTGCAGAAGGCCGGACACTCTGGCTCGCCTGCGAAGGCCAAAAATTGCGCGTGCAGCAGAATTCTGCACGACCTGCAGCCGCTGTACAAGATAGTCCGGAAGGCCCAGATAAAGGACGTTGGCGTAGTCCAATCTGGAGCCAATCAAGGCTTGTACCATGATCCTCCTGTGCTCTTCTGTGAGCAGAGGAAGAAACTTCCGGAGCATCTTAAAAATGCCAAAACATGTGCCCATAAGACCGAAGATCTGGGATCTCAGTGTCAGACCATTGTCGATCTTGACTCCCAGATTTTTTGCCAACTGGGATGCCTGCGCTGAGGGGAACATGTCAATCGGCCACCATGCCTGCCAGTCAGGGTCTGAGGTACAGCCAAAGAACAGCACCTTCGACTTGTCAGAGTTACATTTAAGGCTGTTCTGCTGAAACCAGTTGAAGACAGCCCGAGACATTCCCGAATGCTCTCTCCATCGAAATCCTCACCTTTCCTACACGTGAAGAGGAGCTGGGTGTCATCAGCGTAAGAAACGATCTGGGCCCCAAAAGACTCCACCAGTGCCGCCAAAGGGGTCATAAAGATGTTAAAGAGAGTCGGGCTCAACACAGAGCCCTGTGGAACACCGACTCCCAATGGTGGCATCTCAGCGGAGCTAGCGGGGGCCCAGACCGTTTGTCGGCGGCCAGCTAAAAAAGATGTAAACCAGTTGGGCAGAGTATCTGCGGAAGGTTTAAAGACTCGTTAAGGGTATAACTGCCTCCAGGGTTTCCACAATAATGTTCTCATAAGCATTATAATTGTAATCTACTGTGCTGTCAGAGTTGCCTACATTAGGCAGGTTAAAACGCCTGCCATTGAATGATTTGTTAAGTTTGTGCCAGGCTCTACTAATATCCAGAGGTGCCAGTACGAACCTGGGGTGGCTGAAATCACCTCCATGAAGGTAGAAGGTAACAAGTACATGATCTGTCCAGCAGAGGGGAAGTTGAGTTCCCATGGTGATTAGCCCTTCTGTAGCAAAGATCAGATCAAGGGTATTGCCACCCTGATGCGTGAGGCCCTGATGTAGTTGCTGCAGATCCATAGCATTACAGGATCCTTGTAATTCCTAAAATGTGCAGGAGATAGCCCCCTCGGCCCACAAATTAAAATCTCCTAACACAAGAAATCTCCAGTGAGTGAGGAGCAGGTTAGTAATAATCTCAACCACAGGTTGCCAATATTTACTTAAGGGGCCAGGAGAACGGTTATAAAGAATGCTCAAGACGATATTATACTAAAAGTACTTATTATGCTATTAATAAGTGAGCGCGTACACCAACGATGTCAAGAGCTAGGATTGTAACAATTCATCAGATGGATAAGGACTCATATCAATGTGGGCCATATATAAACCTTTGTCTTTAATATACTCTGATAACGAGGTGGTATCAAAATTAAAATCTATTGGGCTTGCCTCTGTTATATCAGGATTGGTATACATAGAACAGATGACCTTTATTTCAGGTCAACAGAGGAAAGCTCTAACTTGAGATGGCCCGGGGAGAACTCTTCCTTATTGGTTTGTTCTTTAGATGCTGAAAAGGCATTTGATTAACTTTGGTGTGCATGTTCCAGCCCCTGGCAATGAGACATTGGCATCCACAGTCAGAGAAGAGGCAAGGGCATAAAGGTTGGGAGGGTGGAATCACAGATCTTTCTGTACTTTTGACATATTATTAGCTACAGGAGATCAATGTACGGGGCATCAAGAGGTGCTAGGGATACTCGACCAATTTGACTATCTCCCTGACATATGTATTACCTGCACCAAGTTGGAGGGTTTTCCCTTGAGTACTCCAGGCCCTTATATTGTGGGTTGTCTTCCATATTTAGGCTCCTATCTTTGTAAATATTTAGGTATACTGATCTAGCATTAGTATCTCTCTAGCATCATCTCTACGGCTGGCCAAATAGGAATTGCAAAGAAATTAGTTATGACAAAATGCTTTTAAATGGCTCTGCAAACATGCCATACATGCCCAAATTGCAATTCTGTAAGGCCTGTACCTCCCCAATGACAAGGCTAACCTGGGCAGGGAAACAGCCCAAACTACTAATGGACACCTTGTTATGTTATGTTATGTTATATATGACTTGTAGCGCACACAAATACTCAGGAGTGTCCTGGCGCGAAATTGAACTGAGGTCTGAGGGCAGAGAATAATTAAATAAACTGGTTAAAAAGATGAGTTTTAAGTAATTTCCTAAAAATACGGAAATCCTGAGTATGGCGCAGTAAGTCAGGTAGACTGTGCCATTATGGCTACTTTTACTGAAAACGACTGGCCCCCCATCCTAGAACAGCGGAACCGGGGAGTAATCACCAGATGGTGAGAAGCAGAGCGTAGAGAGAGGCGAGGATTGTAAAAGGCCATGCGCTTCTTGATATAGGAAGGTCCTGAATCATGCAGGGCTCCATGGGCAAAAGTAAGAACCTTAAACTGCACCCGCTGGGCCACGGGAAGCCAGTGTAGGTCACGTAAATGTAACCTCACACTGGATCTCTTAGAGATGTTAAATAAGAGTTTGGCCACCGCATTCTGAATCAGTTGTAGTTTATTCATTAAGTATTTAGGGATACCGATGAATAAAGCGTTGGCATGGTCCAGCCGGGACAGGATAAGTGACCGCGCCACCATTTCCTTCGCCGGCTGTGGTAGCATAGGAAAAAACCTACTCAGTGTCTTAAGTGTGCCGAAACAGACACCCGTAAGACTCTTAATATGCTCAGAGAACCGGAGATCCTCTCCGAACCATACCCCTAAGTTCTTTGCCAGGCCAACTCAGATAGTAGGCAGGGGAAATCCGGAGGCCACAGGGCTTCTCTGAAAAGCGGAGGAAATTGGCCATACAACAGTATCTCGGATTTCCCCTCGTTGCACTTGAGTTTTGCCTGCGCCAGGCTGAGAGGCACCTCTGTGCAACCCCAGTACTCAGGTCGAAGCCTTTCCAAGTAAATAGAAGCTGGGTGTCATCGACGTATGCCATGATTTTAGCATCCAGTTCTTCAGACAGGAAGATCAACGGAGTCAAATAGATATTGAAAAGCAGAGGACTCAAAGTGGAGCCCTGAGGGACTCCTGTTTATAACTCCCTGGCAGAGGATGAAAAGGGGGGCATCCAGACCTGCTGGGTGCGTTTATCCCAAAAAGATTTTAACCAGGCCCATACTGCACCAAAAATGCCAATGGAGGAGAGTCGGGCAAGAAGGAGCTGGTGAGGCACCGTGTTGAAGGCGGCAGAGAGGTCCAACAAGATCAGAGCTGCTCTGCCGCCCCCGTCCAAACACTCCCTGACCGCCTCTGCCATCTCACCAGCGCTGTCTCTGTGTTATAGGATGTTCTAAAGCCAGATTGGGCTGGTTGAAGAGCCCCAGATGTTTCCACAAAGGTCTCAAGTTGGCAGAAAACCACCTTTTCGCACACTTTGGCCAGCGCCGGCAACAGAGAAATCGGGCGATAGTTAGAAGGTACAGAGGGGTCAGCAGCAGGTTTTTTAAGAAGAGGAAGAAGTTTGGCCTGTTTCCATTGTACTGGTACAGTAGCAGATTGAAGCGACCAGTTAATGATAGCACCGGCTTCCAAGCAGACAATCTCCCCCGGCTAAAGCTCTAGCTGGACATTGGTCGCAAGAGGAACCAGACTTGAGAGATTTGAGAATAGCAAGGATGTCAGAGTTCTCTGCCCGCAAAAACTGGGAAAACAAAGGGCTAGTAAGTTTACAAGGTGGGAGAGCTATGGATGAGGAGATCCTCTGCACCTCCACAGGCGATCCCAAACTATCTTGAATGGATTTTATTTTATTAATAAAAAAAGCGGAAAGATCCTCACACCATAGGGGGGAAACTGGGAAACTCTTATGTTCCGCACAAGGGGACATAAAACTTCTGACAATAGTAAAGATCTCCTTCCTATTGTTATTGGCTTTCATAATTCTCTCAGCATAAAAATCACTTTTACCTTTCCTAACAGCTGCATAATAATCTCTCTGCGCCGCGCGAAGAGCAGATTTGGCCTCAGGACAATACGCTACATGCCACTGGTGTTCCTTGACATGACAGCTTGGTAAGAAGGGTCTAGCAGTTCTTCGTTGTAGCTATATCTTCTAACAAATGGAACATGCCACATCATGGAAGGTCAAGGATATTGTGGTATTTAATATAGTTAACATTAATGTTGTAATAGCAAGTTTATTTTTACACGGTTTTTAAATAAACATGTGTTTTGTTAAGTGTTATGCTTTTTGGTTTGTATTTTTGTTTTTATTATTTTATCATTGTATTAACATGGTGTAGTTAATTTTGGGGTTGGCTGAGAAGTGTTTTAATGATAAGTATGTATACATTATTTTACATTTAAATTTTATTTTATGATTATTCTTTTTAAAAGTTGGCATTCTGGGTAGGAGAGAGCGGCAGTTTCGGCGCCGCCCCTCCCCGAGTGGGAGTGGAGTGGAATACTCCAGAGATTGACGGACGGGCTGAGGGAGCTGGCGGGGGGGCGACCACTGTTCCGGGACGTGGCCCTAGATGTAGACTGACTGACCCAGCTCATCCTCTCCCTCACCAAGGACCCGCACACCGCCAAAACCAACCTCCACGAGGGAATGAAGGCCGTCGCTGACTAGATGAGGAGCATCCGCCAGAAGCTGAACTCAGACAAGATGGAGGTCTTCATCCTTGGACCCAACCCCTCAGCCTGGGACAACTCCTGGTGGCCCACCACGCTGGGAGCAGCACCGACACCCACCGACCACGCAGGCAACCTTGAATTCACCCTTGACTCCTCCCTCTTATGTCGAAGCAGGTCAGCACCGTCTCCTCCTCCTCCTACAACACCCTCCGCATGCTCCGCAGGATCTACAGGTGGATCCCGACCGAAATGAGAAGAACAGTGACACAGGCCCTCGTCTGCAGCAGACTGGACTACGGCAACCCACTCTACGCAGGAATCCCAGCCAAGCACCTGCATCGACTACAACGCATCCAAAACGCCTCCGCCCGACTGGTTCTCAGCATTCCCCACGCAAGCCACATCACTCCCCACCTGAGAGACCTACACTGGCTTCCCGTAGACAAGAGGATCACCTTCAAGCTCCTCACCCATGCATACAAAGCACTACACAACACCGGACCAGCCTACCTGAACAGCAGACTCAACTTCTACACCCCCACCGCCAGCTCCGCTCCACCAGCCACACCCTTTCCACTGTCCATGTACAGCAAAAAGTGGTCCGAGTTAGTCACAAATTATGTCACAAATGTTCTGTATTTACTCCATACAGGCATTCACCACAAATACTTCTCAGTACTTTATCTAGACATAATGAACAATAAAGTTGAGTATTCAAAATTTAAATTGCATTTATTTTAACAATCGTGTACTCCAGTACGTTCATCATCACAGAAATTCTCAATATTTGTTAATGTAATTGTAAAGTCATTACATCGATAGTGCTCTCAGTGAGGAAGGGAAGGGTTGTGAAGAGGTTTGTGAGGGACTGGGTAAAGGTGGTGTGACATTAATAGCATCACAGTAAAATCTATACGCATTTACAGTCAAGGTGATATAAATGTTCCCAGATCACATCACACATAGGTTAGGTAAGTCCATTTCATTCAATCCTATGGTGTGCTAGGCTGGCGTAGTCTACGTTTCGACCCCCATGTATGCTGAAGGGTAATTATTGCCTCATGTTGGGGTCTTCATCAGGACAAAAAGAGAGAGCCTGAAATATAATGTAGAAACTAACATTGGTATGTTGTGGTGAACTATATTCAATATATGGGCTGAATGTAGGCAATACCTACATCGGCAGGAGCGGTCGGCGTCTGTGCCGTCGCTGTGTGGGCCTACACGGGCTCCTTGAAGTTCTAAAAAAAGAAAAATGGAGGGAAAATTCAGACGGGGAAGAAAGGGCACAATGGCCATGTAGCAATGAATGTGGGAGGACGGGAGACTTACTTGGACACTGCTCGATGGGGTGAGCATACGGTATCTTTTTGTCTAGTCTTATCACTTCTTCACAATAAATGTGTTCAGTGCGCACCTTGCACCATTCTAGAAAGTCAAATGAATAATCATGAGGGTTGGTGTTTAATCGGAAGGTTGGCACTAGTAACCAAATGGGGGCTGTTGAATACCTATGGGTTCACTAATGAACTCCCTGCATGGGAAAGTTAATGAAGTGGCGTTGTAGATACTAACTCAGCTATGGTCATTGTGCTAAAAACGCTGATCGTTGCTCCTGGAGACGGAGCCGACCGGGGTGCGTGGGCTTGACAATTACTCAATGGATGCAACGATCTAACGCTGGTAAAGTCATCAAAATCTGGGACATGACTGGTTTGACTGGAAGGGCTAGTGGCAGCTAAAAAAGCTAGCGGGTGGTTTCTTACCTGATCGGTGTAGAATTCAACCGTCAGTGTTCGGCACTCCCTCGATAAGACTGGAGTTGCTCGCGGTGCCGCCGCTAACTGCAGGGTGAAGGGGCTCGGCTCAATGGGGCCAATCAAAAGACAGCATTGCAAGACGCCGTATCGGAGGTTGAACTACGTGTAAGGGGGCGTCTCAAAAGGGAATCTATTCTAAGCAGCGGAGGTCCTGAACGGGTTGGGATTGTGAAAAGTATAACCCTTCGTAATTCTACACATCTGATTCATAGGACTTTTTCAAGTTATTATGGTTAAGGCAAATAATAAAGACATACTGCTTGTGAAAAGTGTAACCCTTCGTAATTCTACACATCTGATTCATAGGACCTTTGCACGTTATTATGATTATGGCAAATAATAAATAAGACCTTAAACACATACTACCGATTTGTCATGTATAACGAAGCCATAGTAAACTGAAAGATATTACATAAAAAATACAAATAGGACCTATGCGGTGCCCCTATTCAGATCATATTGACATCGCTATACATGTGTTGTACAAGTTCATTAAAGCACGTACAATTAGAGCGGTGTCAATTGAATTGGATAACATTTAGCCCTTCACCCTGGAAAGCAGATAGTGTGATGTGTGTCAAGTCTGTTCCTGTGGCAATATGTTTACTCAGGGTCTATTCCTGCCATTTGTGCGAAGTTGGCATCTAGTTCATTTAGTCCCATCCTTATGGTATTGAATATGTGCATCCATTTGCACTCCCTAATGTTTAGGACAGAGTTCAGATTGCCTCCTCGGGGGCCCAGCGTGATTTTTTCGAGTATTACCCATCGCATGGATTCAGGGGTATGGTTCTTGTCCATGAAGTGTTCAACCATTGGTGCCCCTGGTGTTTGGCAACGGATCCTGCTACAATGTTGGAAGATCCGGTTTTTAGGTCTCGGCTAGAAGCGAGCGAAGCTCGCTCTCGCCAGAGATCTATTGTTAGCGACTCAGCTTCCGAGGAGGACAGCACTGGCTGCGCGCAAGGCGATTTGCGCCGGCCACGCGCGCGAGAACGCGCTCGCAGTGGCCAG
This sequence comes from Lissotriton vulgaris, assembly GCF_964263255.1. Classification (NCBI taxonomy): domain Eukaryota; kingdom Metazoa; phylum Chordata; class Amphibia; order Caudata; family Salamandridae; genus Lissotriton; species Lissotriton vulgaris. The sequence continues at coordinate 247,337,291 of NC_141694.1, forward strand.
GTGCTGTCCTCCTCGGAAGCTGAGCTGTTAGCTGCTTGCGCATGCGCCGTGCCCCATGGAAGGTTTCGGGTTTACGCATGCGCCGTGCCCCTTCCTGCAGGACCGGCCGCGGCAGACCTGTTTTTTTTCTGGCAGAGGTGTGCGTGTCACCGAACACACAGCTTGCTAGCAAATATCAGATAAGTGAGCGCATCACCGTGGTGCGCAAACTGGAGGTATGCACTTTGTAGAAATATTGCCGACTGATGGGTGTGCATATCACAGAGATGCATGCGATCTGCCAACACGATGAGGAACTGAAGGTATGCACATAACTGTGATGCACAAACAGCTGATCGTGAACTGCCGTCAGCCTTAGGTTGTAACACGAACCAAGATGGCTGCAGTATGTCCTCACACATCTTGAGCACGTTGATCCACATAACCAAGATTGTTACGCGCTGAACCTGCGCGCGTGCCACCTCCAAACCTTTAGTACAGCGTGTGAGCCTAGCGCGAGCTGCCAACTGTCAACCAAGAGGAATCCAAGAAAACAGCACAAAATGAAGGTAGCAAGGGTACTACCAGTTCCCACTTGTCACCAGGAGGACCGGCCAAGGCCTGGTTGTCAGAGAGAAGTTTCTGAAAGCCGGCAGACCGCAACTGGAGAGGTGAACCCACCGCATGGAGTTCTTCTGAAGGATCGTGTGGCTGAAGTTGGTTCCCGCTCGTCTCCAAATGTGGTATGTGACAATAATCACAAGGGAAGCCACTCATCCTCAATATGCAGGTAAGTTTATTAGAACAAAGCTTCAGCCACGGCAAAGAGCAGCGCACCCTCGGAGGCTCGATCCGCAACTGACAGAAGCTGATCGAACCCCTGAATACGCACACTCCAAAAGCGAGGCAAAAGGAACACAACATGAACAAAGCAGAGGAAGACAACCCACTACAGCACTCTATCCACCTCTTTCTTCGCTGCTCCAGTAGCATGAAGAGAAGTGCCTTCCATTCTTCAAAAACGTTGACAGTGTTTTCTTGTGCGAGCAGGAATGCTGAAACCCGCTGAGTAGCATCGCAAAATTTGTGCTTTACTGTACTGATTTGTCTTGAGTTGTTTTTCACGCCCGCTGGAACGTTTTTCGTTTCTATGTTTTCAGAGCCAGCTGCCCGGCTCTCATACACGGTCCGGTCAGCCAACCTCAAGGGGGCCAGAGTATTTCCTAGTCATCACACTTCTACCTTCCGTCGATCAGTGCTCATCATCAGTAGAGAGGTGTGGCTCACTGTAGAGAGGTGTGGCTCACTGGTTAGAGGCGGCAGACCCGGAGGCTGAGAACGGCCCGGGACCAGGGTTCGATTCCCGACGCGGCAGGGTCGCGGACCAGGGTCAGCGGACTGATAATTCTCGCCTCGGTGCCCACTTTGGGCAGTGATCACACTCGGTAACTCTGGGCATTAAGCTTGCCTCATCTCTACAACGGCCCCCCACAGACGCCGGGGATGCCTGGCTTCACCTTGGAGATACCCAGCAAGGGACCATCTCACAGGGAAAGCCAGGACGGGTTCCCCAGCGGTCATTCGCGCCAGGATACTCCGGTAGTAATTGAGCGCGCTACAAAACACCTTACATTTACATTTACATTTACATCACTTTCACTCTCAGTGAGGCAAAGCGTGTCCGGCTGCAGTGTAAAATAATGTCATGAGCAATACTAATAGCTCTAACTTTAACAATGCCGAGACCATTGCATTGTAAATGCTTGTTTATTTTTTGTTTGGTTTGGCCAAGATACATCAGCTCACATGGACAGAGAATGGCGTAAATTACACCACAGGTGTTGCAGTTCGTAAAAGACCTGAGATCAATAGTAAGGTTATTGTGAGTCACTTTCTTCGTCTCCCAACATGTTGGGCATGCTTTGCACGTGGTGCATCGGAAAAGTCCTACCACCTCTGGTAGATTCCAGAGTCCTTGGATCGTCGGAGCCTGAGGTGTATCCAGCATTGAACGGACCACGTGGTCCCTTATGCATTTAGCCTTTTTGAAGGCATGCATCGGTGGTTAAGGGGTGTCTATGACGTCCCCGACCAAGCCCCAATGTTTGTTAACTATTTTTCTGATATCGTTACTTTTGGTGCAGTATGTGGTCACGCAAATCATGCGTTCCTGAGTTGTCTGATGTTTCTTGGGCATTAACAGGGTTGCTCTATCCTGGTACCATGCTCTTTTCCTAGATCTTTTTACGAGTCTCTTACGATACCCCCTATCTATCAGGCGTGAAATTAAATCCTCGGATTCTTTGAAATAATCCTCCTTCAAGGTGCAATTTCTCCGGATGCGGAGCAATTGTCCCAATGGCAAGTTGTCCCGGAGTCCTCAGGTGTGATGGCTCGTATATCTCAGAAGAGTGTTTCTTTCAGCTGGTTTCCTGTAGAGGGTGGTGTATAATTCCCCGTCCCTTTCCTTTATACTGATGTCCAAGAAATCAATAGACTCCTTATTCATGTGCATAGTGAACTTGATATCTTCAGACTGTGTGTTGACCTCCATCAAAGTTCATGCCCACTATGGCATCAGTGTCTCACAGAATTTTGACTTATGAAAGCGTGGTACTGAGGGACGTCCTAAAAACCTGCGAATCCAGATCTTATGTTGGGAGATGAAGAAAGTGACTCACAATAACCTTACTATTGATCTCAGGTCTTTTACGAACTGCAACACCTGTGGTGTAATTTACACCATTCTCTGTCCATGTGAGCTGATGTAAATTGGCCAAACCAAACAAAAAATAAAGAACCGGATCTTCCAACATTGTAGCAGGATCCGTTGCCAAACAGCAGGGGCACCAATGGTTGAACACTTCATGGACAAGAACCATACCCTGAATCCATGCGACGGGTAATACTTGAAAAAATCACGCTGGGCCCCCGAGGAGGCAATCTGAACTCTGTCCTAAATATTAGGGAGTGCAAATGGATGCACATATTCAATACCATAAGGATGGGACTAAATGAACTAGATGCCAACTTCGCACAAATGGCAGGATTAGACCCTGAGTAAACATATTGCCACAGGAACAGACTTGACACACATCACACTATCCGCTTTCCAGGGTGAAGGGCTAAATGTTATCCAAATCAATCGACACCGCTCTAATTGTACGTGCTTTAATGAACTTGTACAACACATGTATAGCAATGTCAATATGATCTGAATGGGGGCACAGCATAGGTCCTATTTGTATTTTTAATGTAATGTCTTTCAGTTTACTATGGCTTCGTTATACATGACAAATCGGTAGTATGTGTTTAAGGTCTTATTTATTATTTGCCATAATCGTAATAACGTGCAAAGGTCCTATGAATCAGATGTGTAGAATTACGAAGGGTTACACTTTTCACAAGCAGTATGTCTTTATTATTTGCCATAACCATAATAACCTGAAAAAGTCCTATGAATCAGATGTGTAGAATTACGAAGGGTCACACTTTTCACAATCCCAACCCGTTCAGGACCTCCGCTGCTTAGAATAGATTCCCTTTTGAGACGCCCCCTTACACGTAGTTCAACCTCCGATACGGCGTCTTGCAATGCTGTCTTTTGATTGGCCCCATTGAGCCGAGCCCCTTCACCTTGCAGTTAGCGGCGGCACCGCGAGCAACTCCAGTCTTATCGAGTGAGTGCCGCACACTGACGGTTGAATTCTACACCGATCAGTTAAGAAACCCCCCGCTAGCTTTTTTAGCTGCCACTAGCCCTTGCCGTCAAAACAGTCATGTCCCTGATTTTGATGACTTTACCAGCGTTAGATCGTTGCATCCATTGAGTAATTGTCAAGCCCACGCACCCCAGTCGGCTCCGTCTCCAGGAGCAACAATCAGCGTTTTTAGCACAATGACCACAGCTGAGTTAGTATCTACAACGTCACTTCATTAATTCTTTCCCATGCAGGGAGTTCATTAGTGAACCCATAGGTATTCAACAGCCCCCATTTGCTTACTAGTGCCAACCTTCCGATTAAACACCAACCCTCATGATTATTCATTTGACTTTCTAGAATGGTGCAAGGTGCGCACTGAACACATTTATTGTGAAGAAGTGATAAGACTAGACGAAAAGATACCGTATGCTCACCCCATCGGGCCGTGTCCAAGCAAGTCTCCTGTCCTCCCACATTCATTGCTACATGGCCATTGTGCCCTTTCTTCCCCATCTGAATTTTCCCTCCATTTTTCTTTTTAGAACTTCAAGGAGCCCGTGTAGGCCCACAGAGCGACGGCACAGACGCCGACCGCTACTGCCGATGTAGGTATTGCCTACATTCAGCCCATATATTGAATATAGTTCACCACAACATACCAATGTTAGTTTCTACATTATATTTCAGGCTCTCTCTTTTTGTCCTGATGAAGACCCCAACATGAGGCAATAATTACCCTTCAGCATACATGGGGGTTGAAACGTAGACTACGCCAGCTTAGCACACCATAGGATTGAATGAAATGATAATAATAATAATAATAATAGGGGCATTTATAGAGCGCTGAGTTACGCGCACCGGCGTGTCCCCGCGCTGACGGTGAGAAAGGCATAGGTCAAGGAAAACAGTGCTAGCAGGCCAGAATTATCTAATGAAGAGGTGAGTTTTTAACTTAGCTCGGAACCTCATTTCTGCAGGTTCCAAGCAAAGGTCTACTGGGAGTTTGTTCCAGTGGTTGGGAGCCAAGTACCTGAAGGACCTGCCTCCCATACGAGCTTTCTTTATCCTGGGAATCCTCAGTAGTCCTCCGCCCGCAGATCTAAGCGCTCTGGGAGGTTCGTAGGCTTCGATCAGTTTCTGCAAAGGTCGGGGTGCCCTACCATACAAAATCCGATGACACGTGCAAAGAGCTTTGTACTCGACTCTGCTCTTTACCGGTAGCCAGTGTAGTTTTTGTAGAGCCAGCTTCGAGGGCGTCCTTTTGGGCAGCCTAAGAATCAGGCATGCCGCCGCGTTCTGCAGCACTTGAAGACGTGCAACACTTTTACTCGATGCCCCAAGGTACAGCAGGTTCGCATAATCAAGCCTTGCAGTCACCAAGGCATGCACCAAGGTTTGACGGGCTTCCAATGGCAGAAGGTCTAAAACTTTCCTCAGTCTCTTCAGAACCCCAAAGCACACTCCGACCACCCGATTGATCTGAGGCCCGAAGGTAAGAGCTGCATCGAACCAAACGCTAAGGTTTTCGGCCTCCTGACAAGTGGTGGGAGTTGATCCAAGACAAGATGGCCACCAGGCTGACGACCAAGCCGACTGGGCTCTTCCTACCACCAGCACCTCTGTCTTGCTGCCGTTTAGCTTCAAACAATTCGTGGCCATCCAATCGGCAAGATCTTTCATGCACGATTGGAAGCCGTCTGCAGCAAGACAGGGCGCGTGCGACAGGGAGATGACCAGCTGCGTATCGTCAGCGTAGGTAGCCAATTGGAGGCCATGACTCTCCACAATGGATGCAATGGGCGCCACATACAAGTTAAAAAGGGTCGGGCTCAGGGACGAGCCCTGAGGCACGCCCTGACCCAAAGATACCCCTTTGGAGTAGCAGTCGCCCTGCCTTACTTGAAAGCTCCTCCCTGTAAGGAAGGCCTGGATCCACCTCAACGCGGTGCTAGCGATGCCACCTTTGCTCAGACACTGTAGCAAGGTGGAATGTGCTACAGTGTCGAACGCCGCGCTGAGGTCAAGCAGGATCAAGGCCATCGTTTGCCCCTCGTCTACGCCCTGTCTCAGATGTCCAGTTGCCATGAGAAGGGCGGACTCTGTAGAGTGACGCGGTCTGAAACCAAACTGCGTGTCGTGGAGCAAACCCGCCTCCTCTACATGCTTCATGATTTGGGTGTTCACCACCTTCTCAGCCACAGAAAAGGTAGGAGTGAGATGGGCCTCAGATTTTCCAACACCTCAAAACCAATGTGAGATTTCTTTCGGAGGGGGAGTACCACCGCCTGTTTCCACCCCTCAGGAAGTGTGCCAGATTTAAAGGAGATATCCAAGACATGCCTTATATAAGGTTCCAGGACACTTAGACTGTCCCCCAACCGTTTAGGAGACACCGGGTCCATAGGGGAGCCAGATTTTACCGAAAGGCATGTCCTGACTAGCTCCTTAGGAGGCGGCGTGATGAAATTAGTGAGGGATCCCGGGATCTCCATGCCCACTGATGTAACTTCAAACTCAACCCCCATGGGGGGAGGATTGGGGAAGGTCGAGTAGATTTTCTCGACTTTGGTGGAGAAATAGTTGGCGATGCGATCACATGTTTCGATCGAACAGCTCTTCGGGTCAGCGGACGAATCGATTGTGGTCAATGACTTATAGATACAGAAGAGCTCCTTAGCAGAGTTTTTTGCCCCTAGAATTTTTCCTGCATAAAAGGCTGCCTTCGACTTTTTAAAATGGACTTACCTAACCTATGTGTGATGTGATCTGGGAACATTTATATCACCTTGACTATAAAGGCATATAGATTTTACTGTGATGCTATTAATGTCACACCACCTTTACCCAGTCCCTCAAAAACCTCTTCACAACCCTTCCCTTTCTCAATGAGAGCACTATCGATGTAATGACTTTACAATTACATTAACAAATTTTGAGAATTTCTGTGATGATGAACGTACTGGAGTACACGATTGTTAAAATAAATGCAATTTAAATTTTGAATACTCAACTTTATTGTTCATTATGTCTAGATAAAGTACTGAGAAGTACTTGTGGTGAATGCCTGTATGGAGTAAATACAGAACATTTGTGACATAATTTGTGACAAACTCGGACCACTTTTTGCTGTACATACTTAGTGACCCAGGTCTACGAGTTTTCAGGGCTGACCCTGTTAAAACTCAATACTTTCCACTGTCCCCCGCATCCAACGAACAACCTCCGGTGGCAGATCCTTCTCCTACCTTGCCGCCAAGACTTGGAACACCCTCCCTACCCACCTACGGCAGACCCAAGACCTACTTGCCTTCAGAAGACTCCTCAAGACCTGGCTCTTCGAGTAGTAGCAGCACCCCCCTCCCCCCAGCGACTTGAGACCCTCACGGGTGTGTAGCGCGCTCTACAAATATTGATTGATTGATTGATTGAGCGGCTCGGCGGCTGGATCGAGCCGCGGAAGGGAGGTGAGGTGCGGCATTCAGGAGCGGGTGCCTCTGTGTATTTGCCTGGTGTTACATTGGCCCCCTAGAGTGCCCACACCCCTTGTGACATCCTCAGAGACCTCAGCAGAGGTGGTTGGGGCTCGGGGCAGTATGTGGCCCACGGGACCAGCGAAGTGGGGCCTGCTTCCCTGAACCCCCCCTCTGGGCCTGCCTTGCAGCGGGTGATCAGCGGCGTTTTCCCGGAGCACGGCTGCAGCGCTCTATAGAGGGTCCATAGGTCTATCTGGGGCCCCAACGGGTGTGGACCCACCTCTCCCCCCCTAAGGGGACCCCCCCAGGTCACAAGGAGCACGCATATCGGTGGTCAATCGGGCCACGGGGTGCCATCTGGGACCTTGAGATTGGCGATATTCAGAGCACGCTAGGAGGGGGTGCGGTCGGGAGGTGTGCGATTTGGACGGTCTGCGGATTTGAGGTGCCCCGGGCGCCTGGGGGCTCCAATTGTGATCCTAAAGCGCAGTTGATTGGGGGTTCGATCGGGCCGTTCCGGGGCCCCTGGGGAGACTGGTTGGGTCTGAAGTGGCACAGACTCCTGGATCACTTGTTGGCCCTGGTCTTGGGGCAGCGCATTATCGGCTCCCAGTCGGCGGTCGGCCGGGCTGCGGGTGCCTACTGTTTGACAATTACTGCTCTAGCGCCCCTCTCTGATCTCCTTTGGCATATGTGAGGTATCTCAGGGGCGGCCATGATGCGCGACAAAGGTGGTGGTGGCTCGACCAAACAAGGACCCATAGACAAGTATACCTGCGTGGGAGTGGCAGCCGGACCCTCCGGAGGGCAGACAGGGACAATACCCGACAACGCAGCACTCATGGCGGCCATTACTCAATCCAGAGACATCCTTGATGCAAAAATAGGAGCAGTTGACTTTGATGTCACGCTGCTCAGGCAAGATCTGCGCAACGCGGTGTCACGCATCACCGAAGCTGAGACTCGTATCTCTGGAGTGGAAGATGATCGCCTCACTAAAGATCAAAGTTGCGGCCATGGAAAACGCACAGAAGGGGTCTACCTTACAAGTGGAGGATGCCGAAGGACGGGCCCGACGCAGTAACCTCAGATTCGTTGGGTTTCCGGAATGCTGTGAGGGGGCAACATGGAAGCTTCCTCAAGAGTGGCTGGAGAGTTGGCTCCCCCAGAGGCCCTACCCATTGCTTAGTTCTCGAACGGGCCCATAAGGCACTCATACAGAAGCCTCTGTTGGGAGCTCGCACGTGGCCAGTTATTGCAAAACGATCATGATGCCATATTGAAACAGGCCTGGGCCAAAGATCCCCTACTCTATGACAATACCCGTACCCTCATCTTTCTCGATTACACGCGTCTAGTGTAACAACAGAGACAATCATTCACCGCAGCGAAGGCCCCCCTGAGAGACCTCAAGCTTCCCTATGCTCTACTGTTTCCTGCCTGCCTCTGGGTGGTGTACCGATCCCCCACGCACTTTTTCGATACTCAGGAGGAGGTTTTCAATTGGACAGATGAGACGGTGCGGGTGAGAGTTCATACGCTGCCTGGGAGAGAATCTGATTCCTCATCGAGCGAGATGGCCCAGAGAGGTCCCCACGGACAGCTGAACAGTAACAGATGGTCGCGGTCACCGTGTCGCTCCCTGTCATGTGGCGCTTCCTCTCAGGGAGGTTCTGTATCTGGGCGTCAGATTAATTCATGGGTCCATGAGGAGCTGCAGAGTCCTAAACTGCTGAACGATATTCGGAGGAGACTGTGATATGGGCGGTTTCTCTGCCAGGCCCTTGCAGGCGGGGGACATGCCCAGGGTACATGGGCTGTATGTTGCGGATCCATTGGTTGGAGCGAACTCCGTTCCCCCATTGGGGTTCAGGGTCTAGACTCACCACGACAAATGCTTCCGTGTTTTTGAGGTATAGGGTGGGGGGTTTGTTGGGTGGGGGTTGTTTAAGTTTACAGATCGCATGGTCGCTGATAGTCCACTGCTTTTCCACTCTGTATCGAAATGTCCCCACAATTGCTATAGTGGTAGATGTCTGCTCGGATGGCTAATACACACAGAGGGGAGCAAGTGACACACGGTACCCTCCGTACTGTTAGCTGGAATGTTTGTGGTGCCCTGGACAAAATTAAACGCGGGGGCCCTGTTCCGCTATGCTAAACGGGCTGGGGCCGATATACTTATGCTACAGGAAACACACCTCATGGGCACAAAGGCTCTCTGTCTTCAGCAATCTGACTTTCAGCAGGTTTTCCACTCCAGCTTTACACGGGGCTCACAGGGGGTGGTGATTCTGATACACCTCAGGGTTCCCTACATCCATGATAAACAGTGGTCGGACATGCAGGGGCGCTGCATATTCATTCCGGGCAAGATCAGGGCAGATCCCCTTGTGCTGGGTAGCGTCCAAGCGCCTCCCCCCTGCAGTGGAATCTGGTGTAGCGGTTGATGACTCTGTGGGCGGGCATGCCGGATATCGGTAGTTGGGGGAAATTAGAATGACGTCATGGAGCTGACCAGGGATCGATGGAGGGCCGGGGGCGGATTGGAGAGTAGGTGCACAACGAGATTGCATTCCTTAGCGGTGGGGCTTGACTGGATTAATGTATGGCTGCGCCATTAACGGTGATCGCCGGGAATTCACCTACCTATCAGCGGTCCATGACTCGTATTCTAGACTTGACAATCTCTTTGTTGCCAGGGGGGTAGTCGGTAGGGTGGTGTCGGCGAAGATCCTGCCCCGAGGCCTTTCCAATCACTTCCCGATAGCCCTCACGCTCCAGATTGGGTGGGGACGACAACCGTTCATGTGACGCCTCTCAGTGTGGCATCTGCAGAATGATGAGTACAAAGGACATATGAGCGGCACTATCGATCACTACTTAACAGCTAATGTGGGGTCTGTCTCCAGCACCGTGACTTTGTGGGAGGCTTTGAAACCCACACTGAGGGGGTGAATATTTCTTGGTGTGCTGCAGCGCGTAGGGAGCCTAGAGAGGAGCTATTGCGGGCGGAAGCAGGAATGGAAGCCCTTGAAAGCAGGAGGCGAGAAGCAGGGGGGCCGACTTAGGAGGCAACTATTGATGGCTCAACAGAATTATGCAGCCCTGCTGATGGACGAGGCCTGCAAGGCCTGGCTGGTGATGCGCAGCAGGGTGTATCAGTGGAGAGATAAGTCCGGCAAGATGTTGCATCAACTCTGCAAGGGAACCTCCCATTCCCAGGCCCTGCCGGGCGTTTTGGTCCAATGGGAGAACAAATTGTGAACCCCCCGGCTATCGTGGAAAGCTTTGCCGCCTTGCAGCACATTAACTGGGCACAAAGAGTTGCAGTAGTAGCGTAATGAAACCTGACGGGCCCCTTGCAAAGTACATGCATGGGGGCCCCAAAGCTCAAGATCCAGTTCGTAGCTCTCAGGTCAGGGGCATGCCAGTGCTGGAGGGGCCCCAGCACCGCGGGGGCTGTGGGGGCTTTTGTTACAACACTGAGTCGCAGGGCACCTCCAAAGATAAAACAAACCAAAAGGAGAGGAATGCAACACAAGGCCACAAAGAAAACCAAGTGGGCCGACCCCTTAATTAAATAGTCACTGCTCAGAGAAGGAGGGCCCTGTAATACCCTGCGAGTGGGCCTAATTTGCATATTTTTCAGCTTGTGGTGCCACAGGAGTGGGCTGGGGCACCATGAACAGGATTATTCTGTTTGATTGGGGGGCTGAATGGAGGACAGCCTCTGCCCCCTCAAAAGTGTTTAACAAAATGTCTCTAAGGGCCTGATAATGATGGCGGTGGGACCACCGCCATCGGTCCCTGCAGGTCTGCATGCTATATTGGGATGCCAGGGACAGAAGCATTTGGTGGAGAGACCACCCGCCGTGCTCCAGTCGGAGGGTCAGTAATCCCTACAATAGGGTTGGTGCCTGCTCAGGCTCCACCTTAGGGATTACAATGTCCCTTTCCTCCTGTCCTTTCAAGGTGGTCCACCCGCCAAAGTGACTTTGGGGGCCCAAGTGGACCCCTGAATCACTGGCCCGATGGTTTGGGATCCGGGGGGCACAAACATCCCTGCACCGTGTGGCAGGCCCCACATGGTGCCTGTCACAAGGTGCAGGGATGTTTCAAAACATGCCTCTTAGCAGTGAGGCTTGTGCTGCAGCCCTTTTTCGGGCCGCAGCACAAGCCTCAATGCTAAGAGGCATGTGTCCGACTGCCTCCATGGTGGTCGGATCCTAATTTGCATTGACGGGACAGCCGACTCCCTGTCGGCTGGTCCCGTTCCAGACAGGATTGTCCGACCACCATCATAATCAGCCCCTAAGTCTCTTGGGGGCAAGAAGGCATGATCAACGGAGAGGTTTATGCATTCTCGAAGCACTCTTAAGACTGGAGCTTTTGTTCTTTGTCTCTGGAGTGCAGGAACTCCTAGTGGATGTTCCTATTGGTCAATATTGTGCCCTGAGAATGTAAAAGAAAGTTTCTAATACATGCTTGTGTTGTTTGAACCCAGCCCTTGTATTGTGATATTGCATGTGGTATAAGTGTGTGGTGTTCTAATTATAGGGTCATGACCGACTAGCAGTTAAATGTGATAAAAGGGTGTCAAAAAAAGGGACTTGCATTTACCATATGGCTATATTTGTAATGTAATATATCGAGTAGTATGTGTGCAATAAATGCACGTTTCCTTTTTGAAAGTAAATTGGCAATAATTTATTGAGCATTGGAATCCAGCGAAGGGAGATTACTAGTCCACACCTGCTCCCCTGAGCAAGCCCTGAATTGATTTGCTTCGCTACCCTGAGAGAGTCAAGTGCTACAAATAGGGTACTTGTTTCTCAGTAAGGAGACAACTGTGGGCCTATTACTGGCGCAGGCCTCACATCCTGCACAACAAGTAACTCAATTTCTTACATTTACTTTGTGTCTTCTTGGGTCATAAATCTTTACATTTTGTAGTATATTTATTCAGAAGACTTTCAGCATATGTATCTGCAGTGTTAATATAATAAGGGAATATTTAATGTAGTAATTGCTTCTGTTTTACAGAGTAATGTTTTCTATTCGATTCAGGCAGGTTTGGCCGTAATTGTGATTGTTTGGTGTCTATTCAACTTGAACCCCAAAATTACTAAATGAGGTTTTTTCTTTGTTAACTGTGGTAGTTTTGACTGCTACTGGTTCAGGGTTTGCTTTGTGTCATTAGGTAAATGTTACTTTTAATTAATATAGGTTTTAAACTTTGGGTTTTTACATTTGTTATTTTGCAAACCCTGAAATCAGTAACTTGCATGGATTGCTACATGAAAATGCGTTTTTGAATGCACTAACTGCATTCAGCAATTCAGTATCATGTTACGAAAGCCAGAATAGGTTTAGGAAACCGTTAGGAATCTGTTAGAAATGGGATTTCTGGTTGGCTAAGGCTTGCGCCAAAGCCAGGCAGAAACCACCACTCTAGTCAGGGCAAGGGAGTTACATGCCAAGATAACCCCTGCTCACCCCCTTGGTAGCTTGGCACGAGCAGTCAGGCTAATCCCGGAGGCAATGTGTAAAGCGTTTGTGCAACACACACACTCAGCAGCAACACACTAGGCACACCACAAAAAGGAACTCCACACAAGGTTATATATAAAAAATAGCCTTTGTATTACCATAAACACATTAGATCATAATCATACAATTATACTGTGCCAACTGGCACTGGCCAGTATTTACAGGGGATTATATACACATGACAGGGCCACGTAGGCCACTGTCAGAATCAGCACTTAGTAGAAGTAGTACTTCTAGAACATAGAAAATTTGTAGCACCAAATAACAATTGTAGAACACAACCAGTAACCACTGGTAAAAGGTAGGTACACACTACACAATACTAATCACCTTAGGCATAGATCACGCAGGTAAGCCTAAACTCACTAGTATAAACTATACTAGGCAAAACAACCTCCTGATCATAAAACACATTTAGTGGTATCACAGGCATAAAGGCATTGCACATTATGCATAAATCACATTTGGCATTAGGTAATCATCATCACAAACACCGTACACCATCACCTTGTGCCATAGTCACATCAGGTACTGACCCCAGACTGGCCTTCTGTGGGGCTCAAACACACTTTGTCCAACAGTCAGGGCTCGCTGCACAGGCAGCGAAAGCAAAGGTGCGCAAAACACTCACGCCTGAACGTGGCAGCTGCCCACTAAGTGCTGGGCAGCTGTGGCAGGGAACATGGGCACCAGCGTGCCCCCCTGAACCCCTGACTGGGACTCTTGACGAGAAAAAGGCCTCCAAGAAAATATGGGGTTGGCACTGCGGTGCTCCTGGACCCCCCACTGGGGTTTGAGGCAAAATGTTCCATCAATAAATTAGCGCTGGGACTTCTAATGCCAGACGCCGCAAACAAATCAATGTGGGCACCACTGTGGGAGGCCCACTCGGGGGACTCCAGGAACTACTTGCCCTCCAACGCTTGGAGTCCAGAGGCTATGAAACAAGTATGCCCCCCATTTCGGAGCCACGCACAGGTTCTACCACCAAACAGCTGTGCCCTGGGTTAAAGCTGCCTGCAACGGCGGGGCCGCTCAGGCCCCTCTCATTCCTGTTGGAGCAGCTCTCTGTCCAGTGGGCTGCTCTGGAGAGAGGCACCGGCGTAGTGCCTAGCTTTTATTTCCCCCAGCCGGCTTCACTTACCAGCTGTTCTCGGCGGGGACTCCTCTTCACCTGGTCCCTCTTCCGGTCTTTGATGGAGCCGGTGAGGCTCCTGGCAGTCTCTTGAGGAGGCGGGGTGGGCTCCCGTCCTCTTCCACACCCGCCACCACACTTCTCGGTCCAGATGCGCAGGGTAGGCTCCGTCTGCTTCTTCCCACCCGCACTTGTCTGGCATCGCATTCCGCTCTTCACTGGGTGCCGACTTCCCTGGGGCTGGGACTTCCTGCCTCCGCTCTGCGTCGTGGTGACGTGGGGGAGGGAGTCCCGGTTGCCAGGCAACGCTCTGGTCTCCCTCAGACGGCGGGCGGCTCTCCTCTAATCACAGAGCCGGCCCGGGAGCGGCGGTGATTTCAATACGGGGTAGGCTCCCGTGTCAATACAAAGTTCCTAGCGGGGTGGGCACCCGATATTTAAATAAGTAGAAAGCGAGGGGTCAATACGGGGTAGGCTCCCGTTTTCAATGCACACAACTGCGTGGTGGGCACCCGCTCGGACACAATCACAAAGGGGCAGCCATAACGCGGGGTGGGCTTCCGCTTGTGGCAATGCAGGAGCTTCTATAAGGTCACCAAAAATGCGGGGTAGGCACCTGCTCGATTCCCACACCAATTAGGGGAATCTTACACAGTGCAGCTCCGCGCTGCAGGCCCCCAGCAGTCCTCCTGGGGCAGAACCACAGCGCTTCTCAGCCCAAAAGTCAAGCGCTTCTCCAAAGTGAAAAAATCTAGCGCCCGCCAGGCAATAAAGATATAGCGGTCCCCAGGCACTGCAGTACCCAGTCCAGGGAAAGTCTTCTTAAGAATGCAGGGGGGTCTAAGGCTGGGCCCAGGGGCCAGCTCACAGGGCCCTCCAGCAGGGAGGTAGTCCCCAGTGGTGGTTCCTCCTGGCGCCCAGCAGCATCAGCAGGCCCCCCTCAAATCAGGATCAGAGAGAATATTTCACATGGGGTCACAGCCCCTTCTTATACACCTTTTCCTTTGTCTCCTAGCACAGGGTTAAGGGAAAACCAGATGCAATTGGTTTTGGAGCACTTTGTTGTGCTCAGCCCCTCTCCCTATTCACAGGGCAGGCTAGGGTCATCAGACGCACCACAGGGGGCAGAGTCAGCATTGTGGAGGGAAGGCACAGCCCTATTCAGGTCCCATGTGCACTCCTCCCTCCCATCAACATGCAGATCTCCCCATTCACCACCGGGCAGACCCATCCTGACTCCTGGAGCCAAGCACACCAGCCTACTCCAGCCAAACACAAGCCAGACAGTCAATTCACATTCACTGCGCAGACATGCCAACTTCTAAGTGGCACTTCTACACTAGACACATTAAATGTGTGCACGCCATCGTGCAGCATTTAATCTCACTAGTGAGCACATACCAAACTTGCCCCTGCACTGCCCACACATCAGGAACTATCATGGACACACATATTCCCTATGCATTCCTATGGGAGGGCAGGCCAATCTCATCACACGCACTCAGATTGTGCACACACTTTACACTGGGACACAGTGTTAAAGTGCGCAGAAGCCAAACACAACTAGTATCAGGTCACATTTAAAAAAGCAAAAAGGTTAGGGGTGAACCTGCCAAAAGGGCCAAGTCCAACGGAATCACTATTGGGAAGGGGCGTGTTTAGGGAGTCCCTTTCAAAAAGCTATGCCTTATGGTATGTATTAATGTTTTGCGACCTAAACCGGATCCAAAACACTAATATTTTACCGACTACTGAAAGGTAGTGGCAAACCGGTTTCAAAAGGGAAGGATCCCCAAGTGAATAATTGCCCTTTGTGAATAGTCAAAAACACATTTTTGGAGTAAGCTGTGGTCCATTAGACCTCTGCCTCATCCTTAACAAATAGTTTCAAAAACTTTCTTTTTTTCATAGACACATTCTGTTTTCCTTTAAGGAAAATCAGCTGCATTAAAAAAAAGAATGATTGCTTTATTTAAAAGCTATCACAGATATGGTGGTCTGCTAATCCCAGCAGGCCACCAAACCTGTGATGGTAGCGAATCATAGTGGGTTGCAAGTTGTGATGAGCGTAGCCCCATTGCTCGTTGAACAGTAGAAAATAAAATGATAATAAGAAGTTATTATCATTTTATTTTTCTTTGTGACTTCAGCCAGGTCGCGCAGGGCTGACTCGCCGCAGAGGGGGGGAGTGGTATGCACTCCCTCCCTACGTGCCAAACTGTTATGCACAATTGCCGTGTTCTCTATAGGGCTGTGTTGCACAGCTGCGTGGAGAACATGCCCAGCCTCCCAAGGCACTGCCTGAGTGGCCAAACAAGCCGCTCAGACCAGTCACGTTGTGATTGGCTGGCAGAGTCCAGAAGCCTGGATGCCTGGATGCTTTCGGTGCTTCTTTCAGCATAGAAGAAGACTGAGGAGAGGCGGAGGCGGCAGCGGCAAAGAAGGTACGTTATTTTCTTGACTTTTTTCATCCCTCCTCGGCCCTACCACCCCTGTTCACACGCAGCCACCACTGAGTTTAAGTGATTTCCTTGTAACCATCTTAAATGTGCCAAATGCCTCCTGCCATTCAACGCTCCGTCTCAGCTACTTTGACTTCTTCCTTCAAGTTCAAGGCAGTTACCGGACCAATCAGGTATGGTTAAGTATGCTTCATAGTTTATGTTCCTGCAGTATCTAATACGAAATAGGGATGCTATCAGCTGTGTCCTCAGTGAACAGTTTCATGTGTAGTCAATCTGGAAAGTGACCATATTGCAAGCCAACCAGTAAATCTAACTTATCTGACTCAATATCTGACTTTTGTTAGGGCAGACCCTCAAATTCCTGAGATCCAAAAATAGCATTAAAAAGTGGCAACATTGTACCTTTGACTTGCACTGAGAAAGATCTCTTCTTCAATGCAAACTAAAGAAGTAATGTGTTTTTTTAGAGAATATCGTGGCTAAGATAAAACAACCTGTCCCCTACCCCTCTTTACAGGAAACAATCCCAATTGCTTATATTTTTTGAGGACTGGTAGATACTTGGCTGGTTAAGTAGGTGCAGTACTGAATTGGTGTCAGTGGATGTAGGTGGTGGGCACTGGCACTGCACTCATTTTTGCTACTGGGACTTATTTTTCATCATCAGACTTTAAACACAAAACAAAAGATAAAAGGGAGAAGAACTAGGAAGAGAAAGTGTGAAAAACAGTAGCAAAAGGGAGAAATTAGGGATGAAAAAGAACCTGCAAGAGTACGCTAAAGAGACAGGAAGTGCATTAGTGTTGCAGGTGGGGTCAACCAGCATTCAATTTTGAGGACCACCACCAGTGATTTTTTCTCTTCAGTTTTGACCCAGGGCAAGAGAGAAATCCACAGAAAGGGGAACAAAAAATGCAAAAAAAAAAAAACGGCGATCAAGGGAAAAAGTAGGGATGAATAAGAATCTGAAAGAGTGTGATAAAGAGGCAGGGAGGTGGACTACAGAGGGATGAAGTGGAATTAAGAATACGAAGCTTTGGTATTCGGCACGCCGCCATTTAGTAGTGCCGCTGCGGGCTTCTGAGTGAAACATTGGTCCTGGGCACCTATTTTTTCACCAGCTAAACACTGCTTGATAGAAAGTATTCGAACATCCCTGAGCCTGATACTTTGTAACAACCCTTCTCTTCCAACTGTGCTACGTTTCATCTGATTCAATTTCAGTTCGTGGTACTAATGGACAAGACAGAGCTTGAGTGCCATCCACTGGACAGTACGTGTACTTTTTGCATACTGGTCAAATAAAGGTGAATAAAAACTTTTGCTTTGCGTTGTATTGTATTTTACTTGTATTTCTATTGTGCTTCGTTCCCGCACTAAGGCGGATATTCTCAAACATTTTGCAGTGGGTGAACATCACAAGTGCAAAATCACTGCAGCAGCCATAAATGCTGGCCTGAAATGCGTAGGGAGAGAGCAGGAGAGTGCCATATCCACAGAGACATGGCTCTCTCTTGCCCTCTCCCTAACGTTGGCGCTGATTTCAGCCCCTGTGCACCATGGGCACTCCTTAGCACTAGGGTGCGTGCCTGAGTCTAGCTTAGGTTTTGTACAGGAAGGGTACTCTGACTGTACAAAATGCTACAGCTAGATAAGTTTAAAACCGTTCCTACTTTGTATGTATGCTGTACAGTGCAGCATGCAAGCAAAGTCAGAAAAGCAAGGAGAAATGAAAACATTTCTCTTTTTAGCACCTGCTTTTCAGATTCGTTTTTGGCGCTAAACCCTGTCTACTAATATCAGTAAAAAGGTTAAGGGGTACATTCACAAGAACGTGTGCTAAACATCACCAAAAAATGCTAACGCAACTTTAAACATCGCAGCCTATTGTCGGAAAATAACCCTGTGTCAACGTGGAATTCAGAACACGGCGGTACCATGCGATAGTCCGCCGAAACCACGGCCAATGTCCGCAATATAACCACCTCAACGGAGATAAAAATTCAAACCTCAATGCGAAAAAACATGCGATGGGCCAAAGCGCGATGAGGAAATCAGCGATAACCAGCACCAGGCCTGCAACACACACATGGCAGGCAGGAAAAATCTCTATAAAAGTAGAAAAAACACTCAAACACAACCTGACCAACACCCAAGCCCATGGATGCAGCCGGAGCAGGCGCAGAGAATGAGGGCAACCCCACAAGCCCCCCAGACGACCAGCCTGGGACCTCAGGGACAGGGTAGGGCAAGGACAAGAGGAAGACGAAGTTCAATCCGCAGGAAAACAGGATCCTAGTCACAGAGGTGATGGAACACCATCACCAACTGTTCGTCACCTCCAACGTGTCATTGGGCACCAAAAATGAAATAAGGCGGGACATCATTGACAAGGTGAAGGCCGTCAGAGAGCACAAGAGGTCAATGGATGAGACCAAGAGGCGATGTATTGACATCAAGCACAAGACCAAGAAAAAACTCGCAGCCAACCAGAAGGCAGCAATGCAGACTGGAGGTGGGAGCCAGCGCCACAGCTCGTGCTGGATGACATGGAGGAGCTGGTGTCAACAGTCATCAGTGTGGAGACTGTGGCCGGAGTCGGGGGACCGGACACTGCTCGACAAGGCACAACACAACCGCAACATGGTGAGTGACCACCAGGTACTGGTGGGACGGGTGGAGATGGCCACAATGGCACACATGCACAATCAAGCAGAGCACAGTGCACACCCACAATGACTCTGGGTCATGGCCCTGATCTACAGACTGTCACAATGTACAATGCCATGCTGTCTGAATGTCAACATAAACCATGCGGCTACATACATGTGGACACATTGCAATACACCATTTCCCCTTTACATTGCAGGGGCACCGTCAACACATCCTGCAGAGCAGTACCAGCCACTCTTCACTGATGACGAGGAGGACAGCCCCAGCATCGACACCCAAGCCTTCCAAGACATCATTGACATCATCCACAACACACCTCCAGAATCAGGCTGCCCAGCTGCATCAAGTAGACCCCACCCAACACCCAAACCACCCAGCAGGAGGCACCCACAGCCCCGGCAGTCTCCCAAGACCCCCGGGAACAACAAATGGCCTTGCAATGCCGTGTGCTGGAGGGCCAGAGGGAGACGGCTGAGCAGGTGCGGGTGGGTGGCGGCATCCATGGGTATCTAGATCCCATAAGGGACCAGCTCCAGTCCCTAATGGACACCCATGGTCCGGTCCATGGTCTCCAACAAGCCCTGGCTAACATCGCTGGAGTCATGACGTGGAGAGAAGAACACATGTCCGCTCAGAGTGGCTCCAGCGATCCCAGCCGTGAGCTGGCACACATGCGGAGGCTCATGTAGGATATGGTGCAGATGGAGGCGGAAAGGATGGCACATCAGCGAAATGTAGCTGAGATCTACCATGCCCTGCAGATCCTCATCATGGCATTGCTGCCACATTGCGTGGCGCTGATGAAGGCTGCTGCCCCCACACCATCCACATCTCCGACCCCTGGTGTGTCAGTGCCTCCCAGTGCAGCAGGTGTATCCACTCCGGCACCTGATGTGTCACTGCCACACAGTGCGGCCGACACTCCTTCTCTGGCCCCTGATATGTCAGTGGCACACAGTGCCGCAGCCGGTACTGCAACACCCACAGGTGGGGCAGAGCACACATCCGAGGACGTGGATGGGATTGTGGTAAAAAAAAGGCAATAGCATTCATTTCTGCCACTTGGCCTGTTTCTGCTTGGTGCTGTGCATGGCCCCATGACCTTCCACTGACCCCCGATACACTCCGCTTCACTCTCATTGGACCACGACATGGACTGCCAAATCCTGTTTGATGACAATGACATGGCGACCAGGATGCGGACTGTACCCTTCCTCTTCCGCAGTACTTGTCATCCCCAGATGGACTCAGGCTGGCCCTCCATGGACCCATATTGTGTAGTGTGCTTGTCATGGCCCTGTACCACCCCAGCTGCAAAACTCCACTGGATGTGCAATAGACATCCAGTAATGCACTGCTGTGTCATGTCTTTCATCATTCATGTATGAATGTGTGGATGAATGTAGGGACAATGATTTCCCTTACGGCAATAATGCTCATCTAGTGGGATGCTAGTCACAGTGTGCTACATTACCTATTGTGTTCCGGGTGGTGTGGACACTACAACAGGGACACATGCATTATTCACTCCCTTTTCCGGACATGGACTGAACCACGCCCAGAGCCCCTGAAGAAAACACCGGTGCGAGTCACAAAGAGTGAATGCGCGAGCGTTTACTCGTGCATTGAATACACAACAGGTAGCCTTTATGTTGCTTTTGTTGACCTCAAGGCGGCATTTGATATGGTCTTTAGGGATAAGTTATGGCGTACACTAGGTAACCTTGGGCCTGATCTCTACTCCTCAAGAATTTGTGCCAATACAATGTATGTACATAGATTTGTGCTCAAAAGCAAAATCAATTGTTGGTCGAATGTAGTCACCTTTTTTCTTTAGATTACGTTTTTGATCTGTGCTCATAAATATAAATACATGAGGCCTCAAATGGGTATTTATTGGGCTGCATGTTGGAAGAATGATATTGTTGTGGTAGAAGAATGTTTAGTTATGATATGGAGTAGACAGTAGCTTGTTAAGCTTGGCATAAGACTAAGGACTGTACTACTATTACGAAAAAACAGGCCTATTTTCACATATATGATGATTTAATTTGATAGGAGATTTCTGTTAGTTGGCCACAGTGGAGTAGTGAAGGTTTTTCCACACTGATAGTTTGGTGTAGCATGTGGCTGGCTAGTTAAATATACACATATTTTAGGACATATTGTGTGGAGGAGTATTTTAAGATGGAAGATGTTTGAAGGAAGCTGAATAATGATGAGAAAACTTAGGACCGTATGAGGAAAACAGTAAATATTATGGGGCAGATTTACAAGCCCCTTGCGCCTCTTTTGCGCCGCCGTTGCGTCACTTTTGTGATGCAGCGGCAGCGCAAAAGATGCGCCATGGTGTGGGGTATTAACAATGTGACGTATCTGGGAGATGCGTCACGTTGTAAAGCCCTGCGCCATGAGGAGGTGTTCCTGCGCGGGGGGGGGGGGGCGTTTCTGCGCAGGAACGCCTCCTAAAAGTGGCTGAGTGAAATCTACAAGATTTCACTCAGTCACTTTTAGGCCAATGCTGCGTCAAAACCCTGCGCCTGCTTGAAGCAGGCGTAAGGCTTGAGGCATCATTAAAAGAATAGGCCCCCCCAGAGCATTGCTGGAGCTGCGTCGCAATTCCAGCAATGCGCTGCTTTTACGGCACAGATGCGTGACGCATCTGTGCCATTTTTGCCATTTTGGCCCCATGGTGCGCCGCATTGTAAATGCGGCGCATCATGGGTGGCAGAGCTGCGGCGCACAATTACTGGCGCATCCCTGCTAATTTGCAGGGATGCGCCAGTAATTGTAAATCTGCCCCTATAAGTGCGAAACTGGAAGAACAGATAGGGAGATTTCTAGGAATAGTGTAAAAGATTTTGGCTGGTGTAAGTGGTGAGTAGAGAGTGGTAGCTTCCCCTAATGATGACTTATATTGGACAAAAGAAGATGAAGAACCAAATAAGGCGGGTCTTCTAAGAGTGGAAGGAAGGTTACAGGAACAATAGAAGCATTTGCATCTGAGGGGGGTATCTGATTCAAACAGACAGGACATGATGATCCTACATTTTAAGATGGATAACTACTAGAAGCCAAAGTTACGGTTCATGTTATACGTTATATTTTAGGGGATATGTTGTTTTAAGATTTTTATCGCATATTGACTCTTATCTGGATAATTGTAAGGTTAAGAGGAGAAAAGTGGCAATTATGAAGGTGAAAGGAAGTATGGCGAAATGGGCCTATGGATCTCCTGGGTGATGACATGTTTGACCCGCTCCTTATACAACGCCAATTGACTCCAGAGTGATTTTCTCCGACTGGCTATGTTGAGTTTTGTATCTGTGGACAGATATCAAAGTGAGTAAAGGGATGATTAATGTCAGAATGCCCCAGATCTTCTGTGCCGAATAAGTTTGCAAAGATACTAGAATTAGGCGTGAACGTTTTAGCATTTTTTTTATTAGAATTGCAGAGATCCAGCAATAGTTTTAGAGAAAGCACTGAGTAATTGCCAGGATTAGTTGTTGGAAGTGTTGTGTCCCTTAATAGAAGTTTTTAATATTGCAGAAGATGCTTATTTTTCTCAGGAACATGTGGGTATAGCAGAGTTGCACTAATGATGCAGAGTTATGTGTTTGCCCGGGAATGTACACTTTCTGTGGAGAGAATACTAACTAAGACGGTCCATATTTGGTGGAGTGGAGGTTATTGAGTTCCCCAAAAAATTCAAGGTGTCAAAGACAGAAATCTTGACCAGGCTAAGGCTAGAAAAGTACCTGCTGACAAGAAGACTTTGGCAGCTGTCAAATTAGAATTTTGCTTGCTCTGAACTTTTCACACCAAAATACATGGCTTCAGCGTGGCCTCATTCCGAGACTATCTGACTTTGAGAGGACTTCACCAGATACAGCCTGGAGCCTTGCCTTACTAGAAGATTTCTACTTCTGTTTCAAAGCTTAAGTTAGAAGATAAATTCTTTGACCAAGGTGACCTGCTTGTTATATCCAACTTCCTCTCCACTGTGATCAGCCTGAAATTGCAACTAGGTCCCGGTCAACCACAAACAGTGAATTCTGATTGACGCTTTGTTTTTTTTTTTTATCCCTATGTGCCTTCAAACTTTAAAAATTCATATCTCTGGTTCCCCGTATTGTTTTCCTTGGTTTGGTGTCAGTTTTTCTTGGTAAATATTTCTCTAGCTTTAGAAATTGGCTGTGGGGGATTTATTATGTTGTGTTTTGACATTTAAATAGTTTTAGTACTGCACAATAATTTTTATTAAGTTAAGCCTGTCGGCTCCGTGCCAGAAATAGTAGGGGTTAAGCTTAAGTTTATTTATTGAACCACGTTGAATCTAACAAGAGTTTGGACTTATTACTTGGGAAGAAATTAAATCGTCCCCAACTAATTCCCCCTTTTTCTTACATGTTGATTAGAGAATATGCAATATATTGGGAGGTCCTAGAGTTGGTGATACAGTTAGACACATGTTAGGAAGGTTTGGGTGTTTCATGTGGAGATGTATCACGGGAGGAGACAGAAGATGAAAATGTATTACATATAAAATATCTGGTGGTTCTTGCAGGATCATTTGTTATGAGGAGTTTCGAGAAAGATTGAATAAGGTGTTTTATAATGCTAAAAATAGACAATGTCTCAGAATTAGGGTATTTTAATAGGGTTGGCTGACTTTGAACAAAATGACTATATGAGATAGCTAAGAAGTTCTAGCATTATTGCCTAGCCAATAACATAGGACGCACAGCATATTCAACTGCGGATTGGAATTCAATTATTTTTGGGGGACTGGGGCAATTGAAGGGGGAATAGGATTGTTTGCTTGAGAATTCAAATGCGTAGAGCCACCCAGAGTGAATATGGTTGGAAGCAGATTAAACGAACAGTTACCCCATTTTTTCTCCTGGCAACTGGATTTGAAGTGATTGGGGTGGATGCATTTCTGTATGATTGGAAAAGATTGAGGCCATATATTTACCCAGTACACAATGATACCACAGGTGTTAGGAGGCATTCTGAGAACGTAGGAAGTTATGGTATTGGTGACAGACACTATAATGAGGGTTTGAATTCTGTAGGGGTGGAGATATTGATGAAGTGTGCAGTGATGTTGTTTGTGTTTCCAGATTTATTGAAAGTCCTCAATGGGGGTTTCCTATTGGTTTTGAAGGGGCATTTGTAGTTTAATGCATGGAGGATTGCAGGATAATCTGTCATGTTCCATGACTTGCAGTAGTATCTGAGTGAATGAGTGAGTGCATGTATTTGCAGTGCATACTAGCGTTCAGCCAAAAGCATCATGGCTATAGAACAGAAACTTAAAAGGCAACAACATCAGAAGAAAAGGGAGATTTTGAATACTTTTATGAAAAGATGAAGATCAAGGGGTAGGGCCTTCCATAAAATAGAAGTGGCGATATCGAAGGCTCAACCGTGTATTATAGTTTTTGATAAACACAGGAATGCCATCTGGGGCAAGAAACTTGACTTTAAGGATAGCCTAGCAAGATATCTAGGTAACAAATTGTGAACAAACAGGGATCTGGTCTCAAAGCAGACCTTATGTCATATACAAAGATCATTAAACTGCATTTGCTTTCTGAGTGGGAGCCAATACAAATTTTATCATGCCTCACACCTGTTTTAAACTCTGTGTAATCTACAGATTAAAGATGCACGTAGGCCAAGATAGCCAGCATTAGCATATTCCAATCTGGAGTTGATGACTCAATGTACAGCTAAGGCTTCAGATCTTACAGTTAATCTTGGACTCCAGGCAAACCTGATGCATGGACGGTGGTAGAATCCCACTTGAACTGTAATAGTTCATGTGCTCCATTTTTTAATGGAATTATTTGAGAAGAGTGTAGGGTAGAACATGGAGAATTTGTATCATGTGGAGAAGTGTGGCTCAATGGTTAGAGCGGCGGATCCTGATGCAGAGATCTGGCCCGGGACCAGGGTTCAATTCCAGCCTCGGTGGGTCTTGGGCTCAATCTCCCAGACCTGATAATTCTCGCCTCGGTGCCTATTCTAATCATGGGTCCCACTCTGCAACTCTGGGCAATAGCTTGCTTAATCTCCACAACGGCCCCAACAGCGCTGGGATGCCTGGATTCACCTTGGGGGTGCCCAGGAGGGGACATTTCACAGGGAAAAGCCAGGAAGGGTTCCACAGCGGTATGCGTACAGCGCCAGGAAACCACGGTTGGGGTATAAGTGCGCTTTACAAGTTCAAATTCATTTCATTTCATGTGGTGAATTCGGAGAGTTATGTTTGGTTGATATCTTTTCTTTTGGACAGAACATTTATGGTAAGAGATTACTGAGTGATTTAATCATGGTGAAATGGCCCCTACATGGTACAATGCACTTTAAAAAAAACTATTTTTCTTGTCATTTCATTATTTCACAGTAAGTAGGCATACAAACATGGTATTTACTCAATACTTAACAGTCGCATGTTATGGTTCGTCAGCCCAGGTGAGATCCTGGGGTCACAGGTAAAAGCGGAAAGAAAATGTAACTGAATCGTACACATCTTACGGCATTGTGTGGGTCTTGATATGTTGCGATGTTTGCCTAACAGTATGTTATATCGTGAGATATAAAGTAGGTATGTTAAAGGGAAAAATCAACTGGCATGTGTTCCTAACTGGGGGGTCAAAACTTGGGGAATTCAGTCGGGCAACCTGGTTCGTCTACTTTATCCTTTGGGGACAAAGGAAACTACTTCGTCGCGTGTCTTCATAAACTGGGGTTTAGGATCAGGGGCTCTGCCATGGACGCGTAAGCCATTGAGAGTGCTGTTCAGCCATGGTGTTGTGTGCTGCCTCAGTGTTCCATTCATGAAGGGTATCGTCTGATCATGACTCTTGGGGGCGTTGGGGCTCGCTGTCTCCTGCGCCAGGAGAGAACCCGAGTTGTACGGCACTGTTGAAGCCCTCAGGTACACTTGGGGGTAGCGCCAGTTGCTGGGTGTTCACCCTATGCTGTCAGAACTGATGCAGTAGCATGGACCATTCCATGGAAATGTGTCTTTTACGTGCCCCTTATGCCTCCTCCCTCCTAATTGTAGGCTCCTCTGCTGAGCCCCATTTCTTGACTTCGCCCACCCAAGCTGCTAAGGGGGGACTGCTTGGGGTTCTCCAGTGCATTGCAATCCCATTTTTTGCCAATAGAAAAGCCAGGGAGGCAAAGCGTGCTTGGACTTTGAGAGTTTTACGCTTACGAAAGAGCCCCAACCCACTGGCTCCCCATGTGTCGATGTCTTTGAGTCCTGTTATTTCCTGCAGTGTCCTGTGGATAGTCTGCCAATAGGGCCGTAGTGTGGGGCATGACCAGAACATATGCACAAATGTCCAGTCTGCAAATTGGCATCTCGGGCATACCAACTGTACATCTAGTTAAAAGTGCTGAAGCCTTGCTGGGGTGAGTTAAGCGTGGTGCAGTATGGAAAATTGTATTTTTTTGAAACAGGCATTTCTAGATACCTTCTTTTGGTACTCTAATACCTGTTCCCATTCTTTGTCTTGGAATGGGCGACCTATCTCCTCTTCCCATTTCAGTTGCAGCTGGGCTAGTGTAGTAGCAGTGAGATCCCAAAATGCTTTATAAAGCCATGTGATTAAGTGCCTCCCTAGTCCCATGTGGAGAATTGCATGCAGTACTGGGTGCGTCGCCAGTTCCACTTTAGTGGAGTCACATAAACGGCGGATGCTGAGTATCAATTGCCTGTGTAGTAAGAATTGTCCTGGAGCAGGCCTGTCTCATCCGCAAGGCGATTGAATGGCAACAATTGCCCCTCCTCGAACAGGGATCCAACTTCTAGAATGTTCTGATCCATCCAGGTTTGCTTTGTGCGGGCAGTGTAAAACCCTTCCTTTTTGGGCAGGTCAGCTAACAGGTACAAAGGGGTATATAACGGGGTATTGCTGGAAATGGGATGTATTGGCAGCATGCATGCCCGCCCCACCTTTACCTGGATTGAGTGTGATGCTCTGACGTGCGTGCCTGGGAGCAGCAGGTGACACACTGCCTGTGTGGGCATGGGCCCCTCGCCTGTGGCCGTCTCTGCTAAGTGGCGCCCCGCCGTCCATCTAGAGAGCCACTGCGCTTGTGCTGCGTAAATGTAGGCCTCAAAGGATGGTGCCCCCAATCCACCCTGGTTCAGTGGGAGATGCAGTTTTGAGAGTGCGACTCTGCGACGTCTGTCACCCCAAATGAGGGAACACAGCAGAGTGTCTAGTTCGCGAAAAAAGGAGCACGGGGGGACAAAAGGAGTGTTGGCGAAATGATATAGGAATTGCAGTACTTGGATCATCTTGGCTAAAGCAACTCTGCCGATGGGCGCCAATGGCAATGCCTTTGCTCCCAGTAGGGCTCGACGGTGATTACCTTCAAAGAGAGCAGCCGGTGAATGATAAAGCCTGATACAGAGGTATCTCGTAGCACCGGTGCTCCATGCTATGCGAGTGGCCCCAAATGTTAACTCCCTTGGGGGTTTAGGGGGTATATAACAGACTTTGTCCATTTGACTTTAAGCCGTGTTGCGGCTGCAAAGTCTGAGAGAATGTCTCCTATGGGGCTAAGATTGGACTCTTTACTCCCTCAAGTAAAGTAGTAGGTCGTCCGCGTACAGTGACATGATGTGGGTGGTTTCTGCAATTGGGATTCCCATGCAAACCCCTCGAGCTGCAATCTAATCGTTAGGGGTTCCATAGTTATGGCGAATAGGAGGGGGAAGAGGGGGCACACCTGCCTGGTGCCTCTCTCTACTGGGAAGGGCAAGGAGACATATTTACCCAGCCGTATTCTTTAGGTGAGTTTTGTGTATAATAGCTTTATGTATGCCCTGAAAGTGGAGCCTATTCCTATCCGCCTTAGTGTTTTGAAGAGGTACGGCCATGCTATGGTATCAAATGCCTTCTCAAGGTCCAGGATCAGGCAGGCCGCACTGGGGTAGCGTTCTCTCACCTGACCCTCAACATGTAGGTGGTATAATGCACTTTGAGATGTAAATAAGGTTTTACAGGTATGGGTTCAATGGAAGAACCTTTCAGTAAGGAAGTTGTCAAGGAAGACTGCTACTCTGTTGTGCTTCATTTCCCATAGCATGTTTCCAGAAGTAAGAGCTTTGGATGTAATTTCGAGGAGCTGTAAACCAGGGAGGTTATGTGTTTTGAACTAAGGGAACGAAAACAATCTCTTAGAAGTTGTTTTTGTCCATAATTCCTGTGAGAAAGTGAATTATTAATTGGAGTCGATGATAGTCCACCACAAGTAATACTGCCACTATTCTTGTTGGGTCCAATAAAAGGTTTCAGTCATTTAGACCTGAATTCATGGCACAGGGCAGACAGGCTTAACTTAAGAAAATGCGTAAAGCATTTAGAGTACCAAAACAGTTATAAAGTGCAAAATGTAACACAATAAAAATCCCACTCCAATGTACAAAAATAGAGAATAATTTAATGAGCAAAACAAAAGGGGTTATTTTGATTGATTGAATAAACTTCACAGATAGGCCAAAGTGGTAGGACAACAGTTATATTTTGCACTGTCAGTTTACTGTTGGCACAATGTGTGCTGCAATCTACTAGTGACATTTAACTTACAGGACCTTAGTACACTTAGTATCATATACTATTGACTTTTATGTTCGTTAAATATGCCAGATGAGATTATAGCCAATGTTGACATGTTTTAGGGATCAGAGCGCATGCACTGGGGCCTGGTTAGCAGAATCAAAAATACAGGATTATCAGTCCAAAAGCTAGGGGTGATCATTCAAAAAGAAGAATTTTCCTACATTTCCCCAACACCAAAATAAGAAAGAAGATTGAAAGTTGGAGGGGTGGGAGTGAAGCTGCTGTTGATTTCATTTAGAAGTGTGTTCAGACCACTG
The DNA here is from genome assembly GCF_964263255.1 of Lissotriton vulgaris. NCBI lineage: Eukaryota > Metazoa > Chordata > Amphibia > Caudata > Salamandridae > Lissotriton > Lissotriton vulgaris. The sequence goes on from NC_141694.1 coordinate 247,366,183, forward strand.
TCTCTGCTTACTTTGCCAATATGGTTGTGAGCGTTGATGAAAGAAGTTGGAGGGGAGTCCGTATTTGGGAATCATTCTGCCAAGCAGGACAGCAGTGACGTTGGCCACAAAATGGTAATGGTGGGTGAAGGACTTTGAGATACGCTTATATTGTTATGGTGATTCTGTGTTTTGAAATGTTCTGCTTTAAACCAGTAGAGTGTTCTGTGGGAATTCATATTGAAAGGCTTTGAAAATGCATAATATTAAGCACTGTGCCATACCATAAAATTCATATTTCCTGAAACAAGGTAAAAGATTATTGATTTTTTTAAAGACAAAGATGCTAATGTCATCCCACCAAGATGCTGTTTCAAGTTTTTTTTCTGATTTATTTCAGTATGAAAGAGTCAGGTAAAGGCTTTAAAAATGTCAGTGATACGATTGTAGTGGTTATTTTGTTATACACAACTTGAAAGAACGAAGATGGCTGTAAATTCCAGGGTATTTCTCATGTTTGTAAAGTTATGTTGTTCATATTAGAATTCTTCTTCAGTGTATTTCTGCTGGATGGGGTCAATTAAGAGTTTAGTATTTGTGTCTTTAATAAAATCGACTTTCTGTTCAATGTTCTGTGGAAAATCTGACTTATACCTTTAGGCATTTAATTTGTCATTCATCAGATCTAACATGTTGAAGGAGAGGCTGGTTCCTAACCGCCAGTGACTGCTGTTGCCTCTCCACTGTCAACCCAGATCCTGGACATTAATGGTGACAGCTCCCATTTTCCAATGACAAGATCAGGTCGAACAATTGAAGCCCAAATATATATATATATATATATATATATATATATATATATTCACTGAGAAAACCACAGGTTTCAGGGGTGTTATAGTTAGGTGGACATTTCACTCGTACAAAACCATTGAAATTCCCCCAGTATAGATAGTTGTACTAACTACAACACTGATGATGATGTCACATATTACATCATTCATGACATGGTCAGTGACACCACTGATGACATCTCAAATGACATCACTGATGACATCACTGATGACATCATCCAGTGAATGTGGTTTGCTTCGATATTTAAAGAAGTATTATATATCTATAGCAATATCTATAGCAATCTGCCTTGAAGACTGAGTTGATGTATAAGTGTCTGAATTGAGGATTTAGTAGCAGAGTGATTGACTATCTAAGTGACTAATTTAAAGTGTCTCACTAAATATATGAGATAGTGATTAAACTATGTGAATACCTGTATCACTCTATCTCTTGTTGTGTAAACTACTACATACGTTGGTTACTAGCTATGTGAAAGTGTATATTAGTTATTAATTAGTTACGTGAGTATTTGTATGGGATACTGAATGAATGTGTGTGTGTTTGGGTGGGAGGTGTGTGACTGTTCAAAGATGTGTAAATAGTTGATTCAGTAGGTATATGAGGTTAAGACTCTATGTGGAAACAGTTGTTTGGGTGAGTGAATCTCTTTATGGGTGTGATGATGAGTAAATATATTTGTCAATGATACATGTCCAACAAACTAGAAATAGAAAAGGCAGTGTATGTGACAGTTGTATATAAATAAGTATACAAAAGACTCAGTGATTGTATGAGTGACGTATGGATAACTGTATACTTGTAATAGTGATTTTATAACACACTAAGGCCCCCATTAGGATGACGGGCGGACTTTGTCCGCCCGCCATCCCATTGGTGAAAGGGACCGCCCGCCATAAGGACGGGGGTCCTGATGGTGGCATTAGGATGCGCCCACCACAGTGGCGGGCGCATCCCTCATTTTTAACATTGTGGCGGGCGGTGCTCTCTGCACTGCCCACCACAATGCTAAAAATGCATGTATGCATTTGCATACACGAAGCGGCAGGCACCGCGCGGTGCCTGCTGCTTCTTGTATGCAAATGCTGGGGGGTACCACAGGTACCCCCAGTGTGCACCCTCCACCTCTCCTTCAGTCTGGGGGCCCCCAGGGGGCCCCCAGAGTGAAGACCGCATGCCTTTCCGTGGCGGCGGCATCTATCCAAGCCCATCATAATACAGCTGGCGGTGTCTAGTAGACACCGCCACCATATTATTCCTTTTCCACTACGGCCGCAAGGCGACCGGGACGGAAAAGCGTCAGACGGTCTTTTCGTCCGCCGCGGTCCCCCCGCCATACTAATATGGTGGGTGAATTTAGGTACAGATGGCGGGCAGATTGCCCAAGCCAGGCCGGCGGTGGCTACCGCCAGCCTGGCAGGGGCAATCCGCCTGCCATCCTAATGGGCCCCTAAGTATGAGTTACTATCTACATGAATAAATAAAGTGGTGTTTGTGTAGGTGTGTAGCTTAGTAAATATAAGTATGATCAATTGTTTGCATAAGTGAGCAGGATGACTGCATAAGTGGATAGGAAGGCTGCTGGTGTGTAATGTTGATATAGGTGTATAAGTACATTTAATAGTGTTCTATTGATCTTTGTTAGCATGTATGAGTGAATCTATAGGTAACTGTTTAGATGTGTGTGTAGATGTAGGAATCACTAAGTGGGTTTTTAGAAACTTGTATTGGTGTGTCAATGGTTTCAAGTATGGTACTTCATATTTTATAATGAGTGTTGAAAAGTTATACTAGTGTATGATAAGATGTATCAGATTGTTACGTGGATGATGTCATCAGTGATGTCATCAGTGATGTCATTTGAGATGTCATCAGTGATGTCATCAGTGATGTCACTGACCATGTCATGAATGATGTAATATGTGACATCATCAGCAGTGGATTGCGGGTGCGCGAGTTATAGTTAGTACAACTAACTATAACAGGGGAATTTCAATGGTTTTGTACAAGTGAAATATCCAACTAACTCTAACTCCCCTGAAACCTGTAGTTTTTTCAGTGAATTTCTGAGGTTTTTTAAATGCTAATTCCTAACTATAACATGTCTGAAACCTATGTTTTTTTCAGTGAATTTCAAAGGTTTTTAAAATTCTAAATCCTAACTATAACATGTCTGAAACCTATGGTTTTTTCAGTGACTTTCAAAGGTTTACATTACATTGTGTGCCCCCCCCCCTTCCATTTACTTTTTTTGGGCCCTGGAGACCCCATCCCCCAGGGCCGGATCTGCAAATCTAAATGTATTCATTTTTTAGGTCTCGTTCGAGACCTATTGCTATGGAGTCGGCTTTCAAGGGAGATAGTATGGTGCACGCGCGGCGATTCAGGAACGTGAATGCGCACGTACAGGCACACGCACATCTCTTGCTCCACATTCACACTCACGGAAGCACACACACACACATACATATACACACACACACGCACACACGCGCGCACACACAGACACACACAGACACACACCCCCACTACTAAGCTCCACTTACCACATCAGCGCCTCAGCCGCCACTCCTGTCTTCTGCTGCCACCGCTCCTCTGAACCAGCCATCCACTCCGTGGGCGCATAAGACGGATGTCCCGCCCCACGACAGCCATGAGCGTGCACATCCCGACACCGGAAGTTCGGGAGAGTGCGCGCTCACGGCTTGTTCCTCTTGTTGAATTTATAATCGCATTCTGTCCTCTTCACCCAATCAATACATCCTGATCAGCCAATGCCCACTGACATCAGACAGATCTCCACACTGTCAGAGTGTGGGCTTTGAGAATGGTAGTGTCGTCACAGCATTCATTGACGGACCCTTTCACTGAGACTAGCACACGGGCACGTGCACACACTCACCTCCTGGGGGCGTGCTGCTCTCCTCTACTGAGGTCGGAAAATCACTCATGGCCGCGCCGAAGGTGGACCTGAACAGCGGGAACAAAAAGCCCTGCAGCTGCCTCCTGCCTCGGGAAGTAAAAGCGTAAAGAGGACAGCGGGGAGTGCCTCTTGGCGCCCAGCCCACTCACACAGGGAAGGCGAAAATCACAGGTATGCGAGAGGGCGCTTTATTTGCAGACTTTGCCCAGCCCAGCCTGTTCTCTGCGAGAAATGGAAAAAAATCTCACTGCGAAGTGCCTCTCAAGGCCGGCTGCATTCCTTCAGCGCCAGGGCAAGGTCCGTCCTCGAGTAGGCCCCAGGCGCATCTCACCCCGCCACGGGCCCAGAGCAGCTCGAGAACCGACTGCTTTTACTGAAAGTGCGTGACCTGAAGATTCCCATGTTCTCTTAAAATAGACGCCATTTATTTTACGCTACCGAAGAGACGGCTGCCAGGACTGCAGAGCAAGGGCGCACCTACAGTTGGTGCAGTGGCACCGGGCACCTTGAACCCTGCCAGTGCGGTATTTTACTATAAGAACAGCAGTTATAGTTGGAACAGTCTTTGGGATAAGTTTCTACTTTTTTTGTGGTTTAATGACTGACTCGTGTACACTATACTTTAATGGTGCCACTAAGACTCTCCATAGGCCCCTGGAACCGCTGCAGTAAGGGAAGTATAACTCTCATCCACCTTACAATAACACCAGAACCTTCGTAGCTTTTTTTACGGACCTTGTATCTTTCCTCAACGCACTAAAGTGCCTAGAGCACCTAGGTAGAACGTGCGCTCCATGCACATATTTTATATATCCTCTATTTCCCCGTGTAGTTGTTATTGTCTGCTGCTAAGGGGAACTTTCACCTAGTTCACGTTTTATTCTCCAACATTACTTTGTGACCAGGGCTAAAAAGGATGTGCCTTCTTAATCGCGTTGCTTCTTTTTAACCATTAAATCTGCATGTAACTTTGTAGGTTATTTTGCTTGCTGCAAATCAGTGTGTGTTTTATATATTTTTTTGTTTTGTGCATAGGTTTAAATAGTCTTTGGGATCAACTTCTAATTTTTCCTGGTTTAATGTGTATAATAGCTCTGGTAACAGCCCATAAACATCCTGTTGTTACTGGGGGCTTGTTCTCGCGTTTCAGCTAGTTTTAACAGAGCCTTTGAGGAATGCGCTTCCTCAAGATAAGCCCAACTCAGGAGGCGCTTTTGTTCAAAATTGTCTACCTATAGCTGCTAAAATTTGAGATTGCTATATGTGTCGTTTTTCCCCTACCAACTGTGTGAATATCGGGTTATCATTTATATATATTTCCAGATGTTGCCTAGTTTTGGTCCGCTAGGTATTATTATTTTGGATTACATTTTATTTTTATGCTATGCTCTTTTTGTATTTTGCTAAGCGGGTGATGTTCATGAAATGCAAAAAGTTACAGCCCCTGCCGATCAGTTGCATTCTTGGCCAAAACACACACTTTTTTTTATTAGAGCTGTTTAGTGTGAGCTGGTCGTCTTTTAAGAGATTACATTTAAACTTGCTGCTTGGTGTTAAAGCTGCACCCAGGTGCTCTTGAAATTGTATGCTTTATATGCACAAAAAAACAAATCACCTCAAAGTAGCTCCGTGGCTTTGTGTCCGTCTTTCTGGAGCCGCAGCTAAGTACTTCACAGGTTTTTAAAGTATAAACATTGTGTGAATTTACTCTCACATCAGTGCCGCAAGCCGGCAGAAAACAGTGACTAAATACCCTTTGCTTTGGATCAAGGTTATGCAGAGACTGCTGCACGACAATTAGCTCTGTGCTTCCTTAGCTCGGTTGTGCTTGAGTTGTCCCAAAACATGCAGCTCCCCTTTAAATGCACCAACCCTCTTGTGTGGTAGCGGTGTGAAGAATGCCCTGGGCAGTCACTCACTCCTGGGCTCTTAAATGCACATATTTTTATTGTCTATTATTTTGGGTTTGAACACTTTTATTTGTTGTTTGTTTTTATTGTTTTTATTTTGTAAATATTTATTAGCATATGCTGTAAAATGCCCGTCTTTCCCCATAAAATAGCTATTGGTGCAGATATCTGAAGCTGCCCCATGTTAGATGCGAACACTTCATCCAGCCGTATCTTATATGCTAGGATACTTTAGAGTTACTGTACATGCTGCTAGAATGCTAGGGCATCTGCTCGCCACATTATTCAATACCGAAGGAGCCAGTATAGCCTTTCATCTTGTCCAGGTCGATAAGTAAAAACCAGCCCACCGGAATCAAAAAGTAATTAAGCGGGCTCCATATATTTTACAGGCGCGGCAAGCTTAGTCTTCCCTTCCCAACCCGGAGCTGTAAATGGTCCTTCTTGTACTCCCTTGGAGACCCTGCTGAGTCTGCTCTCTTCCTATGATACCAGCAGAGCCAGCATTCCTCACTTTTTTTCAGGAAGCCCAATACGACGGACATACCTGGCAACCGCAATGGCCTTTAAATATTAGGCCCAAAGCACTGCCATTACCAGGCCCAAAGCAACACCATTATCCGGCCCAAAGCAACGCCATGTATTTTGCCCAAATGTTAATGTTAGTGCACACAAGCCTTGGTAGAGCAATAGCAGCGAGCGCTCTCCTCAGTGTGGCACACTTCTCTGCTGCACACTGTCCTGTAGCGCACACTGTAAGCACAGATTTTATATTTCATCATTATTATTATGAGCCTGCACCTGTTTTTCCCTGTGCAGCTGTGACTCCCTGCTGCTTAGGGACATTAATGTAGTTCAGGTTTTATCTTCCAACGTAACTGTGATAGGGGCTAGGAAAGCTGTGCCAGCTTGGCATGGTGTTAAGGCCGCACCAAAGTACTTTGCAGGTATTCTTACCATTGTGTGCTTCACGGGCACAAAGAAACCAATAACTTCAAAGTAGCTGCGTGGCTTGACGTCAGTCTTCTTGGAGCCACAAGTAAGTACTTCACAGGTGTTTACAAATAGCATGCATATGTGTAAAAAGCTGTATTGTTTCTGTTAATTAGAGGCCTTGCATTTCCAATGTTTTACTTTGCTCTGAATCTATTACATGTGACCAAACTCTCTTAAACAAGCAGATTTCTCACAATGCATGTTAAGTATTGAAGCGTGACGCTTCACTAGCGCGCGCTTGGCCTCAGTCATTCCCTCCCACTTGCTGGCTCCCCTGCTCCCCCACCCGACTTGAAAGGAAGCCTCGCACTCCAACATTTGTCTCTCACACCACAGGCTGCTGCTCCCCCGTCTTTCCATACTTTTACCTACCCCAATCTACCCTCATTTCCCCGACTTCCACTGAGCTCCTCTTTCCCATATTCCCTCCTTCTACCAAGGTCTCTTTTCTCTCACCTCCTGCCATTCCTAATATCTTTTCCTCTGGAAACTTCCTTCTACCACCCTCTGTTCTGCGAGCCCTACTTTCTCTCTTCACTCATCTCTTACCTCCCGCCCCTCTCTCGCGTTGGCCTTTCACCCCAGCCCTTCTTGCCCTTTCCCCCACTCTACTCAACCCCCTTCCTTCTCTCTGTCTTGGGTTGTTTCCTTATTTCTAGATTATTCTCTCCCTCGTCTTTTCACCTCGTTCTCTTTTCTCACCTCCCTAGCTTGACTCCGCCTTTCGCAGTTTCCTTCCTTCCTCCCACTGTTTCCTTCACTCCCAGTGCATTTCCTCACCTCCTTCCTTCTGTCATTCACCTTTTATCCAAAGTCTTCGAGGTTTTCCTTCCCTTCTATATGTACTCTCTCGCTCTCCTCGCTTCTTTCCCTTTTGTTACTTTTTTCACCTCCCCGGTGCATTTTCCTTTCCCTTCCAACCTTCTACTTTTCCTCCTTTCCAACAAACCCGTTTTTCAAGTTCCGTGTTATTATTGAGCACAACAGTCGGGCTCTGTCCGTTATCTTGCCTCTCTCCTCTCAGGTTGTCCCTTTCCTCCTGCACACACTCCCGCCCCTCCCCCTCCCAATAACTCCCTTGCACATAACATATCACCACGGCTTGGCCTAAACTGGTTATTGAATATAAGCACCGCATAACTACACACTGTATGATACCTATTAATGTGATTATTGTGAGTGTCGGCGTTATTCCTGTTGTCACTGTCACCGTGATGCGAGTTACTTTCAAAGTTACAATTGAGTTCTATGTTGAGATGTTTACAGCGCCGTGCCGCCATTAGTGTGCATCGCAGAGCTGTGCTGCGTACTGTTTTATTATGGTCATTATTCGTATTACTAATTCCATTACTGTTCTCCTGTTCATGTGGTATACCATTATAATTGGTATACTGTAGTATAATATACTGAGTATACTTTCAATATTTCTGTTAAGTTTTTGTTTCTAGCACAAGTCGAAGTTTCTTTCTGGGGAAGTATGCGTCCCTAAGTCCGCTGAACTTCCCTGAATGATACATGTAGGCTAAAAGCAAGGTTACGGGAATTATACCATTGTGCGGTCGCGTGATTTTCGCATAATTATAGATTTTCTGCATTTACATTATCGTCTGCATATTTTAACAACAATATTTTTTGTTTCTAGCTCAAACGGTTCCTACAATACTAAAAATGCAGCTGCGTGGTGGAAGGCCCTTTTCAAAACTTGTTAACCGCGCTAACTCTTACATATTCACTTGTTCAGAGCACTGTGTTTTCACCGATCACTTTCAGTCACCCGTATTTAACTCAGTAACCAGCAGGCATAATGTGCGGCATCACTTGGACCGATTGCCGCGCTGTTTCTTGTTAGGCTAGGCTACATTTTAATAATGCTTGTTTCCACGTCCATAGGTCATTTATTTTTGTCCGTGTCGCACATCTAAAGACACATTTGCTTTTTTCAGAAAGATTCCTTCTCTTTGTTTTGAGAGCTCACTCACTGATTAGTGTCACAGAGCCATTCAAGTTCTTAGCCCTCATGTTTGTGTGTCCTAAGCACATTTCTTTTTCTCCTGTTTTCCGCACATAAATGCCTCGGAACACGTGAATTCACTCGGGTATTTTTAGATCCAGTATTTTCACCCACACGCTTCGCGCAAAACGGGGCGCCTTACTCTGCACCTTCTCCTAGAGTCTTTTACTGCTGTAGTTTTGTTTCCTTCACCCCAGACGTAGCATTTTGCTACAGTTGAATGTTTTTGTCTTGCTCGCAATCTGTCTTCTTGGATTCAGACACGTATTTCATTTGTTTTACTTCCCAGAAAATCCCCCCTGATAAAGAGCTTTTGCTCGTTTCAAAGTGTAATTAGCATCAACACATGTGATGAACTGTCCTATGATTTAATCGGACTGTATTTACAAGGATTGAACATTTACGTTTCATATGACGTAATACGGAAAAATAAATCCACGACTAAACTACAGATATCTTTGAAAGATTATACCTGTCTCATTAAATTTCTGTAAAAGTGATTCTCGTCGCCTCTGGAGTGCTTCAGATGTTAACCCTCCCACACCAACCACCACCACGTCCACCACCACCATGTCCACCACGTCCACCACCACCACCACATCCACCAACACCACGTCCACCAACACCACGTCCACGCCCACCACCACTATCACCACCATGTCCACCACCACCACCACCATGTCCACCACGTCCACCACCACCATATCCACCACCACCACGTCCACCACCATTACCACCACCACATCCACCACCATCATGTCCACCACCACCACCTCCTCCACCACCACGTCCATCACCATGTCCACAACCACCATGTCCACCACCACCAGGTCCACCACCACCACACCCACCACCTCCACCACCATGTCCACCTCCACCACCACGTCCACCACCACCACGTCCACCACCACTACATCCACCACGTCCACCACGTCCATCACCACCACATCCACATCTACCACCATTACCACCACCACCACATCCACCACCATCATGTCCACCACCACCACCTCCTCCTCCACCACGTCCATCACCATGTCCACCACCACCACACCCACCACCACATCCACCACCATGTCCACCTCCACCACCTCCTCCACCACCACATCCTTCACCATGTCCACAACCACCACGTCCACCACCACCACCACCACACCCACCACCACGTCCACCGCCACATCCGCCCTCACACTATCTATCGCACTCACTATCTATCACTCAGCACCACCACAGCATCACTCAGGGGCACCACAACATCATTATGCGCTACCACAGCATCACTGAACGCCGCAGCATCACTCGTCGCCACCACAACATCACTCAGCGCCACCACAGCATCAATCTGTGCAACCATTCAACAACAACTGGTTCAAATATGTTCTCTCAATGTTTCAAGCTTTATTACAAATGTCATAAAAAGATGTTAATATTTCACTTCTGTTCTTGGATTTTCGTCACAATAAAATACACTGAACATAATCTTCACAAAAGTTATTTACAAAAGTTTAAGCTATTGCCATTATAAATTACAATACATTTTATTTAAGTATTAATTATTTTTAAAAATTCAAAGCCATTGTTATTTGTAATATCAATGCATCTAAGTCACAAATACAAAACATGTTGCATTACAAATGCTACAGGTGTCACATTTGCAAAAGTTAACAGTATTGGCATTGTAAATGACAAAGCTATTAATTTCGCTATTTTCAAAATCAACACATAAATAAAAAATGTGTAATTTACAATACCAATAGCTCAAATGTTCCTAATGCGAGACCTATTGCATTGCAAATGCTTGTTTTTCATAGGAAGGGGATTCCTATTGAAGGAAATACAAGTTACTTGTAAGTGTGCTTAAAATTACTTTTCAGGGTCAGTGCTGGGCTAAAAGATGCAGGGGACCCCCTGACCAGACCTAGAGGGTCAGGGTGTGTCTACCCTCCCCCTTTTCATGTTTTAAACACACATTTCACAGACTTCTTCAGCCTCCCTTCTACCGAGGCATAAAATGACTGCCAACAGTTTCTAGTTTCGAATTTTGACAACCACTTGACAGCCAATTAGCATTCAGCGCGTGATTGGAGGAGTGCGCTTATGGTACGATGACAATGTGTGTTGTATCCGTATTCATTTTTTTATGGGAAGAGGGCCGCGTTGCCTCCCTCCCGTGGCCAATTCCGGGCACCGGGGACCTCATCCCCGGGGTATGACCAAATATTTGGGGGGGTTTATGGAGGAGGGTTGCATAGCCCCCCTCCTCAGGCCACTTCAAAGCCCTGGGGAGCCCATTCTCCGGGGCCGACCTTTTTGGACATTTATTTTTGTTAATGGGGAGAGGGCCGTGTGGCCCCCCTCCTGCGCCACTTGTAGCCCCGGGGAGCCCATCCCCCGGGGCTGTCCCTCACTGTTGGGGACCGTGGGGGGGTCTCCAATCCCCCCACGGTCGCGCCGGCTCTCTGCCTCCTGCGGGAGCCGGTGTTCTATCGAAATCCGAACCCCATCTGTGTGTGTACCCCCTAGGAGTTGCCTTCACTTTCCGCATGCGTGTTAATGTTGCGATCCACACAATACGTCCCACCATCTGGCCGTGTACTCCTAGCGTATTTAATTTTATTTGCGCATTCTCAATTACAACATGCCCAATCACAGCTCTCACACCCAGTGACATCATGGTCAACCAATCATCGTTCTGCAAAGCATTTATAACCTTCCAACCTTCTCGAACTTTTCGTATTACGCAGTCACAACCATTGATAGTGTTCGTATCCACTTCTTACTAGGAGAGCACTTTTTTTAAGAGTAATTAAGTTAATTAATCAGAACGATCTTTAAGTACTGCGTAAATGCAAATCTTTGTTCGATTTGGCAATGCTGTTTTTAAGCACGCTTTCCTGCTTTTTTATATCGTTAAAGTTGACTTTGTAACCTTTGTTTCTGTGCAAATAACTTAATCCTGCTGCATTTATTTAATTTGCCAAGTGCCACCTGGCCGTTCCCGCAGCAGTGTGCTATGTGCTGTTCAAGTTAATGCGATGTAGTTTTTCTCGTGTAAGTAGTGCGTCACGTGCACCATGTATTGCAAAGGTAATGTTTTCTGCAATAGTGTATTTTAGCATGGTTTCCAGCTCTTGTATGTCGAATATCTTGCCTTGGTAGCCATTGTTTCTGGGCAAATCAGTTAATCCTGCTGCCTCTCATTATTTAAGTAGTGCGCTACGTGTTGCTTCCTCCCCATGCAATGCAAATGTAATCGATTGGCCAATGTTGTATTTTAGCATGCTCTCCATGTTTTTAATAAGGTTAAACTTGATTTGCCCCCTGTTCTAGCTCATTATACAGATGTCTCAACCATGGGACGTACTGGTCGCCACAAGCTGTTTATTCCTGCCCATGCACTATCCCAGGTGGTGGTCAACAACTCGACACACCAGATCCACTGACTGCTCTCCATATGCTATCAGCAAAAAATTGCAATGGACCTAATGGAGTTATCAGGTTTGACTTTAACATTTCATGATAGAAAATGTATAATACCCTAGTGGTGTCATAAACTTCAGATTATTTGGTACTTTCTTTTGTCTTTGAATGTTTTTTATAAAAAGGCACAGCTTAAATTTTGAACTTAGTATAGTAAGATATTTCCATTATGTTTGTGAATTTAAAATGTTGTTTGTTATCTTGCCATTACAAATTGTTTTGAACAGTTGGGACTGTCCTATGTACTCAATCGGTAAAACCCTGGAAACATGTAAAAAGTATTGCAAATTAGGTTTACAATTTTTACCATTGCTGTTATGACGCGCTAATGTACTCTCTCACACACATCATTTTTCTTTCTCTTTTAAAGTTATGGACGCTACTGTCCACTCTACCGTTACCAACCAAAGCTGAATTAAAGTTGTGAACTCTGTTGTCCACAGTGTTTACACAAGGTAAGCACCACTTTCAACATGAGAAAAGTAACACAAAACTTGCGCAAGACTCTTGTAAATAAGCCCTAAAGAATATTGTCCTGCATACTAACTTGATCTCTTACCTAATTCTGTCTCATTTCTGAATATAATATTTCACCTCATTTAGGCACATCATTCTAATTTTAAACACTAATTTTCTTTTTGGTTTTGCAAATTACCTACCGTACTTCTATTGCAGTCCATATAACATTTTGTTTATTATATTGTTTTGTTAAAGTTATGTTTCTAGTTATTTATTGTATTATCTTTAACTTACGTTTCCAGTTATTTCTTGTTTCAATTAAAGTTAATAAAAAAAAAGTATACACATCTTTTTTTGGGGGGGTAGCGGTCCCCAATAGAAATTATAATTATAATTTGAAGTATAATCCTGAGGCTAACTCTTTACCAGATCTTTACCAGAGTCTATACCTACGACTAACGGTTCCTATGGAATAGTTTAAAATGTCCAGGACAGTAACTTTTTTCCATTACCAACATAGTGTGGTGAACTTCTAACCTCTGTGCTCATTTAAGTGTTCTATGAACTGTTACTATAGTAACAGGCAGAAAGCCGTTTGGGGGTAGGGTTGAAAGGTACTGGCTGTACAAAAAATACGTCATATTAACCCTGGATTCTCCACAAGACCAAAAAGGAAAGCAAAGTAAAACAAAACACTGTGTACCAGATTTACAACCCCCTTGCACCACTTTCGCATCCAGGACAAAATTAGAATTGTGTGGGCCTCAATGACCCCCCCCAACCCCCAGGAACCACCACCCCCAGAAATTTGTGTATTGTGGGAGGCAGACTGCGTGGCCCTCCACCTGATGCCCACGAGAGCCCTGGGGACCGCTATGCCCGACAGCCGGCTCCTGCAGTGTCCCGGGGTGACTACCTCCGAAACACTGCTGTTTGCTTTGACAGCGCGGGCATCTCACGACTCCCGCCCTCCCATAGCAAACTTAGTTTGCATTTTGAAAGACAGAGCAGTGAAATCTGTTCTCACTTTCAAAAATCAAAGCAGATTGCATTTCCACATACAAGTTAGCATCTCCCCATACGAAAAAGCAATGCCGGCTCCCAAAGAACGCAAAAGTTCATCACACAATGTTGCTAATGAAAACAGCAAGTGTGCTTGACTTCTCAATATATCAGCTTACCCGACGTAATGTTCTTTTCAATCACGTTCTGATAACCAATAAGAATCGTGCTTTTAAAAAACAGAAACATGCACCCTAGTTTTCAGTGAAGAATGTTGTCAAACAACCAATCATTTATTTTCTGTTTTTCAACACTGCATCTTATCCACCATTTTAGAAAAATCTTAGTTTTCAAACTGCCATTTCATTTACAGAGACCATCTGAGTGCATTGAGACCTCCTTTCAAGATGCTTAGAGTGTGGATTGTGGAACACAACTATATTTTCTTGAGCCAAAGGTATGGAGAACACAAAGGAATTCACAAAGACCTAGGTTTACCAAATGTAGACATTAAGTGGATTGGACAGAGAGGATTTAAGTCACACCAATTGATGCCATTGCTTAAATCATTTTTGCATCTCCAACACCCTGACCTCATAATTGTACACTGTGGTGGCATTGACCTAGGCACTTTGACTGGGGTAGGTCTGGAAATGCTTTGGAGAATTGATGTCACTTTTCCCCCAAACTGCCTTTGTCTATTCTAACATATGTCAAAGGCAGAAATGGAACTGGTCCAATCAATTTTGTCCACAGATTGAGAAAGCTAGAAAACATGTGAATAAATCTGTTTCTGCTTTTCTCCGAGACTATAGTGGAGTCCACATACCACAACAATCTGTGTTTCAATATGCATGGCTCCTATAGGAGAAATGCTGTACATTTTACAGATGAAGAGAACAGAGTCTTCCTCATGAACTTTAGACTCTGCATCTGTACTTACTTGTAGGTACTAAAATCTCTCAATCAACACGAGGGCTCTTTTAGAGCCACCCATGATCTAAACACATAAGCTTCATGTATATCTCAAAAATACATGCTTAGTTTTTTTCAGTGGCGAAATACGTGCATCCCTACGCGCATCCCGCAATTTTTTATAAATATGTATTATCTTATTTTTTTGCCCTACAGGTAATTATGGGACCTCCTGAGCAGGCCTAGGGGGTCAGGGTGAGTCTACCCTGACCCTTGTTCACTGGATGGTGTCAACAGTGATGTCATGAGTGATGTCACTGACCATGTCATGAGTGATGTAATATGTGACGTCATCAGCAGTGCATTGCAGGCGCGCAAGTTATAGTGAGTCCAACTAACTATAACGTGGAATTTCAATGGTTTTATGTCAGTAAAATTTACAGCTTACTACTGGTGTGAAACCTATGGTTTTTTCAGTGAATTTCAAAGGTTTTTTAAAAGCTAATTCCTTTCTATATCGAGTTGCTAACCTAAGATTTTTTTATAAATTTGCTGTTTTGTGTAAGTATTAATTTTTTTTTTTTTATTTTTTAGAATAATATTAAAAAAAAAAAAATTATCATTTTTTCCTGGGGCGCTCTGGGTGCGCGCACCGGTAAGCTCTCCGGAAAGTGCACCCAGAGCGCTACTTGCATTCGTGGAAAAAAATATGAATGAAAAGTAAATAATAACGCAAGACATTTAGTACCATACATATAAAAGCAGTTTTTTTGAATAAGGAAATGAAAATGATTTTGCATTTCGGTGAAACTATCAAAACGTCACTTAGGCGCTCCACGTAAGCGCCCCCGGAAGCGCCTTCGTTCGCGCCGCGTATGCGCTCCCGGAAGTGCCTCCGTTCGCGCCGCGTTGTAAGCGCGTCAAGTCATGTGACCTTAAAATAACACTTTTCATTGGTTGTTAACAGTTTTTTTTACAAAGAATGAAATCCCCACCCATTTCCTTCACTTCTTCTTTCACTTTTGTGACTGAAAGACCTGCCTTTTTGCTCTCGGTTCTTTGTTGGATATCTTGGATTATCATGGCTGCCAGACCATCCAGCAGTGAAGATGACTCCAATGATTTCCTCAGCCGAAGGTCAAAGAACATTTCATCTGGAATTTTTTTTCCATACCTGATGACCAGAAGAAGGTAAATGCTCCAAAAGTGGAGTGCAGGATCTGTCACACAGTCCTGTCACGGGGTGACCCCACTAAAAAATATTCTTTTGGGAACTCCAGAATGATTCGCCATGTGGAGAGGAGGCACCCCCAGAATTTTGCCCGGGAAAGTGTCAGGGCTCTGGCACAAGAGGTTCCCAGTGATGGGGCCTCTACATCAACCGGAGGACCAACACATTGGTGAGGGGGAGATCACAAGAGCTGGTTCCGAACATTCAGCCTGCATTTAACAAAGGCGTCCTTAAATGCAGATACTGTGATCAGCTACTTTGCTTTGGGGAGCAAAGTGTTCTGCTCATGGTTCGACCATTGGAGAACCATCGCTGCTGTTCCCAGCCCTAATTTATTTTTATTTTTTTGCTCCTGTTGAGCAGTTTCCATTCCCTGTTTTTGTTTTTGTTCTAAAAAAAGAAAAAAGAAGAAAAAAAAGTTCTTTTCAGAACTACCTCCAATTCTCATCAAAGAGCTATATTCTTAAAAAAATGAAAAAGAGTAAGTGAAGTGGAGTGCATTGATAAAGGAAAGGAAAATGAGTAAGAAAGAACAGAAAGGTATGAGAGGAGAAAGGAAGTGAAGTAGGGGGACTGAAAGAAGGTGAGTGTTGGGAAGGAAATTAAGGAGAAGGAGAGTGAACATGGGGAATGTAGATATTCAAAGAAAATATAGAAAAGGAACAGGGATGTGGAAGGGTAAGAAAAGATGCATTGCTGGAGTTGCATCATTTTTGTGACGTACTCCAGCAATGCATCACTTTTGCGCTTACAGATACATCTGAAATACTGACATATCTGTAAGTACTTGCGACATAATCCGTCATATATTTAATATGACGCATGAGTAGAAGACTGAAGGCCTCATTTATGAGGCCATGCGTCACTTTTACGCCACCGGTGTGTCACTTTTTGTGACGCACCAGTGCTGTTAAAAATGCACCTTATTGAGTCATATTTACAAAGTGACGCGTCTAGGTAGATGCGTCACTTTGTAAACCCCTGCGCCACATTATACCTACGTCAGGTGTAATGTATGCAAAAGGGATGCATTGACGCAAGAAAGGGTCGTAGAGGTGACGCAGTGAAATCTATGAGATATCTCTACGTCACTTTTATGACGCTGTTGCGTCCAAATCTTGCGCCTGTTTCACATCAGGCGTAAGACTGATGCAGGCCCTTTCACATGAGCCTGGCCCCATGTGAAAGGATGCATTTATGGAATTGCATCATTTTTGTAACGCACTCCAGCAATGCATCACTTTTGCGCTTACAGATACGTCTGAAATACTGATGTATCCATAAGTACTTGCGACATAATACGACATATATTTAATATGACGCATGAGTAGAAGACTGAAGGCCTCATTTATAAGGCCTTGCGTCACTTTTACGCCACCGGTACGTCACTTTTTGTGATGCACCAGTGCTGTTAAAAATGCACCTTATTGAGTCATATTTACAAAGTGACGCATCTAGGTAAATGCGTCACTTTGTACTTTTACGCCACCGGTACGTCACTTTTTGTGACGCATCAGCAGCGTAAAACATGCACCTTAGAGTTATATTTACAAAGTGACGCATCTAGGTAGATTTGTAACTTTGTAAACCCCTGCGCCACATTATACCTACGTCAGGTGTAAAGTATGCAAAAGGGGCGTATTGATGCAAGAAAGGGTCGTAGAGGTGACGCAGTGAATAAACTGAGTTTTCCCCATGCTACGCTCCCCGGTCCGCTCCCCGGTGCGCGTACCGGGCGCTCCCCACCCCGCAAATTTTTTTTATTTTCTTTTTTCTCCCGCGGAGCCCTTTAATATTATTATTATTATTATTAAAACTTTTATAGCGCGCTCTATTACCACGGGGTATCCTGGCGCGGTGAGTGATTTAACAGCAAGAGTGATAGATCAAGAACAGATCTGTAAGAGTGGAGCATTAAACAGATAAGTCTTAACTTCTTTCTTAAAAACAGTAATGGTCGGAGAGGCTCTAAGGAACAGGGGTAGGGCATTCCAAGCAGAAGCTGCCTTAAATGAAATAGATTGGCCACCCAATCGGGTGTATTTGTATTTGGGAATGGCCAATTGGCATTGGTTGGCCGATCGTAGGGCACGGTTGGGAGTATAGACTGAGAACCGTTTCTGGAAATACGTCGGTCCCTGGCCATGAGCTGCTCTGAATGCCAACACAAGAATTTTAAACAAGATTCGGTGTGGCACTGGGAGCCAATGCAGACTTCGTAAGTGGCTCCGCACGCTCGACCTCCTGGGAAGAGAGAAAAGCAGACGTACTGCAGCGTTTTGTATCACCTGAAGGAGATAAACCATGTACGCAGGCAAGCCACTAAATAAGGCATTAGCGTAATCGAGCCGAGACAAAATCAGGGCTCGAAGAACAGTCTCCTTGGCTGCCCTGGGAAGAAGAGGAAAAAATCTTCTCAAGGCTCGCAAGGTACCAAAGCAGAAGCCGGTCATTTTTTTAATATGGTCCGAGAACTTCAGGTCCTGACCGAACCAGACCCCCAAGTTCTTAGCTGGGCCTCCCATCGCACTAGGGCAGGGCAGGTCCGGGGGCCAAATCTGGTCCTTGAAGTTGTCAGGGAAAGAGCCAAAGAACAGGACCTCGGACTTGTCTTCGTTGCACTTAAGTTGGACTTGTGCAAGCCACCGAAATACTTCCGACAAACAATGCTGGACTGCTGATGGATCGGTCACACCCTTAGGCCAGGTGAATAGCAGCTGTGTGTCGTCTGCGTAGGCTATTATCTTGGCTCCCAGCTGTTCCGCCAGATAAAGTAAGGGGGTCATATAGACGTTAAACAATAAAGGGCTTAACGTAGAACCCTGCGGAACTCCAGTTGTCAGTCTCTTCGGGGCCGAAGAGTAGCGGGGCATCCAGACCTGCTGAGTTCTGTCGCTCAAAAACGATGACAACCAATCAAGGGCCAACCCTGAAATGCCGACGGCTCGCAGTCTTGCAATAAGCAAGGCATGGGGCACCGTATCGAAGGCGGCCCCCACATCAAACCTAGGGGGTCAGGGGGGTCTACTCTGCCCCCTTATGGTCATTTCCCCCTTTGTTTTTGCCACCTCTTGTGTCTCGATCTTACCGAGACACAAGATGGCGGCCGCTCCAGACTGTTTCGAATGTTTACAGACACCCGAGAGCCAATCAGCTTTCCGCGCGCAAGTCGAGTAGCGCGACCGGTGCGCTCCCCAGTGCGCGTACCGGGGCGCGGCCATAGATATATATATTTTTTTTAACCTAAATTACTCAAAAACCACTGGAGCACATATCTTGAGACATAGCAAAGGCACATCGGGCTACCAGTCCCTACAATTTTGCCAAGTTTGGTGGAAATCCATTCAGCCGTTCGGGCTAAAAGTGAGGTCGACCGCCCTATGGAAATTAACATGGGGAAAACACGTTTTGGGACCCCTCTTTTATCTCGCCCCCGCTTGACGAATCCCCCCAAACTTTCAGTAAAGGACCGGAGCGCCGCGAGGCAAATTTGAGGAAATTTTCAGGCAGATTCCTCAACCGGCGCCAAAGTTATTTCCAATAGAATGTTGAGATTTTGCATTGAAAATAATCCTAACTATAACTACCTAATGGCGACCGTCAGTAGGTAATATATATGTATATATATATATATAGTAACAAATTAAAATTTTCATTTAATAGAGACTGAGAAGTATCTTGCGAGTTAGCAATGATGGAACCCTTTTGGCTCCTGATGGACTCTGAATAGCTGTGACATAAGTGTTAGAGCGGAATGCAATGAATGTTGGGTTTGCAGTTACACAAAGAGGAATAAAGGCGGCAATACTAAGCTCTGTGTGTGGTGTGGTCCTTGGCAGGTACCCAGGCTGGGGAGGACACTACATTAACATTTCTTTATGTAGTTCCTTTCTTAACTATTTGATCGCTTTTCTTGCAGTACATGTATACTGTAGCTATTTAACTGTTTTGCATAAATACAGAAAGTAGGCACTTTGTTTTGACTTCCTATGTGCCCTGAGGGCTCTTCTATTATCCATTGAGTCAAATAGGTTAGAAGGCCACCATTCCATCTCAAACTGAGTTTCTAATAACCTGGTTACTAACATACGCCTCTAACTGCACCTTTAATGTTATTAGTATGTTACTGTGACTGCAAGGTTCAGGCAAACGTCAGAGAGTAAACTGTAACAAAACAAGCATTGGCAAAGCCAGTGGGCGTGGTGTTGGCTTCTGACCTTTTGGTTTTTTTGTATGAAGGTACACATTGTATGAAAACAGGCATTGTCTAAATGACAAAATACATAATTATATTTTATATGTAAAGGCACCAAAGAGAATACTTATTGTGGATGTACACATTACATAAGAAGATATTGCTATCACTCAAAGTCAGGTAAGCCAATGTCTGAAGTGGGCTGACCCTGTTTGCCATGCGTATGCTGTTGTGGGTGGAGGTAATATGTGAATGACAATCCAGAAGCCCAATGGGCACAGAGGGTTTACGGAAAAATAAAAGGGTTTGCTAGCACCAGACCTGAACTTTCACTTGGTTGGCCAAAGCTGTTAAACTTTAGTGTGTTGTATGCAGATAGTGCATACATACCCACCATTTTCACGATGGAGAAAAACAAGAATAATCTTGAACAAAACATTATCAAACAACAAAAGCCACTAGCTCACGTTCTGATTCCCACAATAGTTACGTTATTCACAACTCGAATTAAAAAATGAACCACAGCCACATTATATTAGGAAGTCCATTTAGGATGGTTGATTCCCATTCAGACCCTCATGATAAAGCCAACAGCATACCAAAAGACTCATGGTGACATCCATGCACACACATACTAGAGGATAACATATACTGACACTCAGAACATCGCAGCCTCTCACTGGGAAAAGGGAAAACCTTGCTTGAACATTTCACAATGATGCCATGGGCATCTATCTGCCATAGGCACTAGATCCAAGTGCATTTCAGCATGCTGCCTTAACTATGGATGGCTCAGAGCTACTTTTGTGAAAAATACAGCAGTGACTGAGTAGAGGTTTTCATGCCTCACTCTGTTCTGAAGGCTGGGGCGCGCACACAACCCACTAGGGACTGACCAGCAGTAGTTGTGGGAAGCAGAGCGATATCATATTCTATACAGATTACAAATAAAGAAACCTTTCTGCTGTTTTACACTGGGGCTTGGGCATGAGTGATTCGAGTGAAAACATTGGAAATAATTTGGCTATTAAGCCGACTATAGACATACTAATGCAATATCCATAAGAGGTAACTTACATTGTGTGCACTCTCTTATTTACACCACACTGTCACTGCCCAAGCACACTGCTCCACATAGGCAGTCTCTCAATCCCATCTTCTGTTACTAGGGCATGCCGTTCAGCTTCCCAATTCCAGGCCATGTACTACAGCATTGGCATCTGCGTGGCCAGCAGCAATCTCCTAAAACAAAATTTTTTGTGGCCTGGCACTGCACACATAGGGGCCGATTCACAAATGGGTAACTTCAATATGGAGGTACTGTGACAAGTGCGGAGACCCTGCCATGACTGCTGGGCCTCTGTCATGAGTGCGGAGGCCCTTTGTGAATTGGGTCCGTGCTCTTACTATTCACATTCTCAACATTCAAGATTTGTGAGAGCTTTACTAGGGCTTGGCAGCTGTAATCTACTATCATGTTAATATTTACGTAGTTTTCTCATCTAATGATGTTTCTCTTGTTGGCTGGCAAACATGTGTTCTGTTATATGCATCAGTTGTATCTGCTGAAACGAAAGGATACCTGTGGCCTGGTGTGTGGTGGGTGCTTTCATGACTGTGGCAGTATTTTGTCACATGCGTCCAATGTCTCATCTGTTGCTTTTATCTAATTTATTCAAGAATTTGTGATTAGGTAAAACTTTGATTGTTGAGGTTGACTTTTGACTTTGGAAGAACAATACCATATCTAGTGTACTTGCTGTAGTTCACCCATCACAATCTCTTGGGGGCTTCAAGCCTTTGATATTCCATTCATTGTTCTGTTGAAGTAAGTCACAGATGAAGGACCTGTTAAAGACTTAGGGCCTGATTTATGTGTTGGTGGTAAGGAAATTCCATTGCAACAGGGACGGAGTGTCCATACCACCAACATAATGGTCCGGCTGCCAGAATTAAATGTGGGTGGACCATAGGTTTGGCACAGTGGTGACTACTCTGTAACCACTGATTGCGCTGTTTGGGGCCACATTTAAATAATGTGGTCAACCTTTCTATCAACGTCACTTACAGAGTCAATCCCCATTCCCACGCTGGTTTCATCTACCTCTGGTGACGAATCTTGTCATCGTATTTTGAATCAAAGAGCTATTTCAGCATTACAGGCAAATTTCAAATACAACTGCAAGTTCAGTCAATGATGAGAGTTTAGATAATTTGTTTAAGCTGTACTCTCATCAAGAAATTAATAACATTCTTTTTATTCTTCTTCATTCAAATTAGTCAATACATCTTCTGTAGGTTCATAGAAATCTCATAAAAGTTTTAATTGGGACAGATATTTAAATGATACAATAAATGTGTTCCATAAAGGAATGAAACACTATTCTAAAGAAGAGGACCAACATTTCAAAGTTAGTAGAACACATGAAGGGTTGAAATTCAAACAGAAAAAAGTGAGATTTAAAGAGCATAAAGCTAAAAGCCAAATTAAAGCAGCATAACTTCCCATGAAGAGTAGATCATGAAACTTAGCCGAGTCTCAGTAATATGAGCAAAATGATCATACAGTTTCACTAGCACTCAGTTAAAAATAAGCATCCCTATAAAGTATGGATGAGTAGGAGCGCCAGTAGCCTTAACTGTCAGTAAGAGACAAAGGAATGTTGCCGGGAAAAAGCCTAAAGAGCACTGAAACTAACTAGGAACATGCACTAATATAGAAGACATGAAAACACGTTGCACATATTGTAGTAGACTTATTCCTCTCCGAACCAATCAACTGGCAGCACTTGTCGGTGAGCAGGTTCAGCTCTTCCATTCCCATGAAATAACATGCAGCTTGTATTTGTCACAAATTTAGCTACAGACATTCTTGCGTAGTTAAGTTCTGGAAACATAAGCCTTGGTTGTTCTCAAAGGCATCAAACACAAACTGGCCTTCTAGATATTAAATATTTAATTGTGATGAGAACATCAACTAGCAAAGTCACTGTTCAATGATGCAGTCCATTTAACACAAACATGAATTATTGTTTAAAATGTACAACTATTCTATTCAAGCATTACGTGAGACATAAGAAAATGGGAAGTGTTTGTCATTTACAAATATAATGTTGCTTATGAAAAGAAAAACACTTGTCAAACTGGAACATTTTGCAGCCAGGATGAATATTTTTAAGCATGTCGCTTTAAGGTCAAGTTTCAAAATAACGCTGTGCACATTTCAGCAATATTCGGGTCTCTTCTAGTTAAAGGAAACTTGCTTATTCAAATTTCCATGGCCTATACAAATAGCTATGACTGGCTATTGCAGTTTACACATTTTATATGTGTGTCATTTCTGCTTTTAATTTTACATTCATCATTGCACATTCAACTGCTAAACTAGATATTTTGGTATTTTAATTAGTGAATCTTATTGGTCCCCCATCTGATGGTTATCTTAACCATTGTACTATCTTGATTTTATCTGCTTACAGGACACAGATCCAACCGGTGTGGGGTTGGTCTGTATTCACACTCTAGGTTGAAAGGCTAATGAGATGTTAGGCTATGTCTAGGAAACTGCGGATACAGAAGTGGGAGATCAGTCTTGGAGTAGTTAGTACCTTTTTTCTCAAAACAAGCACGAGGTAAAATCTTGCGTGTATTCGTAGTTTCCTAGACTAGCCTAACATCTCACTACCCTTTCTACCTAGCGTGTGACTACAGACCGACCCCACCCCGGTTGGATCAATGGGGCAATAATAACTTAACTCAGATGTGGGCCACCAATTTGTTTTGCTTTTCCCTCACCATGCAGGTGTGTATGATATCCTCACAGTAGAGTGATGCTTGCGTATTTTGGTCATTAGTCTATCCTGCCTTCTCCCATATACAAACTAGTTGTTTTACAGTTATCAGCCCCAAATTTGCAATGGATTGATAACATCTTCAGAATCGGCGACATCACGCCTCACAGGTAGTTTTTAACTACTTTGCCACACGATATACATATGGTTGTATTAGTGCTAAAAAGAGGCACTTCACGTTGGGCACTATAGGTATGTGAGCCTAATTCAATATTCATTTTCACGTATGACAGCGCATAGTTTGAAGTGTTCCATTGCATTGCCACAGTTGCATATGTACCTAAAACTGATTTGGATGCCTTTTCCAATCTGCTTTCTCTTTCAGAAAATCGTATTTCCTTTCAGACAACGATGAATGCACAAACCATAAGTTTGCTGTCATTACTGCCACAGGAGAGGGTGCACCTTAGCGTGTGCATACCACTGTGACAGTTTCGGTCCTGAAGAAGGCCTCGCCACTTTGCATTTGTAGGCTGAAACATGTAGACCAGCCACAGTTCACTGTTTTTATGTAGGGATGTCACTGGTCATTTATTACCAGCGGGACAACCTCATTTTAGTTTTAACCTTACCTTACATTTCCATCAATAAAAATCTTTTGGTCAAGTAAATGTAATTTTAACTAACACTATCTCACTCTGCACCTCACGAAAACTACCCGCTCTGCTGTAATCAGGTGTCATAGCACACCCAAGTGGCATTCAGCTACTCAGGTCGGAACTCCATGATGAAGCATGTCACCAACTAGATTGGCGAGTGATGGTTCTTTTAAAAGCAAGTGCTACTCCTTCTGCTTTGGGAATTACTATTTTGTTGTTTATTTAGATTACCTGTAACTATAGTCACACTTGTTTGAGCAGTTAAAGTGCATTCTCTTGTAAGAGCAATCCATTCTGCAAAATGTGCTGAGGTAACCCCTTGAAACCATGAAGCTTCAACAACATCATTTATTGTACACACAGCATAAGTCGCTCTCAGGGTACCTTCATTATTTCTCAGACATGAGCCATCTACAAAAATTACGTGGCCGGGCTCAGTCAGGATCTCATCTTTATTATCAGGTCTAGGACTTGTGCAAAAATCTGTGATATCTTAGCAATCATGTTCAGTTTCATTACAAACATAACCATTTATAGGCAATAAAGTTGATGGATTGAAATATGACAGCATTTCAAAACCTAATTATCAGAGGACAAAATTTTTCGCTCATGCTTCGCGACTCTATTATGGGTCAAGTATTGGGTTCTTGTTTAAATAGAAGTTCCCCAGAGTGAGGGACCATTACAGTTAAAGGATATCCCATCACTATGCACTCACTCTTTTCCAGACTAGTGGTCACTGCAGCAACGGCTTTAAGGTGGCTGGGAAGACCTTCGGCAACAGGGTCAAGGGTAGGTGAAAAGTACGCCACTGGCTTCCGAGCTTCAACATGTGTTAGAGTCAGGACTAAGATAGCACATCCTTCCATCTCACTGCAAAATAGTTTTAATTGTTCTTTACTGCAATTTGGCAATCCTAGTGCTGGGGCACGACAACGTTTTTCTTTAAGTTCTAGGAAGGCTTTCATGCAATCGTTGTCCCAAGAAGCGGGTCAGACAAATACATGTGTTTCAGCCTCAGTAAAGGCTTTACCAGTATGGAAAAGGTTGGTATCCACTGTCTACAGTAGCCAACAATTCCCCAAAGCATCCTGACTTCTTTCTGTGTTTGAGATGCGTCATCTCAGAATTGCTTCAACTCTCTCTGGGGACATCTTTATAGTTCCCTTCTCAATTAGGTGTCCCGTATATTGAATTCTTTCTGACAGTACTGAAGTTTACCTGGTAACAGTTTATTTCTGTTTTCAGCCAAGTGATTCAACAAGGCAATTAAATCTTGTTTACAAGCCTCTCATGTATCCGATGCCACAAGTAGGACATCAATATATTTCAGGATAACTGATCTGTAGGGCATCTGCAATGACTCCAGATTCTTTTCAAGATCTGGTTAAAGATTGATGGGCTCGCTATATACTCTTGCAGGACTCAGCACCATGCCAAAACTCTCTGCAGGAAAGTAAATGAAAAGAAGAAATGGCTATCTGTGTGCATTGGCACTGAAAAGAAAGCCAGGCACAGTTCAATGACAGTAAACTATTGTGCAATACATATAATTTGGAATAATATTGTGGCTGGATTTGGTACCATGGGACAACTTTCTAAGATCTTGGACAATCCTATATTTCCATACAGTTCATAGATATTCTGGCTTTCATGTTATCCAGTTTGAGCCGGCCTCTTCGAAAAAAATTAAATACATTAAAAGAAATATTGAAAAGTTGACTTTTATGGAGCAATAAAGCAGTCTTCTCAAGGGGAGGACTTCGCCAAAAATCAACACTGAAAAATCACTGGAATGATCAGAGAAAAACATGGACTCCTGATCAGTTCCCTCAAACTCCGCTTCTGTATCATGTCTTCTATTACAGGAGTAATTCCTGCAATTGTTTCTGGGGTAAGATGGTATGGTGGTGTTCTTGGATACATTGCATTTGCCTTTATGGTAACTCAGACTTGGTTCTATACCTTTATTCAGTCCAATATGTTTTGCTGTGAGGTTCCACACTTCTGGATTCACAGTCTCTCTCCAATAAGGAGATTATTCTTCAATTGTCATTAATGTAAACAATCCTACTGCTGTCTTTTGTTGAGCCATTTCAAACTCCACATCTTCATCATGAGTTTGGAACTTCCGGTGTACAGTAAATTGTGCAAAGTAACTTACACAATAACAGATTTACTGGGCTTGTTTTAATTTTTTTTGGGCCTCATACCACCATTATATGCGAATAGTAACCTGTCAACCGATCTGTACCTCCCCAGGCTTTTGCGATACTTCCATAGTTCCTGCACTCGTGCCCTTCCAGTATCCTGGCTGCACAGCCCACACAGGTGTAATCATTGGACATAAAGGGGTTGTGCATTCATGTCCCTTCCCAATTTTTGAAGGCCACCCATATCTTGGATTGTATATTGGATTCCAGTTCAATATCTATTTTTGCTGTTCTTCTTACAGCTCGTAGCCAGTCCATCCCTTGTGGTGGAGAAGGTTCAGTCCATTTCTTACAAATCTCCCGCCTAGCGAGCAGGATTAAATAAAATAGCAAAGCCCGTTTATCCATAGTTATATCGTTGCATAACTGATCTGCTACCCCCAGCACTACTAGTAAAAGGCTAACTTTGATATTTATCTCAAGAATTTCATTAATTATCTTTTCAACCTCAGACCAATACTTCTCCATCTGAGGGCATACCTAAAACATATGCTTATCATTAGCACCTACTTCACCACACCTGTGGCATTGGGGTTGGACACCTGTTGCGAATTTGGCCAGTTTTTGTGGAGTCCAATATAATCTATTTGCTGTAAAGAAATGGTTTCTCTTCAAATTCGATGGTTTGACTACTTTATACAATAGCTTAAACGAAAGCTGCCATACTTTTGGTGAGTCAGAAATCTGCATCACCTCGTTCATATTTCATAGGGGGCTTTAATTTTTTCCTCCTCAGAAGTCAATAGTGTGTGATACTAACCACTTATTTCCTTCTTTACCATTGCTTCGTTCTTTAACTTTTTTTTCAAACTCCCCAAGACTCTTTATCTCACGTCTATTTGCTTCCCCCCAGGATTTTAGCTGGAGAAATTTAAATCGAGACAGAGATCCCCCTGTCTTGACCCATAATACTTCCAATGGGACCATTTCATCATTCACTATCAAGTCCCCCAGACCACTATACCTTTTTAATTCACCATTCACTATTCACACACAAAAAAATCAGCTCTGCTGCAGTTGCAGGCCTCGAAGCACACCTCCGTGGCACTCGGTCGCTCAGGTGGACCCCGATGATGAAGCATGTCACTAGCCAGGTTGGTTAGTGAGGGGTTTACTAAAAAAGAAATAATCTTTTCTTAAACATGCGTCTTATTCCTTCCACTTCTATGAATAGGGACACTCCTCTTTTTGTTTTTTGAACAACACCTTGCATACCCCCTTGATTTCCAGTAAAAGAATGATTCTGAAAACCTTTCTGAGCAAATGTTGTCTGAGTCAATATAAATTTCTCATCAACCGTTTTCTGTTTAATTTCTTGTTCATCACGGCAATATTTTGCATATCTCAGGATCTCATCAAGTGATTTACTCTGTCAGCAGATTACAATGTGGGTTATAAACCTAAAACAAACTGAGATACATAAATCTGCATGTCTTTCTCATCAGGGTATTCTCTTCCACTGTGCTGCTGGAACACCTGCAACAACCGCTCATAGTACTCATGAACTGATTCTTTTGCTTTTTGTGCTGTTCGATTCATTTTTAACCACACAACCTTTCAAGAAAGTAATCACTGCTTCATTTTCTCCATAACTTATCCTTATAGGACCAACAGGGGCCGTAGTCAATTGGCTGAAACATGTTGGCAGTGACAATAGGGTCATAGGACCATTAAATCCTCATGATCCAATTCTTTTTCTTTGTTTAAATATTCCCAGAAACATTGCTATTAAAGGAATACCTGGAGCTTCCAGAGGATTTTTCATCTTTAAAAGATACGGTCGAGCCCACCCTGACCTTTAGGAGTCAGGGTGAACCCAATGATGTAACATGACACTACTAGAGTGTGTGAGGGTTATTTAACAAAAAGAAATTGCTCCCACTCTTGCAATTAAACACGTGATATATCTCCAAAAGAGAATAGTGCCCAACATATTGTACAATTAGGTGGGATACTTATTGTGAGTGCTAGTATTCATTTGGGAAGACGTATCCCTCCGACTTCTCTTCCAGTACAGTGGAAGGACCTCTCTACCCTTTCGGCTCAGATTAGGGGACCCCCCCTCGTCCATCAGCCATAGTTTTGTATTTCTTCCTCTCTGGACCATCAACTGGCAGCACTCGTCAGTAAGCAGGTTCAGCTCTACCTTTCCCACGAAACAACATCCAGCTTGTAAAGTTTAATCAGAAAGTTAGCTATAGACATTCTTGCACAGTTAAGTTCTGCTAGCATAAGCCTTGGTTCCCATAGGCATCAAGCATAGCCTTCAGTGTTTTTTTAAAATAATCTTTATTCTTTTTCTAATCATCATACCATACAGCTGTATAAATGTCATATTGAGATACAAAACATAAAGCAACATCATTTGCAAAGGTTGGCCTTCTAATAATAAAGGTTTCACTGTGTGAACAATGAACTATACTAAAGACGAGCTCATCAATATGCAAAGTCACTTTTAGATAATGCATTCCATTTAACACAAACATGAAAAATTGTTTAAAATGCACAACATTTCTATTCAAGCATTATGTGAGACATGAGAAAATAGGATGTGTTTGTCATGTACGAATAAACTGATGTTTATGAAAAGTAATACATTTGCAAATCTGGAAAATTTTGCAGTCAAGACTAATATTTCTATGCATGTCACTTTAAGGTCAAGCTTCTAAATTAGGTTGTGCACATTTTAGCAATATTAGGTTCACTTCTAGTTAAAGGAATCTTGCTTCTTAACATTTCTATGGCCTATACAAATAGCTATGACTGACTATTGCAGTTTGCACATTTTAAACGCGTGGCATTTCAGCTTTGAATTTTACATTTATCATTGCACATTTAGCTGCTAAACTAAATAATGTTGTGTTTTAATTAGTGGACCTTAACACCGTCATAGCCAAACTTCTTTGACAGCCAGGCCTGGACTGGCCATATCAGGCAATCCCCTGGTGTGCTGCACGGGTGGGGGCCGGTTTTGGGCCCCTGAGGGCCGTTTTTGTTACAGGGGCGTAGCTGCAAAATCGGCCCTGTACCAAAATCGTCCGAAAGCCGGCCCCGGCAAAGAGCTCAGCGGCACCTCCAAACCCCCCCCCCCCCCCCAAGTGGTGAGGGAGGGCGGCTGAGCACTTTGCCAGAGCCAGTTGTGGTTCCCAGTCCGGCCCTGTTGACAGCCCGACAGATTAAGGGCGGTTGGAGAAATTGTTATGCATCTGCCCACCCAATGAGAACGGGGAGACATAATTATTTTTATTGTCTATCTCAACGCGGGACAGTAAAATGCTAATATCCTGCCCCCCTCCCCCCCCCCCCCTCCCCCACACACACACACACTCCCCATGCCATGGAAGATGGCTCCCATGGCGAGGGAAACATTACATTTTTGATTTACAAAAAGAAAATCACGCTTTTGGATTTTATTTTTGAAAATAAGGAATGAAAACTTTTTGGTGCAGGGCTATCATGCTGACACAGCCTTGGACCATCAGTGAAATGCATATGCAGGAACTGCCATTGGGACAGAGTAATTTAATCCGTACCCCTGGTGGATTAGCCGGGCCGTCCACCGAATAATAAACCAGGCCCTTAGTCAGGCTGGGTCTTGTTAAGGGGAAGGGGTAGTATTTTCAGATCAGAGCATGGGAGAATGATCAGTCAGTTATCTTCCATGTCCTAGGCACTTTTGCAACAGACTACCCAGAGATGAGTCTTGTGGCTTAGTGCATAAATGCATCCACTATATGAAGCCTGTGTTTGGCCTCACGGTCACAGGTCAATATCCCAGTGGGTCCACTCAGCCTTTCATCCTTCTGAGGATGATAAAATGCATACTATTGAGTTGGGTAACAATAAACATCTGTTATTCAGCTCCAACATTCCCTTCTAAGTGAACGTGTGCTTTGCAAATACAAATGATATGTTATGAAAAGACTAGATCCAGCATGTGGCCAGATGTGTCAATGATGTTCTTAGTATTTGGGTGAATACCCTTGCATTAACGGTGCTATCAACTAAGTGCATAGTTCACTTTTTTCTTGTGATTGCCATATGTAAATGTCACCCACTTGTAGAATTGTGTGTGAGAAACTTGTAAGTCAAGAGCTAGACTTAAGATTCCCCCAAAGAAGCTTGTGTTGTATCTTTGACGGTGACACACAACTGCTGTGATGAAGGATACACTAGAGGTGTTCATACACTAGGGCTGGGTATCAAATGAGGTACTAGGCAGGCCTGTTATATTGGAGCATTAGATCTCTTAAGAATGGATTCCAGTTCTCAAAAGGCGTAACAAAATTGTTGGAGTACATGGTTTCCACAGATCCAGGGATGTTACACTTCTTTTAGTCTATTATACATGAGATTCAAGATGCTATCAGAGAAGGGGAATTTGTTGATAAGCTCAACTTTAAAATACAGGTAGCCTGTTTATATCTGATGTACACTTTTGGCTTGTATAATGTTTCAACTTTTAGAGGCTTATTGGGGACCAATGCATGCATAGGGATTTGAGCCTGAAGGCTGCATGAATTGGTTGGAAATTAAATACTAACAGTACTCAAGGCAGCCAAAGAACTACAGGGCCTTTGGAGGCTCATGGAAATTGATGGGTTGTCAGGCAACATGAAAGAAGATAAGCAGGAGCTTACATGGGCAGAAGATCTGGAAGCCCAGCCAGAGACCTTCATTGAGGAGACATAGGAAGAAGAAAGAAAAGTGGACCTGCAGGTGATGTATGCCCACAGAGATGTATCACACCTGTTTTCCCATTTAAATCACTTGTGTTAAATTACAACATCACATATGTATTTGTAAAGCGCATGGACACCCAAAGGTATCTTGGAACTGAATAACAGATTTTTATTGTTGCCCAACAGGTTTTTTTTTAATCGACCTTAAAAGGATGAAAGGCTGAGTGTACCCACCAGGATTTGATCCTGTGACCATGAGGTCGAACACCAGCCCCTGCATTAGTCCACTAAGCCACCAGACACAGCTTCAATACTTAACAAGATGGCTATATATGTGTCAATTGTCAACATCGGAAGTATTAAGAACCAGCTCAGATGGTACACCACACTTCCTGACAACCCAGAACCATGAGGTGTGGCTTCAGAAGAACTGTGGCATTCTATACATCAAGGGCCCGATGTAGGTCGGTCGGTAACGGCCGAAAATCGGTATTTTCGGCCGTTACCGATCGGTAAATAGGTGATAGGCATGTAGGGGGCATTATTTTACCGAATCGGTAAAATTACCGATTCGGTAATTTTACCGATACGGTAAAATAGAAAATCGGTAAATGTACCGATTCTGAGCCACCCATATGTAGTTGGGACTCTTCAGAGTCCCAGGAGCCTTACCGAATCGGTATTTTACCATCAAATCCAATTTGATGGTAAAATACCGATTCCGGTGTGCATGCACATGTGTGCATGCACCCCTATGCCATGTGACAGGCAGACCTGCCCTTAGGGCATGTATGCCTGCCACATGGCACCCGAGCCTGTTTTGGGGGTGCCAGAGGGTGTCAAAGTGACACCCCCTGCACCCTTGTGAAAATCGGTATTTACCGATTCGGTAAATACCGAATCGGTAATGCCCATTCATTCCTATTCGGTATTCCAGCACATCTGGAATACTTAAATGTCGACACCATAGATTTACAGATTTTCAATTACCGAATCGGTAAAATTCAGTAATTTAAAATCGGTAAATCTATTCTACCTACATCTAGCCCCAAGTCATGAAGCTAACTCCCAGGTCATAGGGCACAGAGCTTACTATTCTGGTCCAGAGACGATAACGGCAAGTCCCGGGAAGTCGCCATTCTGACAGAGTGAAACACTTCACATATGAGAGGATTACCGAGCCCGTTAAACGGAAAAGTCCTGGTCATGTAAGGGTGGTAGTCAGAGTCGCCATCCTGGAGAACAAAGACAGATTCAAAATGCTCTGGGTCCTTAGACTGCAGCTCATGAAATATCCTGATGGGCATAAGAGAGTGACTTCAACTGCACCATACAAGCAGATGACCAAACAGGAGCAGATGATAATCTGATAGAGCTAACGTTCAGGCTGCTGATGGAGATGGCTGTGAGAATCTTTGTGGGACGTCTTTGGTGGCACAGTGTGGAATGCCAGGAACTACTCCTGGAGTGTGGGTTGGTGAGTACCCAGATTGACTTTCTGTGTACCTCCCAGGCAGTAAGACCTGTTAGGTGCCCCATGATTGTTGTCTGCTTCCCTGGCCACTGAGCAATTAGTTTTGAAAGGGAGCTTTCATGAGAGTGTAAGGTACCCAAGGTTCCAGGAAGTTGAAATATACCCTGTTGCATAGACACGAGTAAGTTGCAGGTCTTCACAGCCTGGTGTCCTACTCTAGGATCCATCACGTTATTCCTGAGGTTCGTGCATCGGATGGCACCCTCCAGGTGACCTCCAAGGCCGCTGCGGGAGCCTTCGCCAACTTCTACACAAGCCTCTACGTGGCGCGTCCCCCTGCTGCGCTCCTAACCAACCTCCTGGATGGGGCTGGCGTTCGCTTGGCCTCCCTTGTTCCGGAGGATGCTGAATCCTTGGAGCGGCCCTTTTCGTTGGAGGAAGTCTTGGAGGCTATCCCCCTTCTGAACAGGGGTAAAACGCCGGGCCCGACGGATTCCCTCAGGAATTCTATGCGGCCTTTCGGGACACTTTGGCACCCCAGCTGCTGCATCTCTTCCACCATGTGATAGAGAAGGGCGCTTTCCCTCCCGAGTCGGACTTGGCCACGATCGTGGTCATTCCTAAGACCTACCTGCCCTCTGTGAACTGTGCGGACTTCCGACCTATCTCACTGATTAATACCGAAATCAAGCTCTTCGCCACCATACTGGCCCAAAGACTTAAGCCCTTCCTGCAGAACCTGCTCCATCCGGACCAAGTGGCTTCATGCCGGCCAGAGGTACCGCCTTCATCTGGCCCTGGCCCACTGATCCCGCTTGTCCCCCTATCTGGCCCTCCTCTTTCTCGACTTTGAGAAGGCCTTTGATACGGTGGGCTGGGAATATTTGCAGGGCGTGCTGCGAGAAATGGGTTTCGGACTGCAGTTCCGCAGCTACATTAGGGTCCTCTACGCGAACCCCAGGGCCCGGGTCCTGGTCAACAGGGCGCTCTCGCAGGCCTTCCCGATTCATAGAGGGACACGCCAGAGGTGTCCCCTATCTCCACTTCTATTCGCGCTGGCGGTGGAGCCCCTGGCCACGCTTATACGGCATGATCGCCTCATTCGGGGGTGGGCTTGGAATGAGAGTCACATGTATAAGATCGCCCTCTACACCAATGATGTGCTCCTTTACCTGGCGGACCCGGCGGACTCAGGTCCCAAATGCCTTCAACTCCTCATAGATTTAGAGCGAGCCTCCGGCCTCTGGCGCAATGCGGCCAGGTCTGTCCTGGTTCCACTGCACCTCTCCTGGGAATGTTTTGACTGGCAATCATCCATCCCCCTTCGTCATCACTCGGTCAAGTACCTGGGGATATGGGTGACCCTCATCCCGTAGTTGGAGTGGGAGCTGAACATCGCACCCCTGGTGGCTCGGATGAGATCGGATTTGAGGAAGTGGAGCTCCCTTCCCCTCAACCCCTTGGGGCGGATCGCGTTGTTCAAAATGATGATCCTCCCCCGTTTTCTCTACACCCTTAGAACACCTCCGCCCCGCTACCCCGTGCCTGGTTCCGAGAGCTAGACGCAGCTCTGTCTAGGTTCCTCTGGGGCGGCGGGCGGCCGAGGATCTCCCTCGCACACAGCCGCGTCCCACCTTATGATGGAGGCATGGGGGTGACCCATCTCTACCTCTACTACCTTGCCACCAAACTGATAGTTATCCACAATTGGTACGCGGGAGGATGGTCCGACCCGGCGTACCGGGTGGAATTGGCGGAGGTGGACTTCCCTCAGATCCAGGCATTCCTCTATGGCTGCCTGATCCCGCAATCCCTGGTACCCATCACCAGGACGGTTTTGATGGCGTGGCGGGCTGCACTCTGCCATACGGGATGGGACTGCAAACTCACCAGCCAAACGCCTCTCTGGCACGGGAACTGGCTCCGTGAGGTGTCATCCCTGAGCGGGTTCCGTCGCTGGGACCTTATTGGAGTATCGGTGTTAGAGGATGTCTGGGTGGGGGACCACATTTGAGCTTTTGCTGACCTGCAGCAGCGACATGCCCTTCCCCATGCTCAACACTTTTGCTACCTGCAGCGGCATCATGCCCTCCATGCGCATCTCCCCGCGCCAACTACCCTCCCAGAATTCAGCCCCCTGGAGGCCCATCTGGGAGACCTGGGGAGGGGGGGGGGGGGAGAGTCCCGTATCTATCGCGCCCTCGTCAATAACAGCCCCGCGTCCCTTGACCATCTGCGAGCCCGCTGGGAGGAGTGGGTGGGCCCCCTGGAGGAAGCCGATTGGAGGGACGCCCTGATGGCCCCGCGTACCCTGACCACGTCCTCCAAGTTAGGCTGGTAGAGATCTACTACCTGCACATGTCCTATCTCACCCCTGAGAGGCTTTTCCGTGCCCATTTGAGAGCCTCCCCGGACTGCCCTCGATGCGGACACTCCCCAGCTGATTTTTACCACATGGTCTGGATGTACCCGGGGCTGGAGAGGTTTTGGAGAGGAGTGGAGAGAGAGTTAACGCGAGCCCTGGGTTGGGAGGTGCCCCATGACCCGCTGCGGCTGCTCCTGGGGATTTTTGACAGTCTGGATGGTACTAGAGCGGATAAACGCCTCCTGGGGATGGTGGTGGCCATGGCTAAGCGAGATATAGCGCGTCATTGGATGCGAGACACGGCTCCCGCGGTAAAGGGCTGGAGACGAGGGGTGGATTGGTGCGGGCCCAAGAGGAGGCCCTCTGCGAATCCCGGGGGTCACCTGAGCAGTTCGCCAGAATTTGGGGGAAATGGTTCAATCTGCTGCCACCATGAACCCTGATAATAGCTTTGACCCAAATGTAGGTGATGTTGGACCAAACTGTGTTATTCCCTGCTCTGTACGCTACTGGTTTTTCGTCCACTGTATCTATTGATTGCTGACCTGCTGCCAATAAAGTTGACTATCGAAAAAAAAAGTTGCAGGTCTCAGAGATGCGTATGTAGAGCATATAGAGCTGACTGACCTTGTTAGTGAACTGCCGACCTTCCCGTACAGCTCCACCTAGGCAGCTGCTGCCACTGACCCTTGCTTTCACTTTTTGCACCTTTTTCCTCCATGTCCCTGCTGCTGCTTGCCTCCTGCAGGCCCGCCCCCCAACTCCAGCGCTGCTATCCTTCTTTACACTTTCCTGCCTCCCAGCTGCCCACCCCTCCCTCTCACACTACTTAATGGCGGCCGCTGCACGGTGAAAGGAGCAATCTCACTGACCTTGTCAGTGAACTGCTTCCCTGCCTGCACACTTCTGTCTAGGTATCTGCTGCCCCTGACCCTTGCTGGTCTGAGTTTGAGGCCCTCCTCTTCCCGCAGGCACACGTGTGCACCTCATCCCTGGTGGTCCACTAGGGAGCATCTCTGCTCTGCAGCCGCTCTGCTCTCTCTCTCTCTGCTTCCTTCCTTTCTGATCTCTTTTTCCTTCCTTTTCATCTTTCTTTGCTTTTTTTCACATTTTCTGTCCCTTTTCTTCCACTCTTGCCTCTTTTCACATTTTGCGCCTTTTTTATCTGTGCCCCTGCCCGCCCCCTGTGGCCCTGCCCCCCTCCAGCACCTCTTTCTCGCTCCCTGCTTTCCCACCTCTCAGCTGTCCGGTCCTCCCCCTCACACTACTTAATGGTGGCTGTCTGGCATGTCTGCCTGTGCCCATCTGCACTTGGACAGTGCCCAGTGGCATGGACCCCAGCTCTCGGACTATCCACCGCTACCATGCCAACACCCTACACACCCTCAACACCGAACATCATACCACCTGCTGTTTCTAAAAGACACCCAGGGCCCTTTATCCTGCCGGAACTGCAGCTATACTTTCGCCTGCCACCGCACATCAGCCCACCCACCGCACAACCGAAAAAAACTGGACCTGATCACCTCAGCTGCATCCTGCTCAACACACGGTCCCCCCACAAACATGCCATAGAGGTCTGGGACCTGCTCGACTCCATCGACCCCAACATAACCTTGCTCACGGAAACCTGGATGAACTCAACCTCCGCCCCTGGACATTGTCGCCGCTATTCCGAATGGCTACAAGATCTTTCACAAAGACCATATCAACGAACCGGGTGGAGGCTTCACCATCGTACATAAAAGCACCCTCCACCTCACCACCCACTTGGATGACCACTCGACCAACATGGAGCACCTCCACTTCCAGGTACAGACCAACCTGAACACCACCCTCTGTGGCACCCTCATCTACAGACCCCCGGATCCACTCCACCCTTCAGCGATGCCATCATCGACTTCATTCCACCAAACGCTCTCGCTTCCATAGACTACATCGTCCTCAGCGACGACCACAACTCCAATGATAAGAACACCTTGTCTCTGCTGGAGAACCTCTCCACCATTGAACTCAATCAACTGGTCACCTCCCCACCCAACTCAGCAGAACAAACGCTCAACTCCATCTTCTCCGCCAGCGACAACACCTTCAGCCACACCTCAGAGCTCTTGTGGGTCAACCACTGCAGTCTCCAATTCTCCCTCACTAAACCCACCGTACACCACCACTCCCACCGCTACCCTCGCAGAAGTTGGAATAAGGTAATCAAAGAACAGCTCACCTCCTCCCTCAGCAAAACCCCTCCATCGACATCCACGGATGCTAATACCTCAGCACACAATCTCCACTGATGGATCTCCAATTGCGCCAACACACTGGCTCCCTTGACGAAAGCCCCAGGAAAGCAACACTCCAAGAAAGCCAGCTGGTTCTCTCCCACCCTTAGTGAGTTTAGACGCACCTGTAGACAACTTGAGAAAAGATGGAGAAGTAACAAGACCTCGAAAACCACTCAGCCTTCAAAACCGCTGTCACCACACACTATCACCACATTAGAACTACAAAGAAAGTGGCCCTACAAGAAAGGATCAATGCATATGAACTCAACAGCAAAGAACTTTTCGCTATGGTCAAAGAACTCACCAAACCAGCAGAGAGACAGCAGACATCCCACCCTCCCAAGACCTCTGCAACGACCTCAGCACCTTCTTTCATCGCAAAATTAAAGAGATATATGACAGCTTCGACAACCTCGATACCCAAAACCCTCTCAGCCGACCCGCACCACCACACCAAAGGACACCAGACCCCAACAGACCCTACACAGCTGGACTCCCCTCACTGCTGACGATACCCTCAAGATCACAGAGAGTATCCACTCCGGAGGTCCCTCGGACCCCTGCCCGCACCACATCTTCAACAGAGCCAGCACCTCCATCAGCCCCGAACTCTGCTGCACCATCCACTGCTCCATCAACTCTGCCACCTTCCCAGAAGACCGGAAACATGCAGAGATCAACCCCTTGCTTAAGAAACCCTTTGCTAACCCGACCGACCTCAAGACTTCCGACCCATCTCTCTGCTCCTTACCCCAGTCAAGGTCACTGAGAAGGCCATCAACCCCAAACTTTCCGAGTTCATTATAGCAAACCACATCCAGGACCTCTCCTAATCCAGCTTCCAAAGTGATCACAGCACCGAGACCGCCCTCCTCGCTGCCACATATGACATCCACACCCTCCTCAACTGAGGTGAAACTGCAGCCCTTATCTTCCTGTATATCTTGGACGCCTTTAATACCGTCTCTCACTGCAATTTATGCACAAGACTCCATGACAACGGCATACGCGACATAGCCCTGGAATGAATCCACCCCTTCCTCTCTCGGTCGATCACAGAGAGCCAGACTACCGCCGTTCCATTCTGAACCCAGAGAGATCAGCTGTGAAGTGCCTCAAGGCTCCTCCCTGAGCCCCACTCTCTTCAACATCTACATGGCCCACTCTCAGCCATAATCAGGAACCATGGACTCAACATGGTCTTCTACGCTGATGAAGCACAGCTGATTCTCTCCCTCACCAACGAACTCACAGTCGCAAAGAACAACTTCCACAAAGGTATGAAGGCTGTCGTCACCTGGATGATGCAAAAACCACAGTTGATGGACAGAATGCAGAGCAATGTCATACATTCACCCCAGTACAGAGATCTGGGCCTAAATCCATCGTTTTTTTGCACTCCACACCACCACAGTTCAGATATGGCCATATGCAAATCAGTCTGATCCTGTGCCTCATGGGAACAGTCCAGCCCGAACTGCCAAGCCATGCCTTCCCTGGACCTGAAACAAGCTTCCGAGGACCGGTTTCTGGCATTCCAGCCGTCTTCAGCCCGGCTTGCTTGAATCCAGTGGTGTGGAGTGCATGGGACTCACGTCTGAGCATATCCATCCCACTCGGGGTGACAATTGCAAAAACCACAGTTGATGGACAGAATGCAGAACAATGTCATACAATCACCCCAGTACAGAGATCTGGGCCTAAATCCATCGTTTTTTTGCACTCCACACCACCCCAGTTCAGATATGGCCATATGCAAATAAGTCTGACCCTGTGCCTCATGGGAACAGTCCAGCCCGAACTGCCAAGCCATGCCTTTCCTGGACCGGAAACAAGCTTCCGAGGACTGGTTTCTGGCATTCCAGACGTCTTCAGCCCGGCTTGCTTTAATCCAGTGGTGTGGAGTGCATGGGACTCACGTCTGAGCATATCCATTCCACTCGGGATGACAATTGCAAAAACCTGGATGATGAACATCTGCCTCAAGCTCAACTCAGACAAGACCAAAGTACTCATCTTGGGCTCCACCCTCTCCACCTGGGATGATTACTGATGGCCTCGCAGCACTTGGAACCCCTCATTTCCACAGAGCACGCACAAAACTTCAGAATCATCCTGGGCTCCTCGCTCACCATGAACCACCAGATCAACTCTGTCTCATCATCCTGCTTCCACACACTAGCTGACTACACACCACCCTGTGACAAGCTTGGAGTGGGTGAGGTGAAAAGGTTAGGGCCTCAGCTGTGTCAAGAAGCTGAATGCTGGGGCCTGAGCAGTGCATAAGCATGATGTATGCACTGCTCAAGCTCCACCTTTTGGTTTCCTGCTACAGTGCTGCTGTGTCAGTTTGTCTGAGCCACTTTGCATGGGATAGAGCTGAACCGAATACCTACTCAAAAGCTTGGGGGTCCCTGGACCAACAGGTGAGCTGGTGGAGAAAGAGCTGAAGCAGAAGCTGAGGGCAAGTAAAAATAATGTTCTTAAATATTGTATTAATAATGTTCTTAAATAGGGCTCTGTATGTGGATGAACAAAACTTCATAATACATAGACTGAGTCTTCTTATATAAACAGTAAATGTTGGTTTGGTTGGCTGGCTTTTAGTACCACATCGAATCCCCTAACCTTACAGAGTAATAGATGTTTTTGGTAACCTAGAACATGACCACTTTGATTCTCAAGGAATTAGTGGAAACAGATCTAACC
The DNA here is from genome assembly GCF_964263255.1 of Lissotriton vulgaris. NCBI lineage: Eukaryota > Metazoa > Chordata > Amphibia > Caudata > Salamandridae > Lissotriton > Lissotriton vulgaris. The sequence goes on from NC_141694.1 coordinate 247,406,311, forward strand.
CTTTCATTTGTTACTTTTGCCCAAGGTGTTCAGAAACAAAAGAAACAATATTGCATTTTCAAATGTTTATTGAAAAGCTCTAATCCTTGTAAATAAAACATGAACTGTGTTTATTAGTAAGGTGAGACACATGTAGGAAATTGGGTTTCTGTTGCAGTAACCCCCCCACTTTTTGCCTGACACTTGATGCACTTTTACTTGATGTGCCCGTGGCCTACCAATCAGGTTCCCAGGACCTGTGTCCTTTCCCAAAATTGTACCACCGTATCCACAATTGGCACATCTTTGGCCACTGTTAAAACCCTTGTAGAAGGTACCATGGGTAACAAGGGTACTGTGACCAGGGACGGCCTCTAAGGGCTGCAGCACCCAATTGAGCCACCCTTAGAGACTCTGCACCTTAACAACCACACACTGCCATTAAAGACTGTGTGTTTAGTGCAGAGAAAAGTGAAAAGTCGGCACGGCACACATCCCTGTGTGCCATGCCTGCAATCCACTGTCTGCGGCCTAGGTATTTCACCCCCTCTAGCAGGGTGCACTAGACCACAGGTGAATGTTCAGTTGTATTTCGTGCCACCCCCTGGGCTGGGTTCACGAAGGGGAAGCTTTAAAGGCCTGCCACCTTTGTATCTGTCTCTGCCCTTTGCTGCCACCAGCAACTGGCTCCCACAGGTTCTGACCCCCACTTTGGGCAGGAGAATTGACGAGAAACACAAGTTAGGAGGAGAGGTGTGCTCACCTTTGCCAACCCTCACGTTGGGGAAGCGAGGTGAAGCACACATCTCAGTCCCCTCCTTCTTGAAGATGAGGGGACCCAGTCAATTAGAGGGAGGCTCATGCCTCCCTCCCTCTGGAGGGTGGCATAATAGAGGGTATATTCACACCAAGGAAGGGACCTATTGGTCCTGACCTGCACAACCCTGTAAATGCCGCTAAATTTTGTATTTATGGTTTAAATATTTTAGTATTTTGAAAGGACAAGAACAACAATAGCCGCTACCTACATCCACTGGCCGGTGGGGATCAAATACATTCACTGATAGGAAGATAATTAAAAAACCAAGAAATTGGAGAGAGGGGGAAGGTTGATAGGCCTACTTTCTTTGGGTTTGGAACTGTGGTTCAAGCGGGTACTGTGTGAGCGTTGGGGGGACTGGACTGAATGCACTGAATTCAGGGGTGACCCTGAAACTTGCCTTCTTAGATTCCTGTGATCTACAAAGAAGAAGGAAGGAGGAAGTCGCACAGCTGAGGACACTGTAGAGAAGAATTGACTTAGCCGCAGCCCTATCGGCCCACTGTGCTTTTCAGAGATCCGGCTCCAAATGTTGACTTGTCCTTCAGCCAGCGACCTCCGGAACCCCTTGGAGGACTGGCTGCTATCCACAAAGACCGGATCTCCCGATAACATCAGCTCTGTTCAGAAGAAAACTCCAAAGACAGACTCAGAGCCTGCTGAGGTTGAAGAAACTAGACGCCGGGAACCATCACAGCACTAGTTGACTATGGCCCGAGTCCAAGAGGCCCACCTGTCCCACTGTGGTCCCCCAGCGCTCCAGAGTCCAAGTCTACTGTGGGTCGACCCCTCCAGGACTCCCCGACATTGCCAGCAGCCACTGCACGGAGACACCCTCAACCCCAAGTGGCCCTTTAAGGTGAAATCCCACCTCAAAAAGCACCCCTGCATCTGTCCGGCCGGCACCTTGGAGAAGAGGACCTGAGGTACACCTACGTCCCTGAGCCCTCCAAATTACCTGTCCAGTTGTTGGTTCCTCCCGGAAGACTTTCTGGACCGAGCCTGCAGCCTAAATCCAAAACCGCCAACCTCTTTAGGATTGCAGTGGGCTCCCGACACCTCTTAAGCACCCTGCACCCGAAAGCCCGTGCGCCACTGGTTGTGTGGATTTGGTGCCAACCTGGGACCCCCTTTTCCTTGACATTAACCCTAGGAGCTTGGCATCCCAAGACCGAGTGGCCTGCCCGTGAGCAGCCCCCAAACAAAATACCCTCTAGCTCCATTAGCTAACATTGGAGACCTGCATTCTGCACTCGGCCGCCCTGGTGCCGCTGGTGGTATGATTTTAGTGCCTAACTGAACCTTGGGGAACCTTGATCCTAATCCCCAAAAGTGATACTTGCAGGTTGTTTACTCACCTGTAAACCATCTTTACTCTTTTTCCCATAGGAACCATAGGAACCAATGCTACAAGTTTTTGTTGCAAATGTTGTGTTGAACTGTGTTTTGTATGAAAGAAAAGTAACTGCTTTAAACCAAAAAGTTCCTTACTTACCTTTGTAATGTAGGAATACTGTGTGGTATATAGGCATATCACCCGGGTAGTAAAAGTAACTAAAAAGTAATCACACAGTAAACAAAAGTAATTTTCATGTATTTTAAACTGTTTAAAGAGAAAATATGCTGTTCTTAGCAAATACAAACCTGCAATGATTGCAATTTCAAACACAACTGCATTTCCTTGTAAAGTTTGGCATTTGAAAGCATATCCTACTTACCTACTTACCTGTGCCAAGTCCTGATTGGTTCTAAAAATAAAACATAAGTATATAATTTTTATACTTAATTCATTGGTCTAGATTCTGTCTCTGAGTGTGTGTCATCAGTCCTTGATTGAGTGAATACAATAAATGCGTAACACGCCGTCCTGATAAGCCGAACTGCTCGACCACAATACCAGAAAGAGAGATGTTAGTGGTTATCTAATTTAGCCTCTGCTATACCTCTGGAGATTCCCCGGACTCTGTGCACCCTCTACCTTACTTTGGTATAATATATACAGATCCAGCTTCCTACAACACATCATTGTTATGATCATTATTAGAATGGTGAAAAACACAAACAATATGAGCATGTAAATTGTTATTAATATTACCTAGTTCACTCCTATCTACTACTTATTTTTCTATGCCAAAGAGTGCATGTTGGGAGTACTCATCTGCCAGGCTTATTGGAATGACCTATTCTCATACCTCTGTAATGTATGTATCCAAAAGAATTGGTGGATGTGCTTTTCGATCTGCACATCAAAGATGTCAGTTAATACTATAGGGAGGGACCTCTGTAATGTATGTCAGGAAGCCAGCCTCAGTGCATTGACAAATTAACTCCTGTCTGAGTGTGCAAGATTGCACACTCCTCTCCTACAACTATCTTCCTTGTCAGAGTGAAGGTTGAGGACAGTGGAACTGCATCTCAGTCACAGCTCACAGAAGCTTCCATGATAACGCCAGCGGGAAGTGAACCTTTCACCGACTTCAGCATGGGCATTGTTGAAGTGATAAAAAAGCAAGCTTATCACACTGTGCCAGAGGTGCAGAACTATGTCTTCAATCAGTCTTCAGAGAAATAGCTGTCTACCATGAGGAAAATATTTTTAAAAAGGCATTGTGTTCTAATGTTTGCATAACCTGGAACTAACTGTGCAAACAATGCCTATCAGAAAAAAATGCGTGCATGGCACATTCACTTATTAGTGGAAACATGTGCAAACCACCATTGGAAAAAAGAGGCTAAGTTAAAACAAGAAGCTAAAATGGAGGCTAAATGTAAGACCCACAACAGTTTTGTGCACATGAGCATGGCTTTGTATATGCTCGGTACATGTCTGTGCGCATGTGTGTTAGAGATTGACAAACTAGAAAAATAAAAGAGAGAGCCAAGGCATTAAAAAATTCAGTATGCAAATGATACAGCACAGGTAGTATAAATACATTATAATAATTTTCATAATAAAAATAGAATATTTGTTGAACACCTGTGTTTCTTTGTAGTACGTTAGATATATTGCTGCATTGTTAAAAGTTTTTGAATGTGAACTTTCTATACCTCAAATACCCTAACGACACAGTCATGTTTGCCATGTGCACTATAAATATGACCTTTAATGTTGTATGTGGAGCAGAACAATTGTCTATTAAGCCATTTGTAGGTGAGTAGAAACCCTCGAACCTCTTGGGGCAGTCGAGCTAATTCGGGGCAAGTGTTATGCCCTACCACTTTCAAATATCACCAGCCACCACTGGAATTCAGGAGGGTGCATAGCAAACTACAGCAATTGTTGAAATCGATCTCAGGTGATGTGATCAGATGGACACTTGAAAAGGGCTTAATTAGAACTTCAGTTAAAAATCTGGCAAAATCATTTTCCTAACCAGACCCACGAATGTTGAGAAGTAATGCAATTTTTTCTTCTTTATGAACCTCCACTCACCTCACACTCCACTGGTGAAGCTTCAGGACTAAGAAAGAAACCTCAAAGGCCAGAAGAAGCAAGTAATGAGAGTCATCACCAACTTTTATGGAGAAATCTACTTACCAAAGGTGTCAGAGAGAGACCATGTGGGCAGTTTCCGATGGGGTATTTCAAAGACAATGAGCTCAGAAAATAGAGATGGCCTAAATGCTGGGCGGGCCGCACCTAGCAGCAACATCCTCCAAGTGTGGCAAGGCCTAAGACCTAAACACAGGCCGACCCTCCTTCAGGACTTGATCAAGTGTGTCAAATACCAACAGCCTTAGTCACTCTAGACCAGGGAAATATGTTGGATTGTGTCTCTCTAAATCTCATGGGCCAGACACTGAAGGCACTGGGACTGAGTAACCTCTTCTGTAACATGGTGAGCACAATGTACACAGATATCCTTAGCACTGCTTTGGTTAATGGTGGAACACAGACCTTATTCCAGTCCAGAAAATATGGGGTGTCCCACGTTTACAGGTCCTCAAGACCTGTTGTCTAATCAGACAGTTCTGTATATATATGAGTCTCAGGCAAACTAGTGCAGGTTTGGCAGCAGTATACAGTTGGAATACCTTATGATAGTTATGTATAGAGAATCAGAAACCATTGAAAAACATAACAAGTAAAGAAAATATTTTTAATAGAGGGTGACACTGATATGAACTAATGCGAATACAAGTTAGATTCTGGTAGAAAAAGATACAAATGTATTCTTTTGATAAAAATTAAAACATGTCGTGAAATTAAAAACAGCAGTAAAACCAATCATGAATATCACAAAACACAACATTTTACATAAAAACAAAAGCCAATTAGATACATGACATCAAGAATCGAAGGATTTTAGGTCGACGCGGCGTTTCGGTTTTTCTGTATGAGACACCTTCCTCAGGACCGATTCTAAAAAGGTTGTTTAAAAACATATAGTTACCCACTGTTTATTGATTTTTGCATTAACACATCACTGAAAAAAAACTTTTCTATTTCTACTCATTCGCTATATGTCACCCTGGACTAATACAGTTATACACTCTAAATGGAAGACATCATTTTGTATACTTTTAATAGAAGACATAGTTTTGTATAGATTAAAAGAGAATTTTTTGATATTACGTGCCATATCTATACATATACAGATTGTCCCAGTCTTATAAAGTTTATACAATACTGTAAGGTGTTACTGATTATTGATCCAAATCCACTATAGTACCACTTATGTTTATACACTTTCACAGGGAATTTTATGTTGATTGTGTTCTTAATAAGAAATCAGGGAAGGGGCCAGTGTTAGAATTGTCCCTACCACTTCTTTTTGCTATTCAGGATTAAGAAGTTTTTGGGGAAGGATACAATAATTTGACCAGCCCAAACAATTCTTCTTACCTTTGGACTCATTTGTTTCTGTTATATTCCACTTCTATAAATTTCAGTGGGATAGTTTCTAAGCCCCAGTCTTATACGATCTGTTGGCATTGAGTAAAGTATATTCAAAGGTAGATTATCTATTGAGGGAATACAAGATATTTATTTATTCCTTCTGGTTTCTTGTGAAACCCATTTATGCTAATTCATAAACTAAGGTGATAAAATGTAAATTTTTCTTTTAGATAATAGGCTTTCCACACTGTGCGAGGGAGCCACCGTTATGGTCTTCAGTATAACAATACCCTTCGAAACAGATATTGAATCAGTTATTCTGATGCTTGTGAGGTTTTTTTCAATACAGGTATTACTCTCTGTAATTGCCCACAAAATGGCACTCACCACTTGTTATGGTTGCAAACCGCTGCAGTAGGCTGCACCTATCGTGGGACAGGTCCAGGAAGTTCTGAAGATTGTCCTCCCGTTTCTGTTTTCTAGTCACACCGTGCTCTATGGATGAATTTTAATAAGCATCTGTTGGTTACCTGTTATTTTATTGTCTGTTCTCTTTATCCTGAACTAGTCAGATTTTAATTATTTTTGCTCATTTCCATTGTTAAAATCTTCCATTGTGGAGAAAATATAGGAAGATTAGTGAAGAAATGCATTTAATGCCAAGTAGCTATAACTACTAAATTTACTATAGGCTGATATGTGCCTCCTTTTCAGTGCATTGGCTGACATGGGCTTCCTTTTTAGTACATTGGTTAAAACATTTACTCCTGTACTTAGTTATAAATTCTAGGTGATTGGAGTTTCCATATTACGCCTGACTGCTGGTTTGGCTCAGTGGGCCATTTGGTCTTAGAACATACCGTTATTAATTGATACAGCCTCCCTGCTCCTCGTCACAGCGTCGCCTGTTCACCTCTTCGTGTGGAGATACGATTGTGATATACATGATTTTAGCCCCCGTTTATATAAGGAGAGTCTTGATTGGATTATCGTTGTGGGTTCATAACGGTGGCTCCCTCGCACAGTGTGGAAAGCCTATTATCTAAAAGAAAAAGGTACATTTTATCACCTTAGTTTATGAATTAGCATAAATGGGTTTCACAAGAAACCAAAAGGAATAAATAAATATCTTGTATTCCCTCAATAGATAATCTACCTTTGAATATACTTTACCCAATGCCAACAGATCGTATAAGACTGGGGCTTAGAAACTATCCCACTGAAATTTATAGAAGTGGAATATAACAGAAACAAATGAGTCCAAAGGTAAGAAGAATTGTTTGGGCTGGTCAAATTACTGTATCCTTCCCCAAAAACTTCTTAATCCTGAATAGCAAAAAGAAGTGGTAGGGACAATTCTAACACTGGCCCCTTCCCTGATTTCTTATTAAGAACACAATCAACATAAAATTCCCCGTGAAAGTGTATAAACATGAGTGGTACTATAGTGGATTTGGATCAATAATCAGTAACACCTTACAGTATTGTATAAACTTTATAACACTGGGACAATCTGTATATGTATAGATATGGCATTTAATATAAAAAAATTCTCTTTTGATCTATACAAAACTATGTCTTCTATTAAAAGTATACAAAATGATGTCTTCCATTTAGAGTATATAACTGTATTAGTCCAGGGTGACATATAGCGAATGAGTAGAAATAGAAAAGATTTTTTTCAGTGATGTGTTAATGCAAAAATCAATAAACAGTGGGTAACTATATGTTTTTAAACAACCTTTTTAGAATCGGTCCTGAGGAAGGTGTCTCATACAGAAAAACCGAAACGCCGCATCGACCTACAAAACTTCGATTCTTGATGTCATGTATCTAATTGGCTTTTGTTTTTATGTAAAATATTGTGTTTTGTGATATTCATGATTGTTTTTACTGCTGTTTTTAATTTCACAAATATTTACAACAAGGGGTGGTGAGGGACAGAGTCTCTGAATTAAGCAGAAAGCTCTCACCCAGTCAAGAGATCAGGGCTAGATCCCACACCGTTTTTTAGCTCACTGCACCATCCCAGTTTCAGAACCCGGCTGTATGCAAATTAGTCTGTTCCTGTCCCAGTGCATGATGGGAACAGGGCAAACCAAACTACAAAAGCCAATTCTTACACTGGGAAGGAAACAAGCTCCCGGGGACCGGTTTCTGGCATTACAGCCGTCTTCGGCCCGGTTTGCTTGAATCCTGATGGTGCAATGAGCAAGGGTCTCACATCTGAGAATACCCTTCCACACTTAGGGTGGACAAAAATATTTACAACAAGGGGTGGTGAGGGACAGAGTCTCTGAATTAAGCAGAAAGCTCTCACCCAGTCAAGAGATCAGGGCTAGATCCCACACCGTTTTTTAGCTCACTGCACCATCCCAGTTTCAGAACCCGGCTGTATGCAAATTAGTCTGTTCCTGTCCCAGTGCATGATGGGAACAGGACAAACCAAACTACAAAAGCCAATTCTTACACTGGGAAGGAAACAAGCTCCCGGGGACCGGTTTCTGGCATTACAGCCGTCTTCGGCCCGGTTTGCTTGAATCCTGATGGTGCAATGAGCAAGGGTCTCACATCTGAGAATACCCTTCCACACTTAGGGTGGACAAAAATATTTACAACAAGGGGTGGTGAGGGACAGAGTCTCTGAATTAAGCAGAAAGCTCTCACCCAGTCAAGAGATCAGGGCTAGATCCCACACCGTTTTTTAGCTGACTGCACCATCCCAGTTTCAGAACCCGGCTGTATGCAAATTAGTCTGTTCCTGTCCCAGTGCATGATGGGAACAGGGCAAACCAAACTACAAAAGCCAATTCTTACACTGGGAAGGAAACAAGCTCCCGGGGACCGGTTTCTGGCATTACAGCCGTCTTCGGCCCGGTTTGCTTGAATCCTGATGGTGCAATGAGCAAGGGTCTCACATCTGAGAATACCCTTCCACACTTAGGGTGGACAAAAATATTTACAACAAGGGGTGGTGAGGGACAGAGTCTCTGAATTAAGCAGAAAGCTCTCACCCAGTCAAGAGATCAGGGCTAGATCCCACACCGTTTTTTAGCTCACTGCACCATCCCAGTTTCAGAACCCGGCTGTATGCAAATTAGTCTGTTCCTGTCCCAGTGCATGATGGGAACAGGGCAAACCAAACTACAAAAGCCAATTCTTACACTGGGAAGGAAACAAGCTCCCGGGGACCGGTTTCTGGCATTACAGCCGTCTTCGGCCCGGTTTGCTTGAATCCTGATGGTGCAATGAGCAAGGGTCTCACATCTGAGAATACCCTTCCACACTTAGGGTGGACAAAAATATTTACAACAAGGGGTGGTGAGGGACAGAGTCTCTGAATTAAGCAGAAAGCTCTCACCCAGTCAAGAGATCAGGGCTAGATCCCACACCGTTTTTTAGCTCACTGCACCATCCCAGTTTCAGAACCCGGCTGTATGCAAATTAGTCTGTTCCTGTCCCAGTGCATGATGGGAACAGGGCAAACCAAACTACAAAAGCCAATTCTTACACTGGGAAGGAAACAAGCTCCCGGGGACCGGTTTCTGGCATTACAGCCGTCTTCGGCCCGGTTTGCTTGAATCCTGATGGTGCAATGAGCAAGGGTCTCACATCTGAGAATACCCTTCCACACTTAGGGTGGACAAAAATATTTACAACAAGAGGTGGTGAGGGACAGAGTCTCTGAATTAAGCAGAAAGCTCTCACCCAGTCAAGAGATCAGGGCTAGATCCCACACCGTTTTTTAGCTCACTGCACCATCCCAGTTTCAGAACCCGGCTGTATGCAAATTAGTCTGTTCCTGTCCCAGTGCATGATGGGAACAGGGCAAACCAAACTACAAAAGCCAATTCTTACACTGGGAAGGAAACAAGCTCCCGGGGACCGGTTTCTGGCATTACAGCCGTCTTCGGCCCGGTTTGCTTGAATCCTGATGGTGCAATGAGCAAGGGTCTCACATCTGAGAATACCCTTCCACACTTAGGGTGGACAAAAATATTTACAACAAGGGGTGGTGAGGGACAGAGTCTCTGAATTAAGCAGAAAGCTCTCACCCAGTCAAGAGATCAGGGCTAGATCCCACACCGTTTTTTAGCTCACTGCACCATCCCAGTTTCAGAACCCGGCTGTATGCAAATTAGTCTGTTCCTGTCCCAGTGCATGATGGGAACAGGGCAAACCAAACTACAAAAGCCAATTCTTACACTGGGAAGGAAACAAGCTCCCGGGGACCGGTTTCTGGCATTACAGCCGTCTTCGGCCCGGTTTGCTTGAATCCTGATGGTGCAATGAGCAAGGGTCTCACATCTGAGAATACCCTTCCACACTTAGGGTGGACAAAAATATTTACAACAAGGGGTGGTGAGGGACAGAGTCTCTGAATTAAGCAGAAAGCTCTCACCCAGTCAAGAGATCAGGGCTAGATCCCACACCGTTTTTTAGCTCACTGCACCATCCCAGTTTCAGAACCCGGCTGTATGCAAATTAGTCTGTTCCTGTCCCAGTGCATGATGGGAACAGGGCAAACCAAACTACAAAAGCCAATTCTTACACTGGGAAGGAAACAAGCTCCCGGGGACCGGTTTCTGGCATTACAGCCGTCTTCGGCCCGGTTTGCTTGAATCCTGATGGTGCAATGAGCAAGGGTCTCACATCTGAGAATACCCTTCCACGCTTAGGGTGGACAAAAATATTTACAACAAGGGGTGGTGAGGGACAGAGTCTCTGAATTAAGCAGAAAGCTCTCACCCAGTCAAGAGATCAGGGCTAGATCCCACACCGTTTTTTAGCTCACTGCACCATCCCAGTTTCAGAACCCGGCTGTATGCAAATTAGTCTGTTCCTGTCCCAGTGCATGATGGGAACAGGGCAAACCAAACTACAAAAGCCAATTCTTACACTGGGAAGGAAACAAGCTCCCGGGGACCGGTTTCTGGCATTACAGCCGTCTTCGGCCCGGTTTGCTTGAATCCTGATGGTGCAATGAGCAAGGGTCTCACATCTGAGAATACCCTTCCACACTTAGGGTGGACAAAAATATTTACAACAAGGGGTGGTGAGGGACAGAGTCTCTGAATTAAGCAGAAAGCTCTCACCCAGTCAAGAGATCAGGGCTAGATCCCACACCGTTTTTTAGCTCACTGCACCATCCCAGTTTCAGAACCCGGCTGTATGCAAATTAGTCTGTTCCTGTCCCAGTGCATGATGGGAACAGGGCAAACCAAACTACAAAAGCCAATTCTTACACTGGGAAGGAAACAAGCTCCCGGGGACCGGTTTCTGGCATTACAGCCGTCTTCGGCCCGGTTTGCTTGAATCCTGATGGTGCAATGAGCAAGGGTCTCACATCTGAGAATACCCTTCCACACTTAGGGTGGACAAAAATATTTACAACAAGGGGTGGTGAGGGACAGAGTCTCTGAATTAAGCAGAAAGCTCTCACCCAGTCAAGAGATCAGGGCTAGATCCCACACCGTTTTTTAGCTCACTGCACCATCCCAGTTTCAGAACCCGGCTGTATGCAAATTAGTCTGTTCCTGTCCCAGTGCATGATGGGAACAGGGCAAACCAAACTACAAAAGCCAATTCTTACACTGGGAAGGAAACAAGCTCCCGGGGACCGGTTTCTGGCATTACAGCCGTCTTCGGCCGGGTTTGCTTGAATCCTGATGGTGCAATGAGCAAGGGTCTCACATCTGAGAATACCCTTCCACACTTAGGGTGGACAAAAATATTTACAACAAGGGGTGGTGAGGGACAGAGTCTCTGAATTAAGCAGAAAGCTCTCACCCAGTCAAGAGATCAGGGCTAGATCCCACACCGTTTTTTAGCTCACTGCACCATCCCAGTTTCAGAACCCGGCTGTATGCAAATTAGTCTGTTCCTGTCCCAGTGCATGATGGGAACAGGGCAAACCAAACTACAAAAGCCAATTCTTACACTGGGAAGGAAACAAGCTCCCGGGGACCGGTTTCTGGCATTACAGCCGTCTTCGGCCCGGTTTGCTTGAATCCTGATGGTGCAATGAGCAAGGGTCTCACATCTGAGAATACCCTTCCACACTTAGGGTGGACAAAAATATTTACAACAAGGGGTGGTGAGGGACAGAGTCTCTGAATTAAGCAGAAAGCTCTCACCCAGTCAAGAGATCAGGGCTAGATCCCACACCGTTTTTTAGCTCACTGCACCATCCCAGTTTCAGAACCCGGTTGTATGCAAATTAGTCTGTTCCTGTCCCAGTGCATGATGGGAACAGGGCAAACCAAACTACAAAAGCCAATTCTTACACTGGGAAGGAAACAAGCTCCCGGGGACCGGTTTCTGGCATTACAGCCGTCTTCGGCCCGGTTTGCTTGAATCCTGATGGTGCAATGAGCAAGGGTCTCACATCTGAGAATACCCTTCCACACTTAGGGTGGACAAAAATATTTACAGCAAGGGGTGGTGAGGGACAGAGTCTCTGAATTAAGCAGAAAGCTCTCACCCAGTCAAGAGATCAGGGCTAGATCCCACACCGTTTTTTAGCTCACTGCACCATCCCAGTTTCAGAACCCGGCTGTATGCAAATTAGTCTGTTCCTGTCCCAGTGCATGATGGGAACAGGGCAAACCAAACTACAAAAGCCAATTCTTACACTGGGAAGGAAACAAGCTCCCGGGGACCGGTTTCTGGCATTACAGCCGTCTTCGGCCCGGTTTGCTTGAATCCTGATGGTGCAATGAGCAAGGGTCTCACATCTGAGAATACCCTTCCACACTTAGGGTGGACAAAAATATTTACAACAAGGGGTGGTGAGGGACAGAGTCTCTGAATTAAGCAGAAAGCTCTCACCCAGTCAAGAGATCAGGGCTAGATCCCACACCGTTTTTTAGCTCACTGCACCATCCCAGTTTCAGAACCCGGCTGTATGCAAATTAGTCTGTTCCTGTCCCAGTGCATGATGGGAACAGGGCAAACCAAACTACACAAGCCAATTCTTACACTGGGAAGGAAACAAGCTCCCGGGGACCGGTTTCTGGCATTGCAGCCGTCTTCGGCCCGGTTTGCTTGAATCCTGATGGTGCAATGAGCAAGGGTCTCACATCTGAGAATACCCTTCCACACTTAGGGTGGACAAAAATATTTACAACAAGGGGTGGTGAGGGACAGAGTCTCTGAATTAAGCAGAAAGCTCTCACCCAGTCAAGAGATCAGGGCTAGATCCCACACCGTTTTTTAGCTCACTGCACCATCCCAGTTTCAGAACCCGGCTGTATGCAAATTAGTCTGTTCCTGTCCCAGTGCATGATGGGAACAGGGCAAACCAAACTACAAAAGCCAATTCTTACACTGGGAAGGAAACAAGCTCCCGGGGACCGGTTTCTGGCATTACAGCCGTCTTCGGCCCGGTTTGCTTGAATCCTGATGGTGCAATGAGCAAGGGTCTCACATCTGAGAATACCCTTCCACACTTAGGGTGGACAAAAATATTTACAACAAGGGGTGGTGAGGGACAGAGTCTCTGAATTAAGCAGAAAGCTCTCACCCAGTCAAGAGATCAGGGCTAGATCCCACACCGTTTTTTAGCTCACTGCACCATCCCAGTTTCAGAACCCGGCTGTATGCAAATTAGTCTGTTCCTGTCCCAGTGCATGATGGGAACAGGGCAAACCAAACTACAAAAGCCAATTCTTACACTGGGAAGGAAACAAGCTCCCGGGGACCGGTTTCTGGCATTACAGCCGTCTTCGGCCCGGTTTGCTTGAATCCTGATGGTGCAATGAGCAAGGGTCTCACATCTGAGAATACCCTTCCACACTTAGGGTGGACAAAAATATTTACAACAAGGGGTGGTGAGGGACAGAGTCTCTGAATTAAGCAGAAAGCTCTCACCCAGTCAAGAGATCAGGGCTAGATCCCACACCGTTTTTTAGCTCACTGCACCATCCCAGTTTCAGAACCCGGCTGTATGCAAATTAGTCTGTTCCTGTCCCAGTGCATGATGGGAACAGGGCAAACCAAACTACAAAAGCCAATTCTTACACTGGGAAGGAAACAAGCTCCCGGGGACCGGTTTCT